>NW_009258662.1:1821306-1886353 GCF_000687185.1 Egretta garzetta
GAAGAAGCTGAGCTGTGAAAGTCAGGATGAGGCATACTTTGAGTAGAGTTTTTATTATTTTTGTCAGAGTTGGGGTGAAATGCTGATTTAGGTAGTTGGGAAGCTCTAGCTCTGACCAAAAGCCTGTACATCAGTCATGTGAAGGCCTGAAAACTACCATGTAAGCACATTTTATCCTTTACTTATGACCTATGAGACAGTTCACCTGTTGAAAGCTGGGCATCCAGCTCAGTCCATATTTTTATCTTGCTCTGAAGAGACAAGTGCCCTAGAGATGGATTGGGAACTTCAGACACAGTCTGAAAGGGGTTGGTGAGACTGCATGGGTGCCTGTCTTCTTCGGGCAGCAAATCTCATCACAGTGATTTCACATCACGAGGAGAAAGCCAAGCCTGCCCTAAGAGGTTCCTCTCCTTGTTTTTCCCTAGGGAGGCTTAACTCTTCACGTGGAATGCCTCTGCTCTCCAACCGGAGCCATGGGGCAGCCGCAGGCTTTCCTTTAAAGGTCTGCATGGTAATGGGGGCTCAGTCTAATTCCCTCTGTGCTATCCTGTGGACTTTTTCAGGCTTCTAATTGTACTGCTGCATAGCATGGGGAAAGTTTGGGCCCAGAGGGGAGAACTGTCTCTGCCAGCAGCAAACACCGGAGCTACAGCACACGTCATTGTCTGTTGGCTCTGCTGCCAGGGGACACGGACGGGCAGATGCACATGGGCAGGAGAAGGAAGGAAAGGAAGGAGCTGAAGAGTGATGTGAAAAAGGAGATATTGATGAAGGTCGAAAGGAGCAGTGGGGAGGGAGAGCCTGGTTTGAGAAAGTCATAGGCTTCTCTATGCCCTGCACCTTTCTGGGTAAAACTGGGGCAAGGGGTTTCCAGAGGTGGGGGATTTCGATAAACAGTGTTCAAGCCCAATCAGTCTATCCTGTGGAAATGTTTTCTCTCTTCTTACTATGCTTCCCCAAGTCAGAACAGCAGATGCTAACAGCAAAAGAGCAATTAAATTACATGCTGGCTGAGTCTGGCAGTGATTCAGTATCTGTATAAGTGGGAGACCCCTTACAGTGTACTTCCCATGGCTCCCCAAACCTCCCTGCAAACCTCCTTGAACACAGATGCTGTCCTCCTTGTTTGCAGTTTTCCTGCCCCATTTGTCCTTCAAGAGGGGAGGCTGAAGTGGCACCAAAGCCTCCCACCCATCTTTCAGGACTCCTGGGTCTCACTGCAGTCTTGGCAGTGATTTGTTGGGAAACCTAGGACGACTGGTTTGGATTAGCTCTGATCGCTGAGCAACACACTCCAAAGTTTGCCTTTCTGGAGGCACGGGCACCTCGCATCATCTTCACCAACAGATACTTGGCATTTGGGCCACGTTGATAGTGAAAAGACCAAATACATTTCTTTGGAGTGACTTGAGAGAAGCTCGCACAAAGAATTCATGGATAATTTTCCCGAGCATCTGAATCCGGCCATGAACAAAGAGCTTCATCCTCTTTCAACAAATTATTTGCATCAGCCCGTGCAGAGGAGAGCATGTAGGAGCACAGGAGAGCGTAGGTGTTATCTACCCAGGTTCTGGGGAAGACACTCACAAATATTATTAGCATGAATAGGAAGCACCATGATAGGATGCTCTCTGGGAAAAGCAATTTTTTTCATTAATTACTTGCCTTATCTAGCAACCTTGTTCCCTTTCTCTTGCTTTCTTCTTTTTTAATTTTCTTTAAAATGACTGTAAGTGAATTCAGTGCTGGGAAAGTTATTTTACTGCCTCCCCAGAGACAGAAGCTTGTATTACTCAGGTAGCCTTCAGCTGAATCTTCAGGGGTTTTTCCATCTCCATTTGAAGCCCAGTCTTTTATGGGCAGATGGCAAAAGACGGTTCCAGGCAGATTCCTGTCATTAGTTTCTTGTGGACCACCTCCGTGCTCTGGACTGGCTGCAGTTCATATGCGTGCCTTTGGCTTGAGTTCTGCCTGCTGCTTGTGATTTTGTGCTCTGAGATTCTCCTCCTGCCTTTAGCTTCCAGGCTTGAGTTGTGCCTGGTTCATTCAGCAACAAAAGGAGTCAGAGGGCTGTGATTTAAGGGACAGCATAGCAGAGACCCTGTAGCTTCAGAGGTGTCCTTTGCTTGTGTCTTTGACCCTTGCAGGAGGTTGGAAGAGGTCAGGGGATGAAGGCAGGTGATACCCATCCTCCCATATGTCAAACACACATGTTGGCTTTTTTCAGACCGCTTCTACAGCAGGGAACAGCTTTCTTCCTGTGTGTTTCCAGCGTGACTGCTGCTAGTCACTGCTTCAAGCAAATGCCACTGTTCGCCAGGGCACTGTGCCTCATGGCACAGGTCTCACTGGAAGCTGAAGACAACGAAAGTAGAGTTTCCCAGGCTGAAATGCCACCATCACCTGCAGCCTGAGGCTGGGACCCCGCTGGAGCCGAGTCCTTACCCCTAAGTTGCTCAGTGCTGGAGGTTGACTAATGCTGCAGAGCTTGCTGGGGCTTTTGGAGGCCTCTCTGAGCATGACGGCTGTCACGGGAAGAACAGAGCCTTTCTGTAATGCTGAGCAGGGCCGGCGGAGGGGTGTATTTCCACACCACCTTCCACAGACCCCCTCCCTCATTTCCACACCCTCCTCCCCTTGTGCCAGGAAACAATTTCCAATTCTTCATTGGACAAAGGCTCCAAGTTTCCAGGGATTTGCATGCGAAATGCTCCTGTTCATCTCAGGCTTGAATGAGCCATCAAAATGCTCATCAGGCATCTGCCTGCAGAGACACACACGTGTACACACAAATCGCTTGTCCGTGGCTGCACCCCAGCAATGCGTGAGCTGGTGTGGTCCTTGGGCCACCTCTGAACCTTTGTTCACAGGCGGGGGAGCATGTTGCATTTGATGGGCCAACCCAGGGCCCCCCAGGCCAGATTAGCACAGGGCAAGACAATCTGCAGCTCTAGAAACTCAGGGAAGGGGGTGAGGGGAAGGAGAAGGGGCATGAAATCCCCCAAAGCAGGGGGAAGGGATGCTGTTTATGGAGTGCTTGGCTTTGTAGGGCGGGAGATGGAGGAGTAAATCCCTTGCACCCACGCCCCGCAGGGCTCCGGGGGTGGGCTTATTCAATTGCTGTGATAGAGGGAGGAGCCCACCTGGGGACAGAGATAACGGGCGGGCGGTGGGATTGCCGTTCTGCAGCATAAGCTGGCAGAGTTATCAGGGCAGAAACTCGGCTTCTATTACCATGTATTAGAATAGATTAGCAGGCAGAGCAATTAGCATCCTCAGTCTATTTGGCGAAGTGACAGGGTCGGTAACGGGCAGGAGGCATGTGGGGAAAAGGCAGCTTTGGCAGGCCAGTGCTTCCCTCCCCAAACTTCAGCCCAAGGATGGAGGGATCTTCTGGTCTTGCACCCCAGGGTCATCCCTGCTGGGACATTGAAAAGAGCAGAGGTGGGACTGAGCTTTGGTTAGTGGTCTGAAACTTTCTGTGGCTCCTGGTCCCTGAAAAATTGCCCCAGGGAGATGCAAAACTCCAAACAGTGAATTTCATCTTTCTTGAGTTCCCTTTTCCATGAGATACTCCACAGATGTCTGGGTTCCAAAATACCACCAGTTAAAAAAAACCACTGCTTTGGCTTTCCCAGGCCACTCCAATGCCCTTTTTCCCATCTTTGCCCATGCTCATCACTGATGCCTAAAGAGCAGGTTTTTTTTTGGGAGGTGAGTCTGTTTGTGGTTAGAGCCAAAGATAAAAACAAGGGTCCAACTCCTTTCTCAGATGCATATGAATTTTCTGAGAAAGCTTCTCCTCCTCTCACCACCAGCACAGCTTTCCCAGGAATGATCCTGTGCATGATATCAGCTTGGATTTTGTCCTTCTTTCCCTGCAGCATCTCCTGCCTTTCTGTCCTGAATGGAGTATCCCTGGCAGTGAATAAAATTTAACCCCTTCGTGCCAGGGAAAGCTACCCTCTGACTGGGATGAAGAGCGACATGGAGGCCAGAAAGAGTAGACAGGGAGGGATGGCTATTCGCCACATCACCACAGGAAGTTTAAGGTCAATTATGTCTGCGTCTCGACATTTATGGCATTCCTATTCTTAGGACCCCAAGGGAACCTGGAAATGTCAAAACATTGCTAAAACTGACCTTAAACTTTACATGTGAGTGGGACTGAATCTCCTTCCTTTTCCTGACTCCAGACAGAAATTTGCTTTGGCTCCAGCAGAGGGAAAGGCAAATTTCAGCTGCTCCCTCCTTCCCCAGCCTTGCTCCCCCCTTGTGATAAAACCATCTCAGGAGACACAAAGCTGGCTCTACATGTTGGTCAGATTTTGGCTAAAAAACCCCTCTTATTACATCTCCAGATCCCTTTAATTGCTCTGTTCCTGTCTTATCCTTCTTTCCAACGTGGAAACAAAAAACTTTTCCCCGATAAAAAATGAAGCTGTCATACTGCATCTCATCCTGAAAGAAGGACCAGACTAATGAGACTGATTCAGACCATCACAGCCAGATAGCTTGAATCTCCAGAGCCTCCTGGAAATGAACGTCTCTCTGTGTCCTGCAGTCCCTTTCTCCAACTCCTATCCCCAGCCCTGGCTGAAAATGCCATTAAGAAGGTTTACACTTGGCTTCCACTGAGCTCCCTCTGCTGACCACCTTGCAAAAGGCATCGCAGACCTAGCTGGGTGGTCTTCGAGTAGACAACCCCTCCGGCCTCTGAGCATTACATCTCCAGATCCCTTGAATTGCTCTGTTCCTGTCTTATCCTTCTTTCCAACGTGGAAACAAAAACTTTTCCCCGATAAAAAATGAAGCTGTCATACTGCATCTCATCCTGAAAGAAGGACCAGACTAATGAGACTGATTCAGACCATCACAGCCAGATAGCTTGAATCTCCAGAGCCTCCTGGAAATGAACGTCTCTCTGTGTCCTGCAGTCCCTTTCTCCAACTCCTATCCCCAGCCCTGGCTGAAAATGCCATTAAGAAGGTTTACACTTGGCTTCCACTGAGCTCCCTCTGCTGACCACCTTGCAAAAGGCATCGCAGACCTAGCTGGGTGGTCTTCGAGTAGACAACCCCTCTGGCCTCTGAGCAAGGACTTCGGGCAGAGGAGGGACAGGGACTCTTGGGTGATATTCTGTACAATGTTTGTGCTGGGAAGGCAGGCTGGGGAGATAAGCAGGACACCAAGTGACCCTGGCTCTGTGTACAGAGAGGAAAACCCAGGCTTTGTAGCTTGTGGTACAAGATGAAGACTTTGAGGAACAGCCACCCTTTCTGTTATTTCATTTTAGAGGAAGTGCCCCTTCCCTTCGGGGGCAAGGAGAGCTGCTACTGGGCCATGCCTGCACCCCTTGCTAGATTTCAGGTTCCCAATTTGTTGGTCTGTGCTGAGCTGGGGATGGGGAGGCCTCTTCAGTTTGACCCTTGCCACCCACCTGCAAGTGCAGCTTGCCCCACCATGGGCTCTTGTTGGGCTGGGAAAACTCAGATTTCCCCTTGGAGATGAAGACATTGAAGAAATGGAAAATCATTGTGTCTTGCCCTGTCTTGCTCCAGGACAGCTGGGACCATCTGTGCTTCTCAGGGTCTTCAAATTGAGACCTAAATAAGATTTCACTGAAAGTTTCCCTTCTTCCTCTTTATGCTTCTCTGTGGAAATTTTTCTGAACTTTCTCCCTGGATGTATCTATCGAACACACCTGGACAAAGAGACTGCTGGGAGTGGAAGAAAGGTCAGACCCTGAGGTGTGGGAAGGAGTGGGAGTGCTTATGGCTCAGACCATGGGGGTGTTCACACCAGCCCTGCCCATTGCTGTCCTCACAGAGACTCTGGGATGTGCAAATGGACTGCTGGACCCTTCGTTCCCAGCTTCCTCCCCTGTCCCCACGTCTCCATCCCCGCTCTACCCAGGCCCACGTTCTCTTTCCCCATATCCTATTTTCTCTTGTTTGGGCATGAGAAGATTAGGAGACACATGAAAACCCTTGCCATAAGAGTCAAGGAGACAGACAGACAACCTGAGGAGAGGAAGGCAGGGTGAATTGAAGGGGAAGAGCTGAAGAGATATGAGAGAAACATGGGCATCTGTGTCCAAGCACGAAACTACAGAACTGGGAAGGGGTGAGGAATGGGATGGGGCAACATCTCCAACTTGCACAAGCTGAAGGCCCCAGTGTGAGTGACCCCACACCATGACAAATGCCTAGCTGTAAAGAGGCTGGGGAGAGAAATGGGGATACAAACATGAACTCTGTGCCCCATCGAAATGTCCCATCTTGCCCCGGTGGCCTGCCCTTGCTGGTGCGAATGGCATGTGTACGGGTTCCCACCTGCCACTTTGAGTTTACCAGCACTGGTGGGAAGGCGTAAGGAAAGGGTGGCTGTGATTATTCTGTCAAAGGGTGAGTGAATTTATCCCCTGTGGGAAATGTCACTGTTTGGAATCAGAAAAGAAAGCTGAAATGTCAAAACCTTTTGCAAAACAGCGATGCCCACAAATTACCTGTTTGAAGGTGGTGGAAGGGTGTAATTTCGGTTTGCCAAGCTGACCCAAACCATTGAGCTGTCTCTCATGCTGCTCCCCTCCACTTTTGGCATCAAATACAGATGTGTCATGTCCCTATTCTTCCCTGTGAGCCCATCTCACTGGCCAGATTACGAATCTTGCAATGCAAAGGCAGTCAAAAGAAAACCGCTGTGCATCAAATGGTGAGGCTTCTCCAAAAAGAATAAATTTGTTTGGAATTTATTTCTGGGAATTTATTATTTTTTAATGGTAATATTATTTTTTTTCCTGAATAAAACAAGTTTATAATGTGCTAATTGCCATTTGTAAAAGAAAAGCCCCTCTGTTCTGAGTAGCAATGTCTGATCAGATCCAATCACCACTCTTTTGTCTTGAAAATTGTTTTTAATTGACAAAATTGCAGATAAGACCTTTTCCATTGCCAGAAAACTGACATTTTTTTTTTTTTTTTGGTCTCATACTAGAAATGTTGGAGTCTGCTTCTGGGAAAATGAGGGAAAAAAAAAGAAAACTGAGAATAAAAATCTTCTCTTTTTTCAACAGCTATGGATATACACAAGAAAGACTCAGGACTATATGCTGTTCTTCTGATGGCACTATTTCTACCTCCCCACGAAAAAAAAAAAAAAAAGAAGAAAAAAAGATTTACGGAAACTTCCTCCTTGGTTTTCTCCTCCCAGAACTATTTGTCTCTGTCTATTTTGTCCATTCAGGGTGTCAGTTTGGTCTCCAGCAGGGACCACCGGATCTGGCTAATGGTGTGAATTAGCAGAACAACTTCCCACCTCTCCCCTGAAGCCTTGTGGCCCCAGGCCACCGCGTGGGTCTGTGGAGCAGCTGAGCACCTCTGACCCCGCAAGCTCAAATTATAAGAGAAAATCACTTCATGATCTTATCAGGGTTTTGCACGTCTTGGAAAATAATTACCACTAGAAAGGCCAGGCACAAGGGTCCTTTAAATGCATTTAATTTGCCATCACAAATGATACTAAGGGCTGCCTTGCTGGCACGTATGGCTAAGAGAAAAGCTTATGGGACTGTGAAGTATTTTGACCCTAATGAATGGCCAGAGAGAGGTCTGGAGATCTTGGCCTGTAGAGCTCTCAGGGCAGTATGTGTCTCCATCCTGGTGCAAGAAATGGGAGCTGCAGAGCTGCGGGGGTGCTCTGACTCAGGTCCTAAGAGCACCTGCAGCTCTGCCAACCTCCCAGCACCCTGCCTGGGAGGGGAGAGCACACCACCACCTTCTTCTCATTTCCCTCTGCTAAGAAATCAAGAGTCACCCAAAGCAAACTCAGGCATTTCGGGCAGTGGTGGGATGAAGAGATGGACAAGAAGTGGGAGGGGCAGAGAAATATCCCCCTTGGAGGCACTTGTCCCACCTCATACTCTCATGAGGGATGACCTCAGTTAGCACTTACTTCCTGGCATCGCAACTCCCCTGCTCCCTTTCCTCTGCAAATAGCACCTTTTCCGCAGTTTTCTCCCCATCCCTAGCCCCTACGTGGTCAGAAGACATCTTCCTATTTAAATCATCTTCAGCCTCCTGAACCAATCTCCATCCCCTGCAGATGTTGTGATCACAGCCACTTTATTACCATTAGTCCAGATCCCATGAGGTCTGGATGGCAAAGACACAACCTCAAGGTGGGAGGAAGGGGAGGTGCAATGCTCCAGAAATGTAGGACAGCAACTCCTTAGTGTAAACTGATAGGATGGGTATGAGGGTCTGCAGGACTGTATGGTGAGGGTGCAGCAAGGTATGGGATCCCACTACGTTGGGCACAGAGGAAACAAAGATGCAGCCCAAAAGAGGCAAGGTGAAAAATAAAGATAATGGGGTTTGACTTGTTGGGGTTTTTTTTGTGGGGTTTCTTTGTTATTTTTTCTACAATAGTATGGTGGAGATGTGCCTCACTGAGAGGCAAAGGCAGGTGAAAGCATGCGCATGGCACACATGTTTTCTTGTTAGGCTGGCAACCCTGCAGTAGCATGATCTCTTTTCCACACCACGCATAGGGAAAACAAGGAGCTTGCAGGTGGAGGAGTACCCCACTTGACCCTCCTTGTACCTGGTCTATCCAGGTGCATGGAACTCTTGGGTCTGTGCTCAGCTTCTCCAAAGATCTCTGGGCTTCAGATTAACCCTCTTAACCTTGGACATTTAGGGACCAACCCTGGAGGTGATGGAGTGAGTCTGGGCTTGGTTTGACCAAGCCCTAGCAAGGCAGAAGAGCCTTTAGCATCTTGTTGCAAAGGTGGAATAGCACTTTATCTCTCTGCAGCTGGTGTCTGCAGAATGTGCCCCCAGCAGATTGCTTTAGGTCCCAGATGGCAGACCCGGGATTTACCCATGATCTCTTGGGTCCCAGATCCCTTCATCTCATCCTCAGGAGACCTGGGCTTTGCTCTGCTCTCTGACATGCATGTGTCTATGCCTCACTTCCCTGTCTCTGCCTGGTAACGTTTCAACCTCGCAGAGGTGTAGTGAAGTTTAATTAGCTCCAGGCAAAGCCCTTTGAGATCCTCAGATGAGAGATGCTATAGAAGCGCAAAGTATTAATTTAACATTATTAAAATAATTGGTTAGTGGATGGTGAACAGAGGGTTAGCGTTAGCGGTATTTATTCATAATGGGAGATGAGGAGGAAATAACATTCCTCATGGTTCAGCGATAGGACTGGTTTTTTAGTGTTTGTACTGATGGTTTGGACAGAAGCAGGACACTTGCAATTGTTAAAGATGCAGCTGATAATGAAATAGCAGGTGTTATTAAGACGTACAGAGAAGTGCTGTGTCTACACCATAATCTTATGCAAATAAGTTCAGGAGTGGAATACGCTCTTTTAGGTGTCTTAAGTGTAATGTGATGCCACTGGGTGGGAGTTACGCACCAGCTAATTATAGCATGAATAGCATTGAATTAGGTTATATGGCAGTGGAAAGTGATCTCGGCGTATTGACAGACCCAGCACGTTAGTTACCGGTATTTTATTAAAGCAAAACAGTTATTGGCAGTACAAGGTATTTTTTTCTGCATAAGCCGTAACAGGCGCACCAGACGAGAGCGCAGCAGAGCCGCAGCAATCTCCCAGGGCCCAAAGTACGTTCTGACTCTCAACAGAGACAACAGAAATGATTAGTTGGGGTTGGGATATTTCATTATCCCTTTCACAGTCCAGCTGCCGTGCGCAGGCAGCTGCCTTCCAGGTGACCACTTTTCTAAGGCAGGCATTTGTGCCTGGAAGTACTTATTTATTAAAAGTCTCATTTGTCTTTATTTACAATTTGCTGAACTTACTTTTTGGGCAGCAACGTCCCCTCTGGGCAGCTGCCTTCAGTGGCTGGGTGCTTTGCCATGTTTGTTTCTGCGTTTCAGCCAACATCATTCAGGGATTTGAGACGCTGATGCTGGAGGGCAATACTTTGCCCTGCACACGCTGAAACAATTTTCTCTGCTGTTTCCCCTCACTCTTGGGGGAGGGCAGAACATTTTGGGGAATGCAGAGGCAGGCTGGAGGGAGGTTACTTTATGACAGGTCTGTACCTTTTTCTGCTCCCCTGAAAATCCACCACATTTTGCCTCTCCCCTGAAAATCCACCACATTTTGCCTCTGAAGAGCCTCAATTGCAGCTGCTGGGCAGCCACCTGGGAGAGCATGGTGTATAAACCTGCAGGACATTCCACATGTTCCACCTTGGGATAAATAAGGTGGTCAAGGAGGAGGAGATAGGGGAAGCCAAAAGGCTCTGAAGAAGAGATGGGTGAAAACATAAGGGTCTGAAGAAGAGCCCACATCACTCCTTTCTGTATGGACAAACCTGCAAAATGCACTGGCAGGCAGCTCCATCCCTTTAGTCTTGATTTATGCAGCATCTGGGGTCAGTTACCTGGGGTGAATTATGCTGCTAGCTCAAGGAAGGGGTCTGTCATGTTGACTTGAGAGCCTGAACCCTGCTGGTGACCCAGACCCCGGCTCGGTTTAGTTCAGCTTGGCAGAGCTCCCTCATCATCAGACTCAAGAACCAGGCACAACTGGGTGTTTGGGTTCCCCCCTGCCCCTTTGTTTTAGTTTGAGAAATTGCATTGAAAAAGTCAGACAGTCGAAGTCAAAAGTTAGGAAGCGGCAGAATTGAGGTCAGCTGTGGAAAAAAAAAGAATAATAATGTGTGATCCTGTAATTAAAGTCTGGCTTGCAGTGTGTCAGTGCAGGGAGCAGATTTAGGAGTGCAGAAGCTCCTTTCAGTCTGGCAGTACCTAATTCCTCAGACCCTGACACTGCAACCTTAACGTTGTATTAAAACCAGGCTTAGTTTGGTTTGGGTTTTCATCATTACGTTATTTGGATGCAACACACCTTACAACAGATATCAAGGCTGCAAGACACATCAGTCTAATAAAGAGTGAGGTTTTGGTAGGAAATGTTACATGTCTTAAATGTGTATGACCAATAAAGAGCAAGATAAGGTGCTGATAATTATATTCATACTCAGTGGTCGGGCTGGGAATACAAACCACATTCCTAGATGCTTAACCTATACCCATGTGTTGTCCTCCTGTGCAAATGTGCTGGATGTGTTTGCAACCTATTACACTTGAACAGAGCCTGGGTATCTGCCACTTTAATTTTAGAAAATCCAGACATTTCTATCGTGCTGCAGCTGGAGGAAATAAATGGGAGATAGAAGGACATCTTGAAGAATTTGGGCGCTTGTGTTTTAACACCGAGCCCAGAAGGGTTTCCTTCCAAGCTGTTCTCAGGAGAGGAGTTCCCATGCCCTGTAGATCTTTGATGGGATTGCTGTGTGTATTTGTTTTACAGAAGTGCTTACAAAAATCTCAGGTCAGCACTTTGCTGTGGCTTTCGTTCTGCAATAGGGGACTTACAGTTTTGGGAGTAGTTAATCAGCTATCCGCCCAACCCTCTGGAGACTGCACGTTTAAAATTCCTGATCCAGCATGCGGTAGCGCTAAAGGAGACTTAATGGGATGAAGGCTCCTAGGGAATGAAGGGTGGGAGCTGCAATGCTGCTCTTGCTCTCTCAAATCTGCAAAGCAAACCGAGAGCGTGCTGAGAATGGCAGAGATCTCCCTTTATGATTACTGCCACTGCAAATGCAAAACTTTCCTCTACCAGAAAGATGCAGTGATTTGAAGTTGAAATTGGGGTGCTCATTTTATCCAGTGTCAGCCACTAGAGAGAAGCCAAGCCCTAAAGTTTTAGGCCAGACCCCAAGCTTTGTAATATTCAGGCTCAGCCATATATTGAGTTGCTTTTGCACGTGTTGCCTCAGATCCCCTTCTGCAAATCCCCGTGCATACAGGCACAGTCCCTGCTCCAGGGAGCAAGGACCTTGAGGGGTGATCTTGGAGCTAACCCTCCAGCAGCCCTGGCGTGCTCTCACAACTAAGACTCCAAAGTCTGGGAGTGGGTGAATAATTTAACATCCGCACTTAGTCTTTATAGCTGATTTTAATGGGGGTAATAGCACTGCTAATAACAAAATCCATTGAAGACACCCTGTGCAAGTCCATAACATTAGCTTAATGGCAAAAGGTAATTGGCATGCAGTTGGAGCTGTCCTTTTGTATTAACCCTGTGGATTTCTAGACAGACATCTTCCTTGAAGCAATGGCCTTGGCAGCACATGTGGAGTAAAATACAGATGTGTTTTATGCTAAGCAAATGCAAATCTGGATTCAAACAGGGTGCACCGTTACCAATGCACATTGCTGGCCTGTGTTTACGCTGGACAGGCAAGACAAGAGACAGTGACAGAGCTGAAAGCACTGAGAACAGCTGGTGCATGGTGCAAGCTTCGTAGGCTTGTGCAGTGCAGGTGCCGTGCACCCACCACTTTCACTGAACTCCCACCAGCAGAGCACCAGAATTTTTAAGATTCAACCCTGGGCACCTGTAGTCAGGCACTTTCAAATCAGATGCCAAAAAACCCCCTCAACCTGCCTAGGACTACTTAGCAGCTGCTGGGCAGTGGGTGGGAGGGCTGCTCCTTCCCAGGAGAGAGGTGCCAGCAACCTAGAAGTACCACGGATTTGCAGTCTCCTCTGTGGGACCAAAGAGCATGAACTATGCACAGCTACTCTAGAAGGACTTCCCTGTGGAAGATGTCCCACTGCCCTTGGACAGGACAGTTTTCAGGGTTGCCAGGGGAAGTTTATGTTGTACCTGCTATGTGGGTAGAAAGACAGAGCATCTCCGGAGCTGTGCATTCTACCCGAGGGATGGGGCTCTCACCCAACACCCTTCTTCCTTTCATGGTGTCTTTGCAACTCTCCAGGCTGCTGAGCTAACCCATGGCTGCTAGCATGACTCAGGGTGCTCCAGGGCATGAATGTGGTTTTCCAGCTGGTGCAGTCCCAAAGGATAGAGTGTTGACTTTCCATCCAAAATTATTGCTCCCTCCATGTCCCAGGGTTGTCCTCACCTTCCCAGACTGGTTTTCTATTAACTCTGTCACTCTCTGTTCCCGTTTGCTCAGGTGCACGAGGAAGGAGCGATGTGAACGCTCCAGCGAGCCTCGGAGATTTGCCTCGGAGATGAAGCAGTGTGTCCGGCTTACCGTGCATCCCAACAACATCTCTGTCTCCCAGTACAACGTATTGGTGAGGAACGTTAATCCTTGTCCCCCTTAGGTTTAATCTGCCCATGAAGTTTGACAGACCCAGGTATGTGCAACCTGGGTTCAACACGAGTGCGAAGGACTGGCAGCTCCATGCACGAGGTTCTCCAGAGTCCATTAACTTCCCCAGCAAATCTCCTGGCACAGAGAAAGATTCACCATGGAAGGACATTTTGCCTGTTTAGAAGTGTGGAAGAGGTTCTCCTGTTTGCTGTGAGGAGCTGAGGGCAGGTCTGAAGGGACTTTGTGCCCTGCAAGTGTCTGCATACAGTGTAGTAGTTTACTTCCTTGGGGGAGGGTTTTGTGTATGGCTGAGCATGGACTTTAGGCAAGGGACATTATCATGAAATGATGAAATTACTTTCTAGGATAAGGACAAATGTGTTATTTCAATAAGCTCCAATTTTCTATCATATTGGGTGGAAGTGTTTCTTTCTTAAGCCACCAAGAACACTACCCTGCTGCAGGTCCAGCACTGAGTATGCAGAGCAGAGAGGCAGGATGCTGCTCAGAGCAACCTAAGGCTGCCAAAGTTCATGCTCTCTTGTGATGTTCCCCAGCACAAAGTTCAGCCTTTATGGCCTCAAGCTACTCAAGTCAGCAGCCAACAAAGCCGCAGTGAATGCTGGTGTAGCAGTAGATGATCCTTTCTTGAGGCAAGAAATATCTGTTGGAAGATCTAACCAGTTTGTGGTTTCTCTCCTGACTTGTGACAGCAGTACCTTACATGGTGAGATCCCAACACCCTCTGAGAAGAAAGCAGAGACCTATTTCATTCAGGCTACTAGGGCTCTGTCCTTTTGGCCATACTAGTTTGGGCTGGAATAGTTGATATCCCAGGCCCCAAAAGTTCAGTCTCTGGATGAGGTATTCACTAGCCCCACACCCTGAAAGATCTAAATGGTGTGGCTCAAGATGCAGCTGCCAGACATCTTCCAGGTGACAGGTTTTGGAGTGCTAGGGTTTCTTCAGTGATAATGAAATCAGCCTTTCAAAGCCTGCATGTCCAATCACTGCTGCTTTGTTTCAGCCTCTTAACTTTGCTGTGACTTTACTTTCCCAGGCTTCAAACAAAACTGATCTGAGACATCTTGAGTCCTTTGTTCTTCTGGGAGTTCAAGGTTTCTTTTTCTTATTCTTTCAGTAGTTGTTGAATTCTTTCATGTTGGAATAAATCCTGGGGGACTGGCTGGCTCAGGGAGATTGAAACTGGTAACAGAATAAAAGACCTTTACCTCTAGGTTACTCTGGCAGGGCAAGTCAACCCAGAGGTGCTGGGATCAGAAGTTGCCATTGTCTGACTGTTGCCCAATGATCTGCATGAACATTTCCATGGGAGTCTCAGCCCAGTCGCAGATAGACAGGTGTCTCAGCTCATCCACAGTCATGACAGAGAGTCTCTTGGCAGATCAGGAGGGGAACATCAACAAATGAATGCCTGGTGGTGTCCTTACTGAGTCTCACTTGGGTTCTAGCAAAGGGTCAATGATACTGAGTTCTTGCCCACAGAGGCAGAGAAGGTATCTGTGTGGCCAGACAATCTTTTAGATTTTGGGTACTAACAGGGACTTGGAAAACTGAGTGTTTCAGTCCAGGGCTGCTGCTCTGGGATCTCTGAGAAGAGATACTTGCTGGGAAAAGGCTCTGTTCTTCCCTCATCACAGCAACTCCAGAGCAGGCATGTGGGATGTAGGACTTCTTGTCTGTTCAGAGTGTGCACTGGCTCATGATGTTTGTTGCCAAGCACTATTGGTCTATCCATTGGTGTCGTCTTCTGCATGGCACACCTTCATTCTGCATTGCCCATGCTCAGAGAGAAATATTTGTTAAGCAGCATAGTTTCCCCTTCTCCATTGCTAGCAGTGTTTTAATGAGCAGGGAGAATGGAGCCTGAGTGCTAAATCCATCCAAATAACCAAAGCTTTTTCCTACTCCTCATCCAAAAAATCGCCTTTCCCCTTGCCATTCCCATTGCTCGAAAATGAACACTCTCTCACAAAGGCTTTATGTCAGCCAGGGCTAAGGCCTGCCTGCTCAGCCTTTCTCCCTGATGGTGCCTAGTGTGAAGAAATAGCTCCAAGCCTTCTCTAAGTGAGGAAAACACAGTGTGTGGGAGCAGTAAACACTATGTTACGTTATGTTATGATTCTCTCTTGCTTGGTCACCTGGACTGACCTCTTCTGTTCTTTGTGCTGGTAGAAACAATACTTCAGCATGCATTTGTGTCTCATTTCAGTGACTGTCAGCTCAGATGGGGCCTCAGCTAGCTCATGGAGGAGGCAAGTGTGGAAAGCATCTGCATTTGTGCCTGTGTCAAGTGGCTGGCTCTAGTGCTTGGTCACAAAACTTCTAAATTTATACTAACTAGCAGGTCATCAGAAGGTGTTAGAAGTACCCTGGGATGCCTCTCTGTGTTCAGACATGATCTAGTGGGTTGGGCAGGACCCTCAATGATGGAAAGCAGCCATGCAGGATCTTAGCTGGTCTGGGCAGTTAGCAGCATGAGGGTCCTTCTCCAAAGAATAAACGTGATGGAAACCAGCCATGAGATTCCTTTCCTTCATGACCATGGGCAATGACATAGCAATGCCAGTGGGTGTTGAGAACTCTAAAAACACGGGCAATTTCTCCCTCAGAGATTTTTTTTTTTATGTGTGGCAGCCCAATACAGCATGTCCCCAGGGCCAACTGCTTCTTTGGTGGGATGGGCAGGAGAGGTTTGCTGTGCCTCTAGGGACAGCATTTTTTTTTTTGTGGTGGACTGAAGGCTGTAACTAGACTCTCCTTACACAGGACCTTGGTGACAGAGCGCTCCCCCATCTGCTGATGCTAGGAGAGCAGGCCGTAGAGAGTTAGACTGGAGCGCTACAGTTTCTCTGTAGTCTGCAGAGTGCCTCTTGTGAGTAGTAGTCACCTTCCTCAGAAACCGCGTGCTTTGGGGCCACCAAAGCCCTGGTCTTCACAGCTGGCTCCAAAGACTCCCTGCCTAACCTTACACTTGCATGACAGATAGTGAGCACTCCCTCCCCTCCACTGACCCAGCCAGCACTGGGATGCAGTGCAGTTGCCCCTGCATAGCCACGTACCACTTGTGTCAGCATCAGCATCTCATCCCCTTCCCCTTCCACACACACATCCCTCTCCTGAATCGCTGCTTTCTGTTGAAGGAGGATGCTCTCTCTAGCAAGAGGCTCTTTGTCCAACCTCTCCAGTGTAATTCTCTCCTGCTGTCCCAGCTCTGTTGTTCAGCTTAGTATTCTCTCTTTTCTTTTTTTCTCTCTCTTCTTCCCTCCCTCCTTCTTTGCTTGCAGCTGGTTTTGGAGACCTACAATGTCCCCGAGCTGTCAGCAGGAGTCAATTGCACCTTCGAGGACCTTTCGGAGATGGATGGCTTGGTGGTGGGCAGTCAGATCCAATGCATCTCGCCAGCTGCCAAAGAGGTACCTCAGATCATCACAGAGAACGGTGGGTATCTCACAGCTCCTCCATCTGCACCACTTCTCCCTCCTTTCCTCACTCTGCACCCCTGTGTCTCTCCTGCTTTCTCCCAAAGCAGAGTTTGGCTCATGGGAGCCTGAGGACAGGGTATGCAAAGCACAGGGAGTAGGTGGGACGCTGTGCTGGTACACACTGGTGGAGCTGCACAGCAGCACATCGAACCAGGCATTGTCTGAATGTGTGTGTGTTTATGTATGCACACGTGTGCAAGTGGTGTGCTGCAGTACCAGTACCTGCGTTAAGGTGCTTGCATGGGCAATAGTATGTGTTTTCAGACTGCCACCGAGTGGCAGTCGCATATATCTAGCAAAGACAAGAGATGGATGTGGGATATTCGCTCACCTTTTGCCCAGGCTGGTGTCATACAACCCAGTGAGTGAGGCTGTGCATGCTCTCGACACATCCCATCCCCTGCAGCAGCCAGGAAGTCATGCAGACCTGAATGACCCTGTCTGTAATTTCATCCTGCTCCTCCCAGATTTGGACCTGTATGCTCATTTCTGTGTCTTTGTCCCTGGCCTTTGCTGCTTTTAGCTGTTCTGGGTTTGGTACTGGCTCCCTCTCCCAAAGTGGTCCAGCACAGAAAGCTCCCTTGTGTGGGCTTTTTTACAGGCTGCCCAGGGAGGTTGTGGAGTCTCCTTCTCTAGAGATATTCAAAGCCCGCCTGGATGAAGTCCTGTGTAGCATGCTCTAGGTGAGCCTGCTTTAGCAGGGGGGTTGGACTGGATGATCTCCTGAGGTCCCTTCCAACCCTTACCATTCTGTGATTCTGTGATTCTGTCTCCAAGGATGGTGTCCTCACCCACAACATCCTGCCCTTTCTTTGTTTCCCTTTTCTAACAAGTTTTCTCCGTACTTTCAAGAGCACCAGTGACTCTTTGCAGGGACTTCATATAAAAACATCGACCCTGCTGATCACCCCAAGAGGCACAGAGAGGATGTTGCCATTTTTGTCCTTGGCTTCTTGTGAAAATTTACTGTAAAGTTTGTCTCTAAGGGTCCTCAGGCCACAGAAAAGGAAGTGACACGAACTGTCCCCATCATCTCTGCTCTCCCCAAGCTGCACACACCTGCATGTGCTCTCCACTGCAGTCCCGCTGAGTTATCAGTCATGTTTACCTACCAAGATAGATGCCAGGAACTATTTTCTTGGTGTGGACATCTGTCCCAGGCCAGGCTATAATCAACCAGCAAACAAAAATAGCAGTGGAAGCTGGAGGCAGGACAAGAGAGAGAGATTTCTGTGAAGCATGGTTTTCAGAGAAGCTGGGCACATGCAGCTTGTATCAACTTCAGCAGCTGGTGCTCCGCACCTCTGCAAAGACCAAGTCCTCCATGCATCATGCCAGAAGCTGGATTTGAACCAAAGGATGTGAAGCTCTGTAGCGCGTCTGATCCCTGGAGCCATCCAATCCTCACATCCTGTTTTAAAATATATGCAAGACGCTGGCAAAGTTGTTAAATACGAAGCGGTTAACAGAGCTGTCAAAGCCGGCGGCAGCAGATGGGCAGCAGAGTCGAGCACTGGCAACAAAATGTGTTTAGTGAAGTGTGTGGGGTGTGCGTGTGTGTGTGTGTGTGCTTGTAGGTGGGTGAGCGTGCATGCAGGCACACGCTGTGATGAATTGTCAAGTTTGCTTTGGCTTGATTGATTAATGAATCTTTCAGGTGAGGAGGAAAATAATAGAGGTGAAAGGGCCAGCCAGGTTGAAGTCTTGAATTAAGCATGGGTCTCTTCCCCACCAAATTACTGCAATTACTGCACCCACTCATTACCCGCACGTGACAGGCTCTGAATTGGGCTTTTGGCGTTGTGGGAAGAGGTAACAGTTGACTGCCCAGCATGGGAACAGTGGGAAAGGGATGAAGAGATGGCGCGTAGGAGATGAGGTGCAGGGATGGGTCTGCTATGGAAATGGATTAGTCCTTCTGGAAGTGCAACGGCTTGTAGAAGTCCCTCACGCTGAGCTGGGTTCTTTGCAGCCAAAGGCGTGAGTGAATGGACCTTGGGGTGAATGGAGTGAGTGAACCTGGAAGAACTGTTCACGTGGGAATCTCTCTGTTCATCAGCATTTCCCAGGCTGCAGATCGGGAGCTCCTACCCTGTCCTCACTGTTGTGGTGTCTGTCCTCCTTGCTCATTCCTCCATCCTCCTTTATCGAGGTATAACCTCTCCTTGGGGGCGGGATCTGCAGGTGGCCTTTTTCAAACATGGCTGTCCTGGGTACTGGGCCCTATTCAGAGATATTAAATAATGAGGGTGAGGAGAAAGCAGATCTTTCTTTATCCCCTTAGGAAGGCAGGTATGTTTATCCTTCAGACAGTATATGCAGAGGCTAACGATGTTTGGGGCCAGCACTCAAATCTTCCACAGGCCCATTGCTTCTGGGGACATCAATTGAACCAGAAGCAGTGAAGAACTGTAAGGGGAGTACTCCATTTTAATGACCTCATAATTCCAGACATCTGCATCCTCTCTTTGAGCTTAGCTTTCCTGTTTGATTAATTCAGTCACCATAGTTTTGAAATTAGTGAGGTATGGTCTAGACCTGTCATCACCACCCAGCCCAGACTCTGCTCCCAGGTGTGATAATTTCCAGTGGTGAAGACCTACTTCATCAACTCAGTACCATGAGAGGGGGAGGTGTATACGTTGAAGAACTGGGTTCTGGAAGGATTTTATTGAACTTCCTACATTTATTGAGGATAGACTAGCTGAGGCACTGTGGGATAGCTCCAGGTTCAGGCTGGTGGCATGGCCAACAGGGCTTAACTAGGCTAAAGAAGAAGTCATACACTGATGCATTTATTTTTTCCCCAGGAGACCATCACATTGTCCAGCTTCAGCTCAAGTCCAAGGAAACGGGTATGACCTTTGCCAGCACCAGCTTCGTCTTCTACAACTGCAGCGTCCACAATTCGTATGTTCATTTCCTTTGATATCTGCTTTCAATCCCACCCCTGGATCTGCCACAGAACTCACCGCTGACTGGGGCACATGTCCCTCAAGAAGCTGGTTAGGTGTGGAGGTGACCTGGGGTCCGAGTGTGACCGATGACACAGGATCACTTCCGTGATGGTCAGCATGGTGGGGTCTCTCCTGGGAAGACCAAGTGTTCTGCTGATGAGGATCCTTTTCAGGAAGGCATTGCCTTCGGGAGTGGTACATCCTCGTGTGTTCCTCATGTGGAGGAGCATCACATCAATGGGAATTTGCCAGGGAAGGGAGTCAAAAGCGGGTTGTGACCTCAGCAAATACCCCCCTCATTTCCTATTAAGCAGTTGTTTGTGGATGGCCGGACACTGCCTACACATACACACCTCCAACCTTCATCTATGCCATCAGTCCCACCATCAGGAGCCTGCCCCATGTAATTAGCATGGTCTGGGGCCCTCAGATCTGGAAAGACAGGAGCTGCTTGTTCCTGCATGATGTGAACTGAGCAGGGAACACCCAACTGATTCCCTCAAGTCTGTCTTTTCCATCCTGTAAGCTCTTTTCCTACCCCGCACCCCCTTCTTCTGGGGTTCAGCTGGCACTCAGGACTGCTCAGGAGCTGCCCCACTGGGGTGGGTCTGAAGCTTTCCTGCAGAAAGATGCTCCCCCAGCAGGTTGATCCACCCCTGAGCAAGGCTGAGCGGCTCTGTCCCCACCACTGAGCCATCAGAAGTGCCAAAAGCAGATAATTACTGCAGCTCAGCAATTCACAAGGAAAGGCAAATCCTATTTCCGTGTTCCTGCTGCTTTGACAAACAGTGTCAGAAAGCAAGTGCTGGGGGGAGAGCAGGAGAGATGGTGGTGTTAAATATTTATGGCATGTTTTGGTTTCTTACTTGACAAACTATAATACACTATCCATTTTTAATTTGATGTATCAGAGCAAGCACTTGTTACCAATTTGAAGAGCAGCTCACTGTACCAGAGCTGAAAGTGGATTGGAGTTGAACGAGATTTCACAGACAGAGGGGTGAGGGTGTGCGTCTGCCTGTTGGGCTCAGCCAAGCAACTGGAGGCAATTTTTTCACTCCTGCCCATTAAAAACCCACTGGCACGTAAGGGACAGGAAAATTTCCCTCCCTCAAGTCCCCTCCATGTACTTCAGAGCCTGCAGCTGCACAAAGATCTCCAACAGTGTGAGCGACCATGAGTCGTTACCATCCACTGCTTGTTTTATTCAGAGAGCTTGTTGTGGCTCAGGTTGGTTGCTGGTGAGCAGACAAGGTCTGTCCTGTTGGCTGACAGGTCCTGGCTGGCCAAGTGATGACTCTTTGTCTCTATTTCCAGGTGTCTGTCCTGTGTGGAGAGCCCTTACCGGTGTCACTGGTGCAAGTACCGCCACGTCTGCACTCATGACCCCAGCTCCTGCTCCTTCCAGGAGGGACGAGTCAAGCTGCCTGAGGTAGGCAGGGGCACAGGGCATGTGTCACATACGTGGGCTGCTCAGGGCTGATACTGCCTTTTGGCCTGGGGCAGACCAACAGTCCAGAAAGCCTTCTCCACCTCCAGTCCCACCCTCTTCCCTCTTCTGCTCGCCCTCCAGCAGACCCTCACCTTTCCCTCTGCTCCTCTCCTCTCTGCTCTGCCAGACCCCCAGGGAGCTGCCTTCTCCCTCCTATACACTACAGGGAGTGTGTTACCTCGGAAAGTCATTGCAAGCTCCCAGCACCAAGGGACTGGGAGGTATAGGAAACACTGGCATTGCATCTGTCCAGAGGAGAGCAACGAAGCTGGTGAGGGGTCTGGAGCCCCAGGCTGCTGGGGAGCAGCTAGGAGAGCTGAGGATGTTCAGCCTGGAGAAGAGGAGGCTGAGGGGAGCCCTCATCGCTCCCTACAACTGCCTGAGAGGAGGGGGGAGCCGGGGTGGGGGGTAGCCTTGCAGACAAGGTGCTTAGGGACAGGGTTTAGTGATGGCATGGCAGGGTTAGGGTAACAGTTGGGCTTGATGATCTTAAAGGGCTTTTCCAACATAAACGATTCTATGATTCTATTCTATGATCTCCCCCAGGAGAGAAGGAGTCTGGCTCTAAACAGATACCCCAGGCTGCTGAGATCTGGGGAGGATGTAGGGCTGGGTCCACAGTGTCAGTGGATTTCAGCCATGCTTTGAGCACCTCTGTGGCTTCATGGGCTTGGTACCTAATGGCTAGCACATCAAACTGCCTCCAGACGAGGCCAGGGAATGCCTCATTGCCAGTCGCTGAGCTGAACTGGACCTTGGGGCTTAATCCAGAGCTGGCTGCTGCGCTGCAAATGCTGTCTGGCTCGTATTGTAACTAATGAGCACTTGCAGACAAGTGGAGCTCAGGAGAATACAAATAGGAAGCCACTTAATTACTTCCTGGTCAGGAATGGTCTGAAAGCATCCCGGCCTGTCTGGTAAATGACCTGAGATGGCTCGTTGCTTGCCTGGCCCAAGGGACCAGTACCCATTAAGAGATCTGATATCTGCTGACCCACCAGGCACAGAGGCGGCTGCCGAAGACTCCGGCAACGTGTGTCACATTCAGAGGATGAAATCCCCACAGCTCCCTGTGCTGCCTTCTGGGTCTGGTGTCTCTGATGTGTTCCCCCCTGTACCCCAAGCCCATGCCCCAGGCAAGCCAGATTGCTGGACCAAAAGACACACATGTAGTGTCTTCGCACTCCTATGGCATCCCCTGTTCCCCCCCACCCCTTCCTTATGTGCTGGTTGAGATCTCACATATATGCTGGTTAAGGTGTCCTGGAGCAGACATCCTGAACTGCTGTGGCATTGGGACAGGCCATAAATATTCATGAGCGGGGAGGTTGCCAGTTCTTCATCTACCAGGATTCAGAATTTGCTGTAAACCTGCTGGGAAACTTGCTGAGGAGCTGGAGGGTTGGACATGATCCACTCAGTGGTGATGTGGTTCAGGAAGGCAGCCCAGGGCTCAGCCCTTCTGGTAGGCTATCCCAACCAAACAGGCCCTATTCCCTCGTGACAGGTTTTGGCCATTCCTGCGGGCCACAGGTCTCTGTGCCTTCCACTTCAGGAACTGGAGGGACCTCAACCTCTTCCTCAGGTGGTATTCCCTGGGATGCTTTGTCTCAGCTTCCTGCTGTACAATGCCACCACCATTTATCTTCTCTGGTAGACTCCTCTGGTGTGTCTCATGTACCAAGCACAGGATTTGCCTTCCCATTTCTCACCTCTTTCCTCCTCCATCCCCCTGCCTGGGGTGAAGGGCCTACGTTGCAAATCTCCTCCTCCCTCAACCCTTATCACATCCTTGGTATTTCTGACACTTGTTCCCATCAGAAAGATCATGAGAAGCTCTGTGCCATCCCCAATTCCTTCCCTAAGGAACTGTATTTTCTGTAAAGCCAAGACCACTGGGCTGGTACACAACCCCGTGTATTTACTTTATGCCCTCCAAGGTCTTGCTCTGCAGAATGGGGGAGGAGGCAGTGGACTCGTCCTCTCCATATCTGCCCATTTTAGCACACCTTTTCCATCACTGCTTTATCACCTCTCATTGGGTTTCTTTCTGAAAGGTATCATCAGACTAGGAGACATCTCCAGTCTGGAGGGCTTTGTCTGTCAGTAGAGATTGCTCTTTCTCTCTTCTGTCCCCTTTAACAGAGGATTTCCTGCTGACTCTGTGCAATTTGCATGGCAGCAGGGAGAGGCACAAACCTGACCTTAGAAGATGAGTATTGATCAACAAGGCAATGATAACATCACGCAACACATGTATGTTACATTGGTCATTGATTATGAGGGTGGCAGCCCTCCTGGCTTCTGCAACAAAACCATCTCTGGGCACGAACCTCTTTCCCATGGGAGACAACATTTCGCAGCCAGCTGCTCAACTCAGGAGCTGGTTTTGCTGTCTGCTGCACAGAAGAAATGTTTCTCAGCACTGGGACAACTGGACAATATTGGCAAGGATAATGGCCTTGCAAAACCCAAAACTTTCGGAGATAGCTTTCTGCCTGACAATGTGAGAAATGCTCTGTAGCCTCAGGGTCCTTCTCTTTGCTGTCTGTGTGTTTGTGGCCCTCAAGGACACTAGGGCTGGGGAAGGATGGCATCACAAGTACATTCTGACAAACGCAGATTCACATTCGTCCTGTGGCTAGAAAGGTTTTGTCAAATGGCACTTTCAACAAATGCTGTGTATATCTCCCACGCTTTTCTTGAGAAGCCATCTTCTCACCGACTCATCTCTCTCACCGAAATTTCCACCGCCTATTTTTTACTTTCACCTTTAATTCTTTTCCTTTCTGTCCTGTACCCTTGCCTATTCATTGAGCGGGTTCTTTGAACAATAGAAACTATTTGGTACCTTGAAGCCAAGCCTGGCTCTTTGTTGTCCATCCAGACTTCCACACGGTTCCCAATGACATAAAATGAATCAAAACATTGACAGGACTGAGGTCCATTTCCAGCCTTCCCTTCAGTAGTGCTCAAAACATACCACCACCTTGAGTGGATCTGTGTTTACTGGCCTTTAATCTCCATCTGCAACACTCCACCTTTTTCTCTACAAGCACTTGGACCCCAAGAGGATGAGGATGGGGTGTGTTCTCTACCATCCAAGCATGAGGACCTGCTAAATCAGTAAGTCTTGAAGAGGTACTGATGGGAAACTGTACTACCAGCGTGGGATCGTTGGACCATCCCATTTGCAGTCCTTCCATGAATCTGCTGAGCAGATTAGCATGGCTGGCTTCCAGGATCGTATGGTCTGATTGCACCAAGAGACTCTTTGCCAAGCAAACAAATATTGGTGTTACTCTTGTCATATGGATTGGTGCCAGAAACTCCCTCCCTCTGTAATCATCATTGCTGGCATGCCAAGCCTGTTCCCCTCCTCCACACTATAGCCTTCACCTTCTCTTTGCTGATACACACACCTCCAGGTGATTTTTATTTTTTTTTTCTCTCTTTGCTTGTACAGCATCTTGCTATCGAGATGTAGGCTGAGTCTTCCCACTCTCCAGATGGCCTGGGCTGCAGATGGACCGACTGGGCTGGTACTCATCACCCCTAGGCCAGCCTGGAGCACTTTGAAGGGAATGCACTTTGTGCCCTTGTGTACATCCAACTTTGTAATTTCCTTGGCACATCTCACAAGTTTCTGGATTCCTATGGGCTCACCTGCCTTCCTTTCAGGTCTTCTTCATGTGCTCTGAGAGGATGCTGGGGGTTTTATGGTTTGTTTTTTTTCCATGTAGTATGAGTTGCTGATTAATGCAGATTGCAGGATGAATTTGAGACAGATCCAGGGGGACAGCAGAAAGATTTTGGCCATGGCCCATGCTGTCCAGAAGGCAAAATGCTGTTTCTATATGTATAGCCTGTGATCTACCATCCAGGGGTGCCTTTGAATTGCACTGGTAGATAGCTGTGATCAGCCAGCCCCAAGCTGAGACAGGGCAGCTGTCCTACCACCACCTGGCAAAATTAAACCAGAGATGGAGAAAGGACAGAAAAGTCAAGTCCCTTGCTGTCAACAAGGAACCACAACTTTCTTACCTGTCACTCGTCAGGTGCTCAGTGAATCAGCTCTGCCCTAATAGAGCTGAATCAACTAGTTTGGGAGCCTTGGGAAAGCCCATGTTTGCTCCTGGTGAAGAGCTTTAGCATGGTCATAAAGCAAGAGTATTTATGATTATGGCACTGAACTCAATCAAACAGGGTTGACGATGCCTCCAGATGATTTGTGGCTGAAATACTTCACCTTGGTGTATAATTTCCCTTTACAGCAGGTTTTCAAAAGCCAGGTCCACGAACTTGAAATATGCTAAGTGACTTCTTGCTTTATAAAGGGGAGCAGGTATTATTGCTACTGAGGGCAGGAAGGGAAAGAATGAGGAAAAAAAAAAGACACTTCACTACTGAAGTGGATTGTTGTTGTTGTTTTTTCCCAAGATAGCTGGTGGCAAAAGTGGAGAGAATTAGTGTCAAAGATAGAGGGGAGCAAGCCAAGTTTCTGTTTTCTTTTTCTTGGCCATCCTGTCTCTGCTTTTGACATTTGTTGCTGACTGTAGCTGCAGTCATAGTGCAGGCTTAGTGTTGCACCACAAAGCATTGCACTGCAGACTACCACACTGGGGGATCGACCCTTACTTACCTGACACAGTCACCAAGGAAGAGAACTCAGTCATTTTCTTCTGTAAACGGGCAAGACGGTCAACAAGTACTGGAGGGAAACAGAGGCATGGAGTAACATAATTGATCTGGGGCTCTTGAGTGTGGTAGGAGCTGCTTTTTAGTAGGGCCAGCTGTGACAGGACAAGGGGTGATGGTTTTAAACTAAAACAGGGTAGGCTTAGACTGGATCTAAGGAAGAAATTCTTTACAATGAGGGTAGTTAAACACTGGAATGGGTTGCCCAGAGGGGTGGTGGAGGCCCCATCCCTGGAAACATTCCAGGCCAGGTTGGACGGGGCTGTGAGCAACCGGATCTGGTTCAAGGTGTCCCTGCTCCTGCAGGGGGGGTTGGACTGGGTGACCTCTAGGGGTCCCTTCCAACCCAAAACATTCTATGATTCTATGAAACAGCACCAGTCTCTCCTGGTATCTATTACCCAATACACCTGAATGAGTTGTCCGTCTTGTCTGTGCACAGACCTACTGTGATGCAGCGGGGTAGTTTTCATGTCAGTGTTTCACAGACATCTGTACAAGGCTGGGTAAGCTGGGGTAGCCTACTTGAGTTGATGGGATAAAGGATTAAGTCTTCTGTTGTGCCTTCTTCTTCTCTAAGATGAACACTATCTTGTTCTGGGCCTTGCAAGGATTTTAGCTTTGTGTGGGGGAAAGAGAGGGGAAAAAAAATGGCAAAAGCCAAAAGCAAGCCTAGATAACAAATCTGTTATCCGCTGCGTTTAAAAGATACATAATCATTTAATTACCTTGAAGGAGGTTTTCATCTTTCCCTGCTCAGCCGATTTGTGTGTGCGTGTGTTTTTCTTCCTCCCCCAAACAAGCTTTTTATTAAAAGGATTTTCATCTGCTGCCTAAAAAGAGAACAGAAGAAAAGATCTCGCACCAAAGTGTTTTATGTCGAGTTGTACGTGCTAATGACAGTAAAGCCCACATAAAAGAAACAACTGCTTCAAACATTAATTTGTCAAAAGCGATAGAAAGCCGTGTGAGCCGCGTGCTGGCGAGCAGCTGCTGAGGAGTGGAGTGCTGCTTTGCCCGGCACTTGCTCGTGCCTCGTGCCGAACGAAGAGCTGTGCCGGTGGCCTCTGCAGTGGAGTGCGCTGATTTAGCTCTGACCAGCCGCATGTCCTTCTTGGGCAAGGGGGTTTTGGGAAAGAGGGAAGAAGGGAGGGGAAAAAAGAAGGTAGGGAATAGTAATGATAGCTCAACCTGAACTGACAGACATCAATGAGACATCTGGACAATGCCCTAAATGACATGCTTTAGCTTTTGGTCAGCCTTGAAGAGGTCAGGCGGTTGGACTAGATGGTCATTGTAGGTCCCTTCCAACTGAAAATATTCTATTCTATTCTATTCTATTCTATTCTATTTTCTATTTCTATTTTATTCTAAATGATAATGCCCACGTCTCCTCTTCGTGGACTTTGTCTGTAGAAAACTCATCAGTGCCCTTCCCCACCCTGCCGGTGCATCTCAGTCTGGCTCAGGGAGGGCTTTTCCCCAAGCTCTCAAAAAGCAGAATGGCTTTTGGGGCCCCCAAATGTCATGCTTTGTCCTCTTTTCAAGTTGCAGAAGGAAGGCACGTTGCCTACTGCCTCCCAGAATGCATCCCAGTGTAAATGCCTGGGTGGCTGCACTGGGGAGGGGGTCAAGGACCCACTGGACATGATGAGCATGGTTCACTCCTTGCTCCCTTGCATGGACAAACCTTCTGGTGATGCATCTTCAGCTGTTGCTGTGGCAACTGCTCAGTTTCCCTCCCGCTTCTGTTTCCAGCCTCCCTTAACCCGGCCAGAGAGGCGGCTGCTGGAAGCATCGGCATGGGGAGGAGAGAAAACCCATCTCTGCTCACGTTGATGTATCTCTCATTTCTCAGGGACCCTGATGACAGTTGCAGCGAGGCCAACACCAGAGTGCCGAATCCTTCCCTGCTTGTCGTTTATCCGCTCACTTATCCTGGCACCTGTCTATCATTAAGGGGAGGGTGTGAGGTGTGGTTTCTATGGCAACTGGAGGCAGCCTGCTGCCTTCAAGTGCTGTGAGCAGGCAGGGGACCGGACCGGCAGGAGAGGCGAGGGGATCAGGAGCACCTCTAGACAGGCAGCAGCAGCCACCCCATGCAGGTGGGATCTGGCGTAGCGATGCATGCATTTCACAGCACCTGCTCTTAAGCAGCATGGGGGTTTGGTGTTTATCATCTATTTAGCCCTTGGAAGTGTTTCCAAGCACGTGTGATGGAGTTGGGTCTTGTCAGCATCCTGGCCAGGGGAAGCCAGGGGTAAATCTGGGAGGAGGCTGTAGCTGATGGTTGGATCCAGCTGTGTCTCGGGGCTCCTGGTGGTTTGTCATTTCGGGCTGTGGCATTTCAGCCCTCATCCGCCGTTACAGCCCTTTCCTAGAAATGGACATGTATTGTGTAGTGGGTGCATCCTCTTCAGAGGGGGTGCTTCGGATAATAATAAGAGGAAATTAAAGACGGAAATTGCAGGCCAGCCAGAAAGTTTTCCCCTTGTCCAAGGAGTCCTGTTAGACCATGAAAATACTGCTCAGAGGCAGTATCAGGTAGTTGTGGGGCCATGGGTTATACATTCAGCAGAGGACAGTTTTATTCTTGGCTCTGAACTGGCTTGCACACATTCACATTTCTGTTCCCCTGTTTCTCTCACACCCTCTTCTGATTTGGGTAAGCACTTTCTGTTAATAGGTGCTTGTACAGCACTTAGTACCTGGAGCTGTGATCTCTCAGTGGGGGCTGTTCACAAGAAGTTTCTGAGCATGTACAAACAAATTAGATAATTTGCTGTTGTTTGCAAGTCATACTGACTTGCACCAAGGTGAAGAAAAAGATGGAAAGCCTGTGCCTGAAGTGATTTCTTCTTCTGGGTTTTTTTGGGTACCTTTTGTCATCTTTGAGCCTTTCTGCCCCACAACCATCCAGCTGGCAGGGCAAAGGACTGGTAGCTTGTTCAATTTTCGCAGTAACTTTCCGCAGGATTTCTGATTACTACGGTTGTGGATCTGCAGAAAATCTCTCCCAGCGCAGGGCAGCTCCATGATGCCTCTCCTTGTTGAGACCTCCAACCAAATCACGATGGGAACTGAGAACTGATGAAACAAGACCTCCTTGTCAGCAGTTCATCCTACCTTAATATGCATCTTGTTTTCATAGAGCTTATCTTCTCCAGCCACCATGTGAGTGACTAATCAAGGACCTGTTCATGTAACTTCTAGGAGCAACTCTGGGAGATTAGTTTGAACAGAGATGTAAGAAGCAGCTGACACTCAATACCGTGTCCCTGCTAAATGTAACTCATAACAGTTGGGCTGCTCATCTTTGTAAAGCAAGATTATTTATCCCACAGGACAAAGTGATCTCAGAATGCAACAGGGTAATTTTCATCTGTCCCCTGACAACACAGCACCCTTGAAATAACATCAGGAAGAGCTTATGTTGTTTTAGTAGCCTGGCTCAGTGCAGTGCCATCATGATGCTTCGAGTGGCTACAGGATATTCTGGGTATCTGGACATCTGTTAGGACTGCTAGTATCTGTACAAATTCCCCTGCAATTTGAGGGAAAGGTAGTTGCTCAAGAGGAAAGACAATTCCCCACTCAGATTTAGCATGGGGTGACTTGGCTCTGAAGCAGAAAGGTTTTGCTTTTTTCCGTTGTAGCATCAGCTGTATTCACTGCTTTGGGAAATGTGAGCTTTTGGGACCTGGCTGAGGATAAACATTCTCAGGATGTTGAAGCTGCAGATAAGAGGTAACACTGGAATGCATCTCCCGCCCTACTTGGGGCATCTCCAGGAGGTTGAGCCCAGACCCTCCTTCCCCACCTTGTGTTTGCGCATGTGTCCATTTGCTTTGGCTTGGATGTTATCTCATGCTGTCACGGATCTCAGTGAGGGGGAGGGTGACAAGAGCCATGATATCAATGTCCTGACCTTCCCACTGTGGAAGCCAAAATATTATGACTGGGTTTCTCTCCTGGTTTCTGAATAAGCAGGATTGTGTCACCATGGCCTGCGTGTGCACCTCCGATCCATCTGTTATTCTGTCTCCTGTGTTGACTTCTGAACCCATTGGCCATTCTTGTCCTAGTTGGGCCGAAGTCTGGAGCTCTCAAAGTTACCAAGTTCCTACTAACTTCATAAAAATGGGCAGCTTTAGAGGAGAAATAGACTTTCGGTTTTCTCTTGGGAAGAAAGCGCTACAGCTTGGGCTCAAACATTGTTAGACACCCATGTGAGAGTGTTGCTCTGAGAGTCCCCATCACTTCTGAGGGAGGCTTGGATGGACAGTGTCCCTTACGCATGTAAACCCCATTTATTGACACAAATATGTAGGAAACAGCTTTCTTGGGGACCAACATGCTGGTGTCATTGGTACGTACATGTTTGAGCAGTAAGGAGTACTATTGCAATGCTTAAACATTGCAGCCTCATTGGGCTGCTGGGGTGCCATGCATGGATGCATGAAAGGTCTTGTGAACTTCAGATGGAAGTCCTTACAGAAGGACAGAAGGCTGTCTAAGCAGAAGGGTGCAGATTTTTATAATAATAATTAGAGAAGAAATTCATTACTTCTTTATAAGCTGCCGGTGCTCTGCCCCATGCTTTGCACAATCCAGCTTTACCACGTGTTATTCTGAAGTGCTGTCTTACCTAACCGGTGTTTTCCTTTAACAAATGACAGACTTTGTCCCAGTAAATACAGGATTATCTTGTCTCTTGCATGTACTTCACCTTCCTCGATGCACACATTCATATTTCTTATGATTTCAAAACCAGGCAGTTACTCAGGAAACACCACAACTGGGACTGCTTGCGTATCTCCAGTAGCCCCTCTCCTTTGAGCAGATGTACCTAAGGACACAATCATCTGCTATTTTTGTCACTAGTCCACTCCCTTCATCCAGTGATCAGAAGGCTCCTGCTCTCCGGATCATTAATTTTCCTTCTGAGCATGTGTCAAAGCAGCAAAGGGCTGAAAGAACGCTAACGTTGTGTCTCTATTTAAAAAGGATAAATGCAGTGCTTGGATAATTATGGCAACCTGACCTTGATCCTTGTGAAATAATGGACCAGCTGAGAAAGGCTCTATTAATAAAGAATTAAAGGAGGGTAAAATCGTTAATGTTGATCAGCAGAGATGTGTGGACTGACTTCAGAGGCAGAGTAGTCCTAGGTCGGGATCCAGCTCTCAGCAGACCTGGGTCATTTCCCAGCATTGCCTGCATGGCCTTGGGGGAGTCACTTTGCTCCTGATCAACGGCATTCAGCAGTGAGCCATGTGAGAGGAGGGTAGTTATCTTCATTTAGCTTCTGCTTTTCGAGTATCCACTCCTCTGGTGATCAGCATCACTCATCGCTCTCTAGCTTTCGCAGCACTGAAGCCAGGGACCCAAGAGGCTATGGCAGCTGAGCTAATGATCTGCTATTGATCTGTTGGTCTCTCTTCCTCCAGCAGTGGCATCTGTACAGTAACCTGTGCAAACCACCATTGAGGTTTGTAGCTGCTAGAGTGCACTGAGCTTAAACGGGGTCAAACCTCTTCCACAGACTGAGCGCCAGCCTCCAGGCCAACCACCTTTTCCCAGGCACCAGAATCACTTGCAACATCTGACAAAAGTGAGCTGGTGTTTGCTCCTGAGTGCCTGGAAGACTTAACTAGAAAGGAGCCACCAGAAGTGACAGCGATGCAAGGACTCAATTATTCGTTTGTTGTCTCTGCAGATGTTTACACTTCCCATAAATCCTGTTGCTTTCTCCTCATCAGCTGCCTTTAAAGTTCTGAGCATTTTCTTCATGTATTATTACTTTTGCTGTGCCAATAAATAAGCACACCATCAATCAAACTAACAATATTGTAAACTTAGGAAGTGCAGATAAAATATATGGTGCATTAAAAAATTCTTTGACCGGGTGAGATTTTTTGTAGCTGGTTTGATTGCTGCTGGTGCCGATGTAAATTTGGGGGGAAGTATATCCAGAAATTTATGGAGCTTGGAATCCTGCCTACAAAGCACTGACCTGATTCCACTTTATAACCTAATAACATTCCCCGGCACTCTTTGTGTAAATTTTAAATATAATTTTATGATGCAAAGAATTAGTGGTGTAATAATGTAAACACAACGTGGACTGTAACTCACCCCTTTCCCTCCTGCACTGGGAATGCCAAGCTCCTTGCTGCTTCATTCTCCAGATTTTCCTGGGGCTGAGAAGTTGTGAAAGAGCTTAAAAGTGACTCATCAGAGGAACCAGGCTCTCAGCCCTGGAGCCCGAAGCTCTCTGTTTGCAGCAGGAAAGGGTGGCTGCTAAGCAAGCGTCTGATTTTGCTCGGGTGGTGTAACAGCCCTGACCTAGGGTGACCGTGCTGAGGTGTGAGAGAGAAGTTCAAGAAATGTATTCCAGACAGTCCCTGCTGCCTCTCGTCTGCCAACTTGCTGTTTTCCTGCTTTTTATCCAGGTGAAACATGATTCCTCTAAAGCCCATGACAAAAAACCCCTCTTTTTAATTTTTTGTTTGTTTGTTTGCCTGTTCTCCCTCTCCTTTTTCTCCTTACTTCCCTTCCTCTTCTTTCTCTTCCCAGTTCTGTTTTGGTTTTAATGTTTTTTTAATCTAATCGAACTAAGAGAGCATCCACATGCTGTGGTCTAGATATCTTTGTAAAGACCCAGCCCCTGCCTCTCAAATCTTACCCTCTTGACTTGATTACAACACAGAGTGGGAGGGTGAGAAAGCCACAGGGGACAAAAGGGAAATGGTACATGGCAGCTCAGCAGAGCATATGAACAAAAGATGTATTGTATTTACATAATATGTGAGTAAATAACAATCTAAGTATCATTTCTTGTGGGGTTCCAAAAGGCTCGAGTGAGTAAGTTATGGTCCTCACTGAGCAAGTTATGGTCCTCGCTTAGATTCACTTTGTGATCATGTTTCTTCCAGGCAAGATGGCTTGGATAAGGAGCAAAGATGGTTGCTGAATGATGGATATTGAAAAGAAAGCCTTAAAAAAAACCCCTGAAGTTGAGGATGAAGAAATGGATTTTGATGGCAGGATAAAAGGGGAACTGGATGCTTTGAGATGAGCAGTGGAGGAATTGGTGGTGGTGGCTATGCCTGGTCCTGAATGGAGATGAGTCCTGCTCTTCTGGGAAAGGAAGGGTGAAAATGCATTGCCAAGAGTTGAGTTTATCTTGCCAGACATGCAGTCAGCAATAGGTGAGCTCTAGTTTCCTTCTGCAGAAAGTGGTGACCCAGTCAATGCTACAAGGGATCATGAGGGAGCAGTATGAAGGAAAAGTAGGAAAGATTCCCTCACCTGAATGCTCTGGATGGCAAGAGATGCACAGGGAAAGACGAGTGAACTGGGACACCAATGTAAGATGGAGACTATTGATAGGTGGATGAATCATTGTATTAAACCTTCACGGATGTTTTGCCCATTCCCATGTAGGATGCCTACCATTCAAAGTGGATCAGATCCATTTTCTTTTGGAAAACGGAAAATATTTTCATGAGACTTGGACTCATGATCCTGGCCATAAAGAGTAACAGAGAGTGAGACTGTACAAAATAAGGTTAGAAGAAAACCCATGCAATATCACAAGGCTGTGAAAGATCCGTACATGCATCACCCCTAGGAGAGGATGTTAACTCAAGAGTATCTGGTCAGTCTCCAGCTTATACTGGAAAACAGCATGGTGAAATCTCCGTGAAGTCATAACTATATATGTATGAAGCACCATAAAGGAACCAAACTAATTAGTTCAGGGCTAAGACCACATAACCTCAGAGAGGTTTCATTGCCCTCTCTAGCAGAATTCTCATGATGGTTCTCACTGGGGACTCACTCAGATATAGCTGTGATGAGGGCCATAACGCATACGTGAGAGAAAAGGAGAGAAAGGGTTCTCATATTTCTGTGACTTCATTATTTCTGCAAGCTACAGCAAAACACATTTGCAAGCATTCTATGAGGAGTTATAAATAAAGAAAATTAAACTACCATCGACCCAATGAGCACAGCCCATTTCATGCAGTGTTTTCACTGCAAACGCTCTCTGACTTGATAACTGGCAAAATTTGGTGATTTGAGGTGTGCATCGCTGCTGATACGAGTAATTGGCAAGGGTGGAGGATATTATTTTAAAGGGACTAACTCATTTGAAAGCATTTAAGGAATAGAATGAAGCTACACACACAAAATGAATCAACAAGAGTCCGCTTTCAAATGTGTTACCCTGGTACAGATTAAACTGGATTTTAGCTCCTCTGGAATCTGAACCAGCTCCCCTTAGACTCAGGGCAAAGGCTTAACTTATTATATACCAAAGACAAAAGGGATGGGATTGTGCCCTTCCTTGGTACAGTTGTTGGCTGTGGATGTTTTTATTTCCCCTACATCATGTGAAAATCATGCTTTTCCAACCTAGGTGATGCCCATTGCAGAGGAAGGGTGAAGAGAAACTGCTTCTGCTTCAAAATGCCCAAGATAACTCTTTATTAAGGACCCTTCTGCTTGGGTCTTGCTGCAGGGTCTGCTCTGAGCAGGTTGGTGTTGTACCCTCAAAAATACAAACCTGACCAGGCATCCAAAGCATGACACAGGCTGCAAAATGAATACTATGTTTGAATTCGAACCCAGAGCCTGGTCCAAGCTCTGAGGTTTTACGCAGTACATCACCCAGTGAAATTGTCTTTTTCCCCCCCTGTTTCAATTAGAAAGAACATTAGGTCAATCAGATAAAGCCACATTGGGAGGATTTCCTCTTTATGGCGCTTGCCTCTTCAATTATCTATAATGAACTTCCTCACAGCACTGCAAAGCTTTTTATATGCAAACGAATCCTGTTTTGGGGCTGCCGCAATCACTGCTTGTTAATGAACTTGAAACAAGTGTTATCGGAAAGGTTACAGCACCAGTGGTGGAGGGGGACGGGATAAAGCTAGACAAGAAAGACCAGCCTGAAGAGCTGGGATTGGCCTGCAGGTAACATAGTGGACTATCTCCAACCCCCATCCTCCAGCCCCCTTCTGAGGCTTTTCTGTTTGACAGACATCAAGCAAAATGCTTACTCTTGGGAAATGGCTGCTCAGCGGCAGATAGGGATTTCCCATCCTCCTGTCCCACTGATTCACTCTGCCAATGCATCTCTCTCTCAACACCTATAGCTGAGGAGGAAAAATATTAAGATGATGTTGCCAAGCTCTTTTCTTATGCCAGGATAGAGAGGGGGAGCCGATTCTGAGGCCTGGTTGGGCAGGTGATGCTCACTGCAGGGGGGTTGGACTAGATGACCTCTAGGGGTCCCTTCCAACCCAAAACATTCTATGTTTCTATGATTCTATGATTCAGTGAGTGTTGAAGCCATGCAGTCCCAAATGGTGTTTACACACGGTATCTGCTGGTGTGATCAGAACTGGAAACTCTCACTCATGTTTTAATACAGCCTAGACTGACTCCTTCCCCTACCCTCTGGGTTTTTGTAGGTCTAAGTGATCCAGGGTTAAATTATACCTCCCTTTCTTATGCTGAGTAGCTATTTAACCCTGCAGTTGGCTTAATGCTGGTGTGCCTTGATAGAGTAGGACCATTGGACTCAAAGTTGAAAAGACTTTCTAGACTGTCAAACCTTGCCCTTTTCTCAAGACAAACATTTCTATGACACTTTAACCATTGCATTTCATCATGAATAGTTCCCTGGGGATGTTTCATCACAGGACAGGGCAACAGCAAGAGAAGACAGTGTTGGAACATTGTGTAGCTCCTCAAGCACTCTTGGGGATCAAACTCAGCCTCTTTCCACACTGACTGTGTCTTGTGCATGATGGGGCGTAAGGCAACTTCCATTGCTCATACACTTAACTTGCTGGAGCCTCCTCACACATATCTGTTTGTTGAAGTGCTGCTCAGCACCAGAATCTCCACAACTGCAGAGAATCATGGAGGTAAAACTCATTGCTGCAATACGGTACCATATGGGCTTGCAACCTTCAATCTTTACACCACCCAGCCAGGTTAACATGATGGCCTATTAAGTCTCAGTCCTTGGTAGCACATGTTAAGCTAGACCTTGTGCCAAATTAGCACAGACAAATTGCCACCAGACTCAAGATGGTTCACCTCCATCCAGCTGCAGTGACTCTGTGCTTGGCTGTCCTGGTTTTGGTGTTACCCTGGGCAAAGCCAACTGAAGTCCATCAGCATCTGTCAAGTACTTACACCATTAGCATCGCCCTATAAGTGCAGATGAGAAATCACATTGCTTCCTCAGTCTGGCATCCTTGCTGGGACAGGCAGACCCTCTCTGGGGACTAAGGAGGGCTTCTGGACTTCACTGCAGTGACGCACTGGGTGGTTACCCGATTTTCTTCCTGCCTCTGTCCATGGATCGGCTCACAACCACAGTGTGACGGCTGATGGCTCTTGTAATTCTGTTCCTGGTTGGTGTAACTGCAGATGTTACATGTCTAATCCATTTCTTTACCTTCCTAAGCTATTTGCTTCAGTAAGATGCTTCTACCATCTGCTCTAACAAGCTCCCAGGCTCTCATAAGCCATAAATTCCACTTTTGAGCCTTTCAGTAAAAATTTCCCTACCTTACAGCCCTGGATCAGTCATTTTCCTCCTGACATCCCTTGCCCACACCTACAGATTAAGCTTGCACCTCTCTGTCTCTGCTTGCACTGACTAGACCTGGCTTTAATGTTGGGCAGGACAGGTTGCTCTCTGAACTGGACAGGGTGGCTGAACCATCACGACACCATGGTGCTCTACAGAGAGCAGGCAGTGTGCCAAATGCAGTGCAAAGAAAAAGAGGGGACAGGCTTTCTTTTGGCATCTAGGAGTTGAAAAGACCTGAAAGAGAGGACAGCCAGGCACTCACAAGTGATTGAGACAGTGTGGTCTGTGCATATGGCATGCTTATGTTTTGTAGCCTGTTGTAGTTTTTTTTTTAAGGGATCCCATTTTATATCAAACTGCCTTGGATTAGCCAGGCGAACGTTGCAGTAATTTCCTAAAGAGTTGATAGCTTCCTAGAGTACATGAATTTGACAGCTTGCAGTTGTCTGATTGTACTATGAAGAAGCAGTGCATTGCTACTCTAATGAAAGCTGTGCAAATTAATGAGACTTTGAATACAGCCTTCTGCATTGCAGCTTTGGGTGCCCAGACCTCTGCCTGTGCGAGGGACCCACCAAGTGGCGCTGGATTAGCCACATCCACTTAGCGCTGCTCCTTTTGTGAAATGGTGGCAAGCCTTTCCAAAGGATCTCCGTGCATTGTGTAATGGTTGTTTCTTGGGAGCTGAATCCATCTGTGATAAATATTCTGTCCCTTTCTGAGCCAAAACAAACTCTTTTTTAACAGCCCAGACTCTGTATTTTAAAACGTGTCTTGCTGGAGCTGTGCCTTTTGTACAATGGTGCATTGGCTGTGGGGGAGGCATGGAATTATGCTCAGATTTTGCTTTAGTCACTTCTCATGTCATGGCATTGTGACCGGGCTAAGTCCCTGGAGGGGACACGATTGCTTTCCCACTACCTGATTAGCAGAGCAGGTATTAAAAAGCACGAGAGGTAGCTTCCTTGGGTTCTGAAGGTTGAAAGTCTGAGCGCGAACAAAGGAAATAGGAAAGGATGGTCTGTAAAAGAAATCCTCCCTCACCTGTTTATCTGAGCCTTCCCAGTAATGCTCCTGAATACACTTGTAATAGGCTGAGGCCCAGGGAGTTGCAAAGGCTTTGTAATCGGTTGAAGCGAAGCGTGAAGTGAGAAGGTTGAGAAGCATCAGGGGACTCCACCTGGGGCTGGGAAACCCATGTGCTGACTTGGCACGTTGTCTTCTCTCTCCCTAGGACTGTCCCCAGCTATTGCAGGCAGAGAAGATCCTGGTGCCGGTGGAAGTTATCAAGCCGATCACGCTGAAGGCCAAGAACCTTCCCCAGCCGCAGTCAGGCCAGCGAGGCTACGAGTGCATCTTGAACATCCAGGGCAATGAGCAGCGGGTGCCCGCCTTGAGGTTCAACAGCTCCAGCGTGCAGTGCCAGAACACTTCGGTGAGCAAGCCCTGCATGCCTGGGAGAGGTGCAGGGGTCAAGGAGGACCAGGACTGCCTCTGGCACTGTCCCGATGGGATCTGGGGTTGTGTTGCAGTCCTTTTTACCTTATTGCCTACCCAATTCCTGCCAGGAAAAGCTGGTTGGTAGATTGCAAACGGCTCTTTTTGCTCTTTAGGCTGGCTGGGGTCACCACACAGCCCTTGAATCCCAGCATTTGGCCATGCTGGAGCACCTTAGCCATGACCCCTAGGTGTTATTATCAACTTAACCTGCCCATTTCCTCACAGTGCCACATCCTTGTGTGCATTCGGAAGGATTTCCAAAGGGACCGGTGCTCATGTCAGCACTGAGAGTTAATGTTATTGTGTGGGGTTTTGGTGATGAGACATATAAAAGCCCATATAAACTGTCCAATGGATGCCAGCATGTAATGGCTTCAAAGAAGGGTGAGATGCTGAAGGCCTGAGTCCAGCCTTTGGCTCATGACATGATCTTTGGTTAGTCCCTTTGCCTCTGCCCACCTCCCGTTCCCCATCTGCAGTGCAGGACCAGTGACCCCCCCTCCCAGGGAGCCTGTGTGAGTCACGGTGGTGTCACTGCAGCAATGCCAGTCTTGGGGTCAAACACTGGCGTCTGCCAGGAGCCATGCAAACTGTGCAACGGTGATCTCCTAGCACTGCTTCTCCGGAGGTTTCTCCATGAGATTCACATCTCCCAGACATGCATTTGAGTCATTCTCATCGCTGCTACCACAGGATGATTTATTAGTCAAAGAGCTAATTACAGGCTTTAGCCACTTCACTGCAGCTCTGCCACTCCATGCCGGGCAGTGCTTGTTAAAATCCGTCACAACATATTCTGCTGCATTAAGCAGTGTGCTGAAGATTACAGGCAGTTCACACATTTTACAATCTGTTGCAAACAACCAAATTCCCAACGACATTCGTGTATTTGTTTCTTTGTCCCCCTCCCTCCCCCTGATTTTAATCTCTGATTAGTGGCCTGTGATCATCCAGGTTTGAGGTTGCACGTAAGAAGGTATTGACTTTTAAAAAAAAATAATTATTTTCTTCTACAATAGTGAAACCCTGCAGCAAAAGGATATTTTATGGACATGGGCAGAGTCAATACTTCTGTCCAAAAAGTCTTAGCAGGAAGACAGCAGCCACCCTTTAGAGTCACAAATTTTCTGGCACACATAGGCATCAGCATGAGGTATCTCAGGATGACTTTAAGCTCAGTTAGGCTGAGCAGGGGACTGACTGCCTCAGCAGTCCTGGAGAGTCTCTCTCAGCATCTGAGTTTGTGGTATCCAAAAAAATGAGCCTGGTTTTGACAGGTATATGGTTACTATGCCCATACTACCTGCACGATCAGAGAAGTCGCTAGTGCCTGGGGCCAGAGAAGTGAGCTTCGATGCATCCCCAGATGCATTTGCTCATGGGATGCCTGAGTGCTGCAACAGCACAATGTTGATTTTAATGTTTGTTTTGATGCCAGAACACTCAAGGCTACTCCTGAGCTGCGCAGGGTGGCAAGGCTGAGTCTCAGGCTTAATGCCAAGGCACTGCACGACCTTGCTGCTGTGTGGTGGTCTGTAGGACGCCTGTCCCGTGTTTGGTGGTGGATCAGGCGGACCTCTCTCTTCTCCAGGGAAGGAGGCTTATTTTGGAATAAACTCAACTCTTTTGTATCCTGTTTTCTGCCCCCCTCTCCCTCTCCCTCTCCCTCTCCCTCTCCCTCTCCCTCTTCCTTTCCCTCTCCTTCCTTCTCTTTCATTCTCTTTTCTTCCCTTTTCTTTTGAAGGCACTTTCACTCTCTGATTTGAGTTCTTTTTTTTTTTTTTTTTTTCCCTGAGAAATGTTATTTCATTGTTGCTCTGGATTTGCCAGACACTGAGAGAAAGAGATGTGGAAGGGAGAGCCAGACAAAAGAAAGAAACATTCACACAGATACAAAAAGGGAACAGAGAAGCCCTGGCTCTGTTTGAGCAGGTGGCAGAGGACACAGACAATAGGAAAGGAGTGCTGTAGCTATGTCTCCATTATGATTATTTCCTTTCCTGCCAGAATTAGCATTCAGTCTGGAGCCACTGCGATACAACGAGCTTCTGCTCCAAGGGTCACCTGGCTTTAGAAACAGCCGAATGAGCTTGTTTGCAAATTGAATCAGCCCCCTTCGACAGAGCTTTTTACTCAGCAGAGTTGCTGGATGAGACACGGAATGTAGCACCTGCATTGCAGGCTTGGAGGAGGTCCAAAGGAGGGTGGGAGGATGTGTTGTGATGGTGTGTCCCTGAAGGGATGCCATCCTGCCAGCAGATCTTTCTGTTGATGATGCATGCTAGACTAAGCAATCATTCTTGGCTTGTTTTCCTTCATAATCCTCAAGATCTACCCCCTCCCATCAATCACTAGGCACCGACGAGCTCAAATTCAGCCCTTGCAGAATAACTTCTGCAAAATGCAGGAGTTCTCCTGCTTTCACACAAGATAGGATCAGGAAAAAGCCTTAACTCTTGCTCTCCGTTGCGTGGTCCTCAGGATTTATACCAGGGTAGGTGAGATCAGAACCATCTTAAGCAGGCGCTTTTCTAAGTGGCTCCAGCTTCAGTTAAGAGATGTTATAAGGACACCCAGGTGGGACCAGCCTATCTGACGGTCTGTCAGTAATGTCATATCCTGCACTGATGGTGCCTAGGTGCTCAGTCCAGTCAATAGCCAGCTCTGTCTCTCCCCCTGTCTTTCCTGGAGATATTTCATTTGATAACAGCAATAAGTCACTGCAGGCAGCACGCTTTGGGACAATTATTGTTCTTGTCAAGTGGTTTGAGACTCTCAGCTCTGGGCTTTGTCCTCTATCACACCACCCAAGGCACACAATTATCACTCTGAGAGACCCTGCCTGCCATTCCTTATTGCACTTATGATAGCTCTGCCGACAGTCTGGACACAGAGTGATGGGAGGAAATGAAAAGGAGAGGAGCTAAGGAGGCATATAAATAAGTAAGTAAAACCGTCAGCAGAAATGGCTGAAATTGCTAGATCTATTAGGGCAGAGAGCAATCTCCACGGTGGGAAGCAGTGGGATCCCCAATGCTTGCAATCAGCCCAATATGAGCAGCCTTTGGCATGAGGAATAGGCAGGTGGGTGACAGATGACACAACCTGACCATGCCATGATCATTGCCATTACCTGCTTCAATGGCACATTCTCGCTTCCACGTTCCTGCTTTGTGTGAGCCTGCCCACTGCCTGGCCTTGGCACGCACAGGCAGCACACACTGATTTCTAGCAGTGAAATCCCTGCTGATAATTTGCCTCAAGTCCTTCACAGGTTCCCGTGTTGTGAGACCCGAGATGGTACAGCTGAGAGTGCCATGTAACTTAGGGATAGGAAAACCAAATATGTTATATTTATCACATCGCTGCGCTTGAGTAAAAGATCTCAGGGGCATTTAACCCTGCAGTGTGGCTTGCACAGTGGAGGGAGTGATTAAAAACAAAAACAGAGCTGGGAAAAAATGAGGAGCCATTCACAGAAATCGTGGGAAAACACATTTATGGGTGGCCAAAAGATGATGAGCACAGGGCTGTGAGCCGTGCATACACTTCCTTATTATTATGATGCATTATTATTTTTATTTATCTACATTCAAATATCACAGAGAAACCCCAATCATGATATGAGCTCTACTGTCGTGTGTGATACGCAGACATAAAAATCCAGTCCCAGCACTGGGAAGCAAAGAGTCCAAGGAAACAGGATGACTGTGGGCAAGAAATTTTCTGCCTACAGTTTATGGCTGGAAAATTGATGCAAAGAGGGATTAAACGATTTGAACAGGATCACGCGAGGAGTTGGTGACAGAGCCAAGTACAGGAATCAAACCCCAGGCCCAAGTGCTAATCACAAGGGTGGGGTTTTGTGCTGTCGGGGAAAACAGACGAACACTAAAATACTGCTAAAATGATGTTGGTCTGCAGATGTTTCCCCAAGACTGGACAAACTCGAGGTACAATGGGGAACCGTCACGTAACGGCTCTTGGTTTATTGCCCTAAGTGTGCCCAAGCCAAACTACCAAAGGGCTTTACATCCAACAGGATGCAGCGAGAGGTCAAGCACAGCTATGGATTTGCACAAACTGCATGGCTCAGAGGTCTGTGAAGCTGAGTTCCTCTAGTGCAGGGTGCCTGTAGTAACAGGATGCCCAAAAGAGCCAGGAATTTGCAGATTTCTGAAATGCAAAATATCCTTCCACGAAGGCAGCTAATGTTTGCATAGCTGTTGTAGAACTGATAGCTGTGATTTTATAGCCATCCTCTTGGTCCGAGGATAGTGAACTTCCACGAGACAAACGGTCAATGTGTTTACGGTAGCTTGCGTACAATATGCTAAGCCACTAACAACGTGATAAAATGGCTAAGTGAAGTGATGGGCTCAGTCCGTGTTGCAGGAGTATCTGGTCCTAGCAACGAGTTTAAGAGATAAAGAGCCGGTACCTGGGAGTTCAAAACACACTGTGCTGATCCTGTGAATTACAGCAGCTCCTTCTAGCAGCTTTTTGGCATTTCCTGAGGAGAGCCAGTCTGCCTTTCTAGAAAGTCAGTCTCTCTTTCTCAGTTTGGGCCTCTAAATTGCCCATAATTTTCTGCTTTGGCTTGATTTGCATGGTGGGAATCCAGATTTTGCAGATTTAGAGGTCAGATTTACATCTTTTCGGCAGTTCTGCCTGTGCTGCAGAAAGTTGTGCAAGGCAATGTATACATGCAAGCCCTAATGGCATGAATGCTCTTAGCAGGAGTGTCTGGGAAGCTCTGTTGTTAGTCCTGGAGGTCGGCACATTGTCCCTTTTTTCTTCTCTGAAATATATTTCCATCTTATTGTTACAGCAGAGCAAATCCTTTTCAAAGACTCCTATTGAGCTCAGTGGGCTTTGAGCAGGGGTCACAATGAGTTAAGAGCTCCTGTGGTCTGAAGAGGACAGAGCATTTACTTAACTCCCTATTACTTTACAAATTGCTCTCTTTTGCTGCCGTGCAGCCCACGAGCTGTCTGAGCAGGCTGGTCATGGCAGCGTGAGCATCTTCATTCCAACCCTCAGCTGGCTTCATCCTTGGAGCTCTTCCATGGGGATCCTGTTGTTTATTCCCTTGCATCCCTTTCCAGTTCTGGATCGAATCTGCTGAGTTAACAAGTCTGATATGTGTTTGCCCCTGGTGCCGCAGACAGATAAGATCTAAAATCCCAGCTGGGCTCCTGCTGCTGGTGTTTGGATCCTCAGTGGGATAAAAGGCTCTGGGGGACTCCAGCTGCCTGTCCCTTGGCAGCCCTGTCTGGGCTCTGCTAACAGCTAAATCCCAACACACACACATGAGGCTCTGCTGAGGCAGAAAGTAGCACTTTCCCAGGCACCTACAGACTCAGCTTCTGACTTAAAGGTGACCAGTGGTTCTGTATGTATGCTCTTTCCCATTCCCAATCAGCATTTGCCAAGTGCTGTGCAAAGCAGGCATTTGCAAAGCCTCTGAGTGGCAGAAGATTAATTATTCTATACTTTTCAGGCGCTCTCCTTCCCACTCCTGTCTCCCCATCCTTGCTCCGAGCTCCAAAAAGCTGTGAAAAGCCAGTGTTGTGAGTCCAAGCAGCTCTGCATCATCTTGCATCTTGCTGGCAGTGACACCGAGAAGTGTCATAAAAATGCTAATACTGAATGAGACTGGCGGGTACAGCCCTATTGCAAAGGACTCTGCTACCCTGCAGCTGCTCTTTACTTCCATGGTAACCACAAAGCTTATACCCATAAATACCCTACAACTAGATCGTAATCACAGGGTCTTACAGTTAGTGGTTAATTGTGTTTAGTTTGTCCAAAGAGAAATTATCGTGCAACTAGCACTCACTCTGCTGTAATGGACAGAAATCACCATATACGATTTACTCCGCAATTATACAGCAATTAACGGGTAGAGAAAAATCTACCTCTAGAGGCTCAGAGCTTTGGCATCTCTGTGGAAAACCATGCTGAGACTTTAAGTGATGGGGAACTCTTTAGTGGTCTCTAAGACATACCCAACCAAACCTGACAGCTTACTGAATTGTATTTAATCTTGTAGTGGGGAAAACACCTTTTTTCTTTAAAACTGGGAGTTTATCCTGCTATAGATCCCGATGTGGTAGGAAATTCCTGATCTCAGGAGGGTAAATCCTTATGTGCGCTGTGGTAGCAGATATGAAATGTCTCTCCCCTTCTTGCCTTGTTCCCATTCTGTCCTTTAAGCAACCACCTCCTCTCCCATAATGAGGCTTTTTGCCTTTTGGTGAAGTGTTGGTTGGAAGCAGTTGATGGAGGTGGGCAGTGGGATCTGAGGGGCAACTGGGTGAACCCTCTGTGAGCTGGCTTATGATAAACCAAAATATAGCTGAAAAAATACACTAAGCACCATGTGTCAGAGAGCTCTCTGAGTGGAGAGGGCCTCCGGAGATCAGCTTCTGTTTCCTTCATTAAGGCCAGATCTGTGTACCTTGACTGTGCCTGACAAGTGTTTGTTTAAGTCTGTCCAACTCGCTCAGAAGATTTCTATGGTTTTCTTAATACATATTTGCTGGAAACTGGATACCCCTACTACAGCTGAAGCCTTTCTGATTCTGGGTAGGGAAAAATAATTGCCTCCTGGGGCTTACATATGTAACAAACTCTATCTAGTACATCCCCAAATGAGATTTGCTTGTTTTTTTGGCAGCAATATGGTATTGTTGATTCACAATCTGTTTGTGATCTTCGGTAGTCCCCAGACCCTTTCCTGCAGCACTGGCCAGCCACTCCAATTTTGTATGTGTTTGCATTGATTTCTCCTCCTGAAGAATACTTGGTACTTGCCTGTATTGAATTTGACTTTGTTGATCTTGGCCCAGTTCTACAATTTGTCAAATTTGTTTTGAATTCTTAACCCTGCTCTTGGATGTTCTTGCACTCTCTCTCAGAGCAGTGTCATTCACAAAATCTGTAGTCTGTCATCCAAGTCAGTAGTGAAAATACTGAATAGCGCCAGACCCAGGACAATGCTCCACTTGAAACACCCTCCCAGCCTGATATTGAATTATTTTACTTCTTTTTTGTTTTTTTCTTTTGGTAGCTTTTGCATATACCTTATGGTGGCTTCATTTGGATCACATTTCCCTAGTTTGTTTATAGGGATCTCCTGTAGGACAGTAGCAAATACTCTCCTGAAATCAAGATAAATCACATCTGCTGCCTCCCCTTTATCCACAAAGCCATTAAGGCTGTCAAAAAAGGAAATTAGATTGGGTTGACACAATTTGTTCTTGACAAATCTATGCTGGCTGATTTTTATCACCTTATCATCTTGCAGGTGCTTATAAATTGATTGTTTAATAATTTGATGTACTTTCTTTCTGGGAAGCCAAGTTAGGCTGACAGGTCTATAATTACACAGAACCTCCATTTTCCCCTTTTTAAAGCTATTTCCATGATTTGCCTGTTCCCTGCTTTCTGAGACCTCACTTGGCTTCCAAGAGTTCTTTGTAGCATTAGTGTAGATAAACTTACATATACGGTCAGCATCTATGGAGTACACAGCAGAGGTATATTTGGATGGTAGACCCACAACACATAACGGACACCTTAGAGGTGCACCCAAGAGTTGGCAAAATACTCTTCAGAGCTGTCTTCAACACCTAGAAGGTAGATTTCCAAGATAAGCCCCGTCATATGCAAATATGCTTTAATCAATGAATATTCACCTAATGGCTAAGTGGGCAATTGAGAGGGGCACGGCTTGCTCCATGGAGAACCACAACTTTGAGAGCATCCTGTGGCTTTCTGGCAGGTGATGGTGGTTAGGGAGGTAGCTGACAGCTCCATTTCTCTTGTTCATTACTTGGGGCAGCACCTTTTGCCTCGTCCCATCCCTTCCCCACCTCTAGGCACCATGTAAGTCTGGGTTTGGGGTTGTTTTGTTTTTCCTCTCCCACTTCTAGTATTCGTATGAAGGGATGGAGATTAACAGCCTGCCGGTGGAGCTGACGGTCGTGTGGAACGGGAATTTCAACATTGACAACCCAGCACAGAACAAAGGTAAAGAGTTATTTCAACTTGTCCTTGGAAGCGGTAACCTTAGCAACGGGCCGCATCGCTCCCTACACTTAACAAAGCCGCCACCATCTCCCCATGCTGTCTGGTGCATACTTGTTCTCTGCACTCTGCAAATTACCAATTTTTTGTGTGCTTTGTGTTCCTCCCCCCCCCTTCTCTCTTTGCACCTGAGAAATACGACTCTCCCTCCCACTTGTGTTGCTTTCCCTCTTCCTTCATCTTCTTTGCCTCCTGCTTCTCTCCACATTTTTGTGTCTTCTTTTTATGCTCCTCCTACCCCAGCTTTCTCCCCCTCTTTATTTCTCCTGCAGTGATGCTCTTCAAGTTAACATGCCAGGAGATCAGGCGCTCTCTGCTCAGAGGCGATGTAGTAATGAACAGGGGAAGGGAGAGGGGGAGGAGAAAGGCTGCAGCTCGCCAGCAGGAGAAGTCTGAACAAAATAAAATGATAACAGCAAAGGACCAAAACCCACCTCCTGCCCAGAGCCTGGCTCCGTTTAACTACCACCGATGGCACAGGATTGATGTGCTCCTCAGAGGGGTCCAGCCACGACCCTAAGGCAGGCATTTTTGCTGGAGATGGATGGTCCATTCACATCTTCTTCTTCCTTCTTTTCCATCACTCTCATCCACCCTGAAGCCTTTCCCCCAGGCAACCTCTCCTCTCGGCTGCTCTGCATTTACAGCTCAGACCCGCTGACTCCTTCCTTCTCACATCACCAGCTCTCAGAATTTTGTCCCTCCCTTGCTTTACTTTCTCTTTTCTTGGACACTCCATCTCTCCCCTTCAGGCACTCCCATGCTCCCCTCACACCATTTTACACCCACCCTCATGCTGAGGGGTGGTGGATGCGGTTTCCACCAACAACACATTGAAGCTGGAGAGCAATGCAGAAGGAAACTCTTCCTCCCATGGCATGACCCCTTCCTGTCCTTGTCCCCCTGCACCCACCTCTGCGATGTCTTTCTCTGCTGGCTCGAATAGCCAGGGGGGTTGAAGAGCCAGTCTGAATGGAAAAGGTCCTGCACCATCCTTCCCAAAATGTGGTTCTCGAAGATTAAATCCACTCAGTAACTGCAACAGGTTGGACACCCTTTTTCTAGCCCTGGCATCCAGCAGCCCATGTTGACACTGCCAACCTCTCTTTGCACTGAAGCTGTCTGCCCTCTCTCCTGCTCTCCAAGCTGCAGGGCCAGGGAAATGCTAATTTTTAATGGGCCCAAACAGTGTGGGACTGTGCTAGCTTTTACCAGTGTGGGCTGCGGGTCAGGTTTTGGGAATTTGCCCCAGTCCTGCTTAGTTTTCTGATAGCGTTATAGGCTGAGCCTTCTGATGCAACGCAGTCCACACCAAGAGTGTGGGCCCTTTTTTGGGGCAGTGCTGAGCTGTCCCAGGTGATCTAGGAGTAACATCAATCTCATATTCCTGATGATTGTCTTTAGGCATGTCTGTGCTGGTAATGTAAACCAGACCAGGGGATGAACCTGATCAGCAACCTGATCTAGTTAAAGATATCCCTGCTCACTGCAGGGGGGTTGGGCTAGATGACCTCTAAAAGTCCCTTCCAACCCAAAACATTCTATGATTCTATGAACTCAAGAAACGTCTGTGTTTCTTAGTCTTTAGTACAGTCCCTTACAAATTCTTGGGTTATTCAACCCCAAAAGGTTATAAGCAATGACTAGGAGTAATTTGGGAAGTGGCACTGGCTGGTGGCTATCCCAAATGAGTAGTTTGCATGATACCATCATGTTTTGGGGCAGGAGGAGAGCCTAGGCATCTGCACATGGATATACCACATGCTCTCGAGGACACAGCTTTATTTAGTAGCATAAATGTAGTAGCTACAAGAAAACAGAAAAACCTGGCAGGGCTTTGGACAGTACTGCAAACAAGCAGACCTTCTTCTCTGGAAAACTGAGAGGGAGACGCAGAGGCAGGATTAGACCCAGTGCCTCTGTATGTGCAGTTTCACTGGGGTACACTGCCTTCAAACAACCAAGATGCCACTACTGTCACAGCCAGCATCACATGGGCTGGGCTGGTAGGCTGAAAGGCTAAACTAAACCCAGCCTACTGAAGTGCCTGTAGAGATACTCACTGATAGCAGTGCAAGCAGAGCAACGCAGCAAATTTGAGGAAATCTACAGAAAATTAAGGAAAAGGCTGTATCCCAGCAGGCCTGTAGCACACTGGGATTGACAGCTGTTTCGCAAACTTTTCTTGCACCCAACCTGGAGAAATAAAAAGTTTCTGGGCTTTTCCTTGCATTGGTCAACACTTGCTGACTTCTGGGGTGCAGGTCTGAAGAGACAGCTGGAGCTTTTTGGTACCCATATCCAAAGCCTTTGAGCTTTAGGATTGCGTATAGTAATACTCACAGACAAGACTTTAGTCACCCACCGACAGAGCGAAACAGAAGCACAAAGGAAAATCCCCCATCTTATAAAGAAATCCACCAACACGCCTACAGATACAGAAAAAAAGCAAGTCTGAAAGCTTCAATTCTCTCATCTTTGTCTTCAGGGACGAGACTTTTGCAATCAGCCCCCTGTGCAACCAGGTCTCAGTTTACACGTGTAAAATAAGGATAAATAACATGATCTTATTTCGTAGCAGGACGGCAATGTTTTTAGGCTTTATTTGGAAAAAGCTTTGACTGCTTCTAATCACTTAGCAGGCAAAGATGGAGCCAAGCATTAATCATTGCTGTCTGTATTAGAGGAGGAGAAAACCAGTATTTTAAAGTGTAAAGCAGAATGAATTTCTGGAGTAGAAGAAGGGGGAAAATCTGATTGTGAATGCCTGGATTCAGCCTCATAGTCAACCATTGTGGATTTACTATTATTTCTTAGGATTTCTGTTAAGGGGGAAACCTGAGGGACGTTACCTTAGCACCCAGTTCTGGGTAGTTTCATACCAGGCAAATCCCCAAGTTTAAGCTGTGACTCTAGAAAATCAGTTTAGGATGAAGAGCTGAGTCTGAGACTGGTTATAGGTGGCACACCACAACATTCAGACCATCTCTGAGAAAGGAAGGGACTGAGGCCAAGTCACAAGCACCTTTCCCCCCAACCTCCTGCTTGCAGCCCATCACCCTACTGAGGACAGCATTCTTCCTTCTGCTCTCAGCTTCCAAAAGTATCTTTCATGGGGGATGAATTCTGACCAAGTGCAGTTTATTTCAAGAAGGATGTAAACAGCACGTCCAGGGGAGAGCAACAAAGCTGGTGAGGGGTGTGGAGCACAAGTCTTACGAGGAGCAGCTGAGGGACCTGGGGGTGTTCAGCCTGGAGAAGAGGAGGCTGAGGGGAGCCCTCATCGCTCCCTACAACTGCCTGAAGGAGGTGGGAGACGGGGGGGTCGGGCTCTGCTCCCAGGGAATGGGCAATAGGACAAGGGGAAATGGCCTCAAGTTGTGCCAGGGCAGGTTTAGGTTGGACATTAGGAAAAATTTCTTCCCCAAAAGGGTTGTCAAGCACTGGAAGGGGCTGCCCAGGGAAGGGGTGGAGTCCCCATCCCTGGGGGGATTTAAAAGCTGGGCAGACGAGGTGCTTAGGGACAGGGTTTAGTGGTGGGATGGCAGGGTTAGTGTAGTGGTTGGACTTGATGATCTTGAAGGTCTTTTCCAACCTAAACATTTCTATGATTCTATGATTTTTTCCCCCATTATTTCCCCCCCTGCAGAGATCCCATACTGCCTCTGGGATGAGCAGCCCAGAACACCTTCCCCTCTCTTGCTCCTCATTCTGCCTTCTGACATCTCACCACTCTCCCATGCTGTCTCCATCTCTCAGGTCCTCTCTCTTTTCCTGTCCCTCCAGTTCACCTGTACAAATGCGGGGCCATGCGGGACAGCTGTGGACTGTGCCTGAAAGCGGACCCGGACTTCGAGTGCGGCTGGTGTGAGGGGCAGAACCAGTGTACGCTGAAGCAGCACTGCCCAGCCCAGGACAGCCAGTGGCTGGAGTTGTCCAGCACCAAGGGCAAATGCACCAACCCCAAGATCACAGATGTAAGTCATGGATGTGCAAGAAGTTGGGGTATTCCCTCTCCTACCCTTTCTTTGGTTTATTTTCCTGAATTGTCTTTGGGTTGGTGAGGGGAAGGTCAGGGCTGAGCTCTGCTGGGTCAGGCAGAGCCCCAGGCAACCTTGGGGGATGGGAGGCCATGGTGGCCTTCAAAAGTAGGTGCACAACTTCAAATGTCTACAACATAAAAATGAGCAGGGTGTCAGAGTTCCCACCATAGTCAATGTAGACATGAATCAGTTGCGCAAACACAGTCTGCTAGTGCAATCTGAGGAACACTGGAGTATCCACCCTGCCCACACAGAGCTGGTGGATGTGACATGAAGCCTTTAGGAACAGCTGAAGGTGAGACAAGATGCTCTGGAGCATCTCAAATGGACAGTGTGAGGGGAATCAAATGAGCCCAACTGCCTCTTGAAACAACCTCTCTGGCCAGCCTGGTTGAGAAGGAGATGTTCAGTGATCCTAGAGTGTTTTGAGCTTTGCTGACAGAAGGTCAAGGAAGAGGGCAGGTTGTACTTCATGCTTCCTGGCAGCATCACACAGATAAAGTTAATGTCCAGAAAAAAACAAGACTCCACTGACTCCAGCAGAGTAACGCTCTTCTGTTTGCCTGGCTGACTTTGTGTGGTGAAAGAAATCCCCATAGAGCAAACAAAGCCATGTAGAGTTGTCAGCTTTCCCCCTCTGAGGGCTCAAGGAGAAGGCAGGATCAAACCTGGACTAAATGAAGCTTGGAACTCTCCTATGAAGTGATAAAAAGAGAATGAGGGCAAGGCTGGGGTGGAAGGATCTGCAGCATAACAGTATTCTTTAGAAAGTTTCCTATTGAATGTGTTGACTGGACCAAAGGAAGAGCTGGGGCAAAAATACAAAGGGGAGATAGAGAATAGGAAAACCATAGAGAGAGGGGGCAGAGAAAGGGAAAGAAGGCAAGGGAGGGAAATCAGGCCTCCAGTCTAAAGTGATTTTGTCTGCTGTCTTAGGATGCCTTTGCCATAATGATGGACACCGTTGTCAGGGACACAGGGCAGGCAGCAGGACAGATCTGAGCCTTGATGATGAGGGCTACATCCTTACCAGCTGCCTCCTGCCTTAAGCGTTTCTCAGACACCGTGCCTCCGTTAATATGAGTTACCCCTTCAGGGTGGCTAGGGCCTTATTCTGCAAATGAGAAAAGTAAGGAGGAATGTGAGACAGGGAAGAGAAAGGGAAATGCAAAGGAGGAAAATTCATCTTCTGCAGTTGTGGTTTAATGTGAAACTTTAGATGCATTATTTGCCTAGAAAGCAAGAAAGGCTTTTTCAACTGTATTCGGTTAATAATCAAAAAGTGTGGGTGCTATGGATGAGCCCTAAACCAGTGTCCATGTGTGAAAGTTTTGTGAAAGCAAAGGCAGGATAGAATTTGGTTTTCCAGAATGCCATTGAAAGCAGCCCCTCTTACCGTCTTTCAATCCATCTTCCTGTCATCCATCAGTGCCCAAAGTACTGACTCAGTTGGACTGCTGGAGTGCCAGGCTCATCCTGATGTTTCCAAGGTGGAGACCTCCATCTCACTTGGATTTATCTAGGGATGGCAATTTTGAGCCCCAAAAAACACCTGAAGGTCTGAAACCAAACTCAGAGACAGCCAGAATGAGCAGCTACTTCTGAAAGTTCAGCTTTGAGGCCTTGAAAATTATAGGGGGCTGGATGAAGCCTTTTTTGAATCTTCAAGGATTCTCAAAACTTGGGAAAGATTCCAAAATTTTGTACAGATTTGTAGAATTTGGTACTGAGAAAGTGATGGATGACCAGCTAAAGCAGAAGTCCAAAACACAAGGACCACGTGGTAGTATGAAGTTCTGAAGGTTCATCCACATTTCTCTGCCATGCTTTGACCCCAACCCTGCATCTTCAGTCTCTTTATGAATTGCAAAGCATTCACTCTCCACCCTACAGCTCTAGAAGGGACGTACTTCTAATTCTGCTGGCATTTCCTCCGACAGCTCCCAAAGCTCAAACAGATCATTGCAATATTTGCTCATGAAATATTCCAACTGTCTGGTGCAACCCTTAAGTAGCTCTTGGAAAGCCTTTTTCTGAGCCATTAGCATGGAAGTAATCTCAAGTGACTGGAGATGTAGAGATATATATGTGCAGCTAATTGTAGGTCTGGAGCGGTTGGTAAGAGCATGCACATTCTGGCAAGGCGCCAGGGCAGTATCTGTGCGGGCAAAGGAGGAGAAACAACACGTGTACTCACACTTGCACAGGCAACACACATGCACCCAGCACAGAGCGTCCCATAACCTGTACTTATTTACTAGCTCTTGCATTTTTATTGCCACTCAGTGAAATTAAAGGGCTTACAGAGTCGCTGAGCCACAAAACCTCCTTTAAGAGTGACAAGCGGCAGCATTAGGCTGATATGAGCAGAGGGCGTAAATTGCGATGCGGTGTCGCAGCTCTGGGTCTTCAAGAGAAAGCTGAGGCTTCCTGGCAGCTTTTGTTTTCCTGCCTGCATTTTCCTCTCCAAAACTGTCAGGCCTTGTTCCACATTTTTGCACCGGTGATAGAACCAGGCTCCTTCTCTCTCGCTGTGAAAACAGTGCAGTAACATTTTCTTCTTGTATGTATTTGTGGGAGTGTGGTGAGTTTGGGTTAAAAGATGTCCCACATGCTCCTGGAAGAATCCCAGGCCCTCCTGTTTTAAGAAAATAAGGTGGGGTTGAAGCTGGTCTTTACAAATTCAAGATTTCACAGGGAGGGTGTTGTGGTTTAACCCGGCTGGCAACTAAGCACCGTGCAGCCGCTTGCTCACTCCCCGCTCCCTCGGTGGGATGGGGGAGAGAATCGGGAAGAAAAAAAGAAGGTAAGAGCTGTGGGCTGAGATAGAGACAGTTTAATAAGGGAAAAGAATAATAATAGTAATAATGAGAATGGTAAGAGAATATACAGAATATACAAAACGAATTATGGACAATGCAATTGCTCACCACCCGCCGACCGATACCCAGCCCATCCCAAGCAGCGATCGCTCTTCCCCCTCTCTGACCAACTAACCCCCCCGAGCATGACGTTCTATGGTCTGGAATAGCTTTTTGGTCAGTTTGGGTCAGCTGTCCTGGTTGTGCTCCCTCCCAGCTTGTTCTGCACCTGGCCAAGCAGGAGAAGCTCAAAAAGTCCTTGAGTAGTCTGAGCACTAGTTAGTAACAACTAAATACATCAGTGTGTTATCAACATCCTTGCAGTACTAAATCCAAACCACAGCACTATGCTAGCTTCTATGAAGAAAATTAACTCTATCCCAGCCGAAACCAGGACAGAGGGGTTCAGAGGTGCTGTGCCAGCTTCACTCCAGGAAGTTCCCTGTAGATGCATTTCGAGTCATAGTAAGAATTTTTTAAAATCTTGTGCTTTAGGCAGAGGTGAAAGGGGGATGAGAACGTTTCCACTGAGATTTTTGTGACTTCTGCAGTGAAACTCTTGTCTCAAATTCACCACTAGTTCTAAAGGAAAGGGCTTTTCTAGCAAGGTGTTCCTTTTCATCACTACACCTTCTTTGATTCAGAGTAATGACGTTAGTCATATGAGAAGAAAAGCCCTCTTTTGACCTGCTATGAGATGTACTGCCCATACTAGCAAGCTCTTTCAAGCATAAGTGAGCCCTAATTAACCACAGACCTAGCTTACTAGGCACCTACCTTACTAGAACAAGTAAAAACCATTTGATGGCAAGTTTAATACCACAAACCAGAACCAAAATATTCCATGGGGAGTTCAGTTCTCTTACAAAGCGTGTCTAATACATAAGGAAATAAAATAAAATATAGGGATCTTAGTTTATCTTGCTTTTTTCATTTTGAGTACGTATTAGATTGCATTTGCTATGGTGATATATTCTAGCCTTCCAGCATCATTCATATTGTGTTTTATCAGGAAAGGATTAGCTGATGTCAGCAAAATAAGTATTTCAAACAGAAAACTTTGCTTGAATAGATATTTGTTAATGATTCAGAATAAAAATATTTTGGAATTGCCATTTTTAGAAGATAGTTCGAATTTTCAATGTTGAGTCCCCAACTGAGATAATCAGTATTAGTTTCTCCTGGAATAGAAATTCTATTTTCATTCTCATTTTTTAAGATACTTCCTTCATTTCCTGGAAAATAACCACAAATGGCTCTCTCTTTCTTTCTCTTTTTATCCATTTTCTACTTGTCTATCAATCTCATCTCAACAGACCACCCAAAGGTCAAATCTCCAGCCAACCCAAAAAATCATTTCACCTGTCAGATTTGTGAATGTTGTGCTATTTTCTTTTTAGGGCTTAAGTACCTTCTTGACTTTCGGAGTAGGAATAAGCCTGCCATGGTTCTGATTTTGTTGGTTCAAGTGGTATTTGTCTGGTTTTTGACTTGAGACCGGGATGCTGCAGGGATCTTGTGCTGCAGAGGTCAAGTCTACACTACACAACCCGGCAGGTCCAAGCACTTGTCTGTGATCATCTGTGCTAAAAATTTGCTGACCTCTGTTGGATCCCTGTATCAAAGACATGCTCAAACAGGAGGTGTTTCATGGCACCTAAATTTAAATAACTTAAATTAAATATCTCCTAAATGTGCCAGGGTCTGTCTCCTTTTATTAAAGATGGACCTTCTAAAAATTGACCTCTGGGTGGAAATTAAGCTAACCCTGGCACCAGACTCAGTGCTGGGAAGCGGTCAAGAGCAGCCCTGCTCATGCCAGTGCCTTGACTTTCCCTGCCAGTCCAACTGCTATGCAAGGGTCTAGCTGCCAGCCCTAGATTCCCAGCTGGCAGAGCCATCGGCCGGCGGGTACGGACCTCAGACAGGGAATTCCCCCTTCCTCACTGCAAAGAGAGCTTTGCCAACGGTGGCAGATGGTGGCCATGGCATACTGAATGGGCGGCAGGGAATACCCTTTGAAAGCAATGTTTGAAGCCCCTTTCAACTAGCCAGTTGTATGGCAAAGCATTTGGGCACGGTGAATAATTGGAAGGGCAGAACTGAGATAATTAAGGGCCAGCCCCATGCTTTCTGTGTTGTTTCAATGTTGAGGAGACAACTCCAATGCTAATTTCCACCTGGCTCCGAACAAGGGTGATGGATGTGATGCAGAATGCTTTCCCAGGTACACACCTCCTTTGCACGGGCCAGAAATATTGCACGGATAGACAGCTCTGGGTGTAGGGTGAGGCTCTGAAAGGGGAGGGAGAGGTGAGCTTTGGAGTTTGGGTGGTGCTTTGGCTCTGCTGCCCAATACAGATGCTGCAAGGGTCTGGTGAAGGTCTAGACTGGGATGCAAACATCATGCCACCAGCCACCAGGATGATTGGGACAGCCACTAATCTCATACTGGGGCTCAGGGGCCTCCCACCCCACAAATAAGTGGTCCATGTTCCCATGCCTGCCCTTCCCCTGGCCCCAGCTCTCCCACGAGGGCAGCTGGAGCTCTTTCAGAAATACATGATGGCACACAGCAACTGCTGCTTCTGTCTCAGTCACTGTCCATACCTAACCTGACACGCTGTTTCTGTTGTGTCTCAGCTGGTTTTTTTTCAGGGGGACATTTTCAGCTGAGTTTGTGATGCATGACCGATACCTACCTCCAGAACAGATCAAAAATGCCACGTGCTTTGGGCTGAGAATTTAGGATTTAAAGTGACTGGCTGAATCCAGTGTCCTTTTTGTGTCCTTTTCTTGTTCTTTCTCCCATTTCTTTCCATCATACCCCCCTCCTGCCTTTCCATCGCTTATGTCTATAAAGTGCAGCCCTCAGCTGTACCACCAGAAACCCCTGCTCCTACACAGAAAACATTTCCTACTCATCTCTGGATGTTTTGCAAGTAGTTATAAAAGAGTAAATTATATCTGGGGCAGAATTTTGTATACTCTGATGTTGGTGCATGTGTGATATATATTTGCAGGGGAGCTGGACTAAATGGTGTATCTGGAATAGGCTCGTTCCCTCAGTTGTTCAGCATTCATAATTTTGAGTGTTTCTAGTGGTCACAAAAAGACCTGATATTGCCTCTTCTTCCACCTGAGAGGATGCTGATGTCTTTACATAGGTGGTTTGATTATTCTCCTTTTTTTTTTGGCTTGTTTCTCCAGATCAATCCAGTGACAGGCCCTCGTGAAGGAGGGACCAAAGTGACCATCCGTGGGGAGAATCTGGGGCTGGAGTTCAGAGATATTGCGTCTCATGTCAAAGTGGCCGGAGTGGAGTGCAAACCACTGGTGGAAGGGTACATCCCAGCAGAGCAGTAAGTTGGGTGTGTGGCAGACAGTGGGCCACAGCACACCTAATAACAGTCATTGCTACCTGTAGGGTCTTCTAAGAGGTCCATTCCACCCAACCGTGGAAGTGAGGAATAGAAGATGCCATTCCTCACAGCTCAGGAGCTAATAAGATATTTATTGTTTTATTTGAATTGCATATTTAGATAATCCTCATGGCATACACCCTGAAGTTATCCTCTGGTTTTCACATAACAGCCACCACAAGGGTATTCAATTCCAGTTTGCAGGGAAGTCCTGAGAAGCAGCTTACCACGTGGAGGAGTGGTCATTAAACCTTACAGCTGCAAAGCAGTCCACCATGCAAGGCTGGAGGACAGAGGGTCCCCTGGGATCAGACCTCAGTCCAGCGTTTGTCTGTATATTTAAGTGAAGCTATGTTGTTTTACACCAGCTAAGCATTTGCCCCACCAAGTGCCAACAGCCAAAAGCCACCACTCTTTAAAGAATAACTTAGTCCACAGTTTGGATCCTGGATTGGAAGGAAGAGGATGGGTTAAGTCTACAATCCATTCCTCAGCAGTGTGGGCTGTTTGCTCCAATTCCATCTTACCCAGACCATCAAACCATCCCTCAGACCTTGCTTCTGGTTCATATTTTCTCCACAGGATAGTATGTGAGATGGGGGAGGCCAAGCCCAGCCAGCATGCCGGATTTGTGGAAATCTGTGTGGCCGAGTGCAAACCAGAATTCATGGCCAGATCTTCACAGCTCTACTACTTTATGGTAAGCTCCTGTGAGAAGTTCTCCTTGGCCCTGAAGGTCCTCAGGCCCTGGTCCCCTTTGCTGCATCTATCCATTGTCCTTGACCATATTCAGCTTCTGAGCTGTTCACTGCTGTTCTGAGTGCACCAAGTTGTTCCTTCCATTTCCTTTCAAATCCTTGTTAAGAGCAAAAATAGCTTCCCTAATTAATGTTTTAACAATCTAATAATAGTCCAAATTATTAGTCCAGTTACAGTTACATACAGCCATGGTCCAAATTAGCAGAGAAAATCCTCATTAATAGTTAAAAATACTGTACAGGAAAGAAAAAAGAAAAAGAAAAAAAAATAAAAAGGAAAAAACTTTTCCTGGTATTTTACTTTTCCCGGGTATGATGCTCACCCTACCAGCACCCCTCCAGGCCCTCCAGTTGAAGGCACCAATGTTCTCCAGGAGAAACATGGGGGTTTGTCCCCAGGAGTATCTTTACCCCGCCTCTCCCCACTGCATGCTCCCTTCTCCCTGGTCCCCAGTGCCAGTAGCTGAGCTGCCCAGTGCCCAGCCCAGGCTGGTGTTTGCTGGGCAGTGTCTGACAGCGGCTGCAGCCCTTGGCCATGCAGGGTGTCCTCAGCACTGAGCTCAGGCAGGTCAGGGATGAGGCTGTTGGCTAAGGGACTCCTGTGGTCACAGGGACAGCCATGACAAGCCCAGTGACAACCTAAGACCCTGCGGTGTTGAATCAGCGCAAAGCCCATGGCCTTGTGCCAGCAGGGACGAAAATTCCCCTTTACTGGGCCACAGGCAGTCACCATAGCAGTGCCAGGTGTTTCTGCAAGATGTAGCATTCCAGGGGTGTTTGCACTAAGTGGTCTTCTCGATGTCCAGGAGAAGCAGTGCTGCACCCTGGCAGCACTAGATCAGGAGGGACCCGTTCCCCAGCCAGGCTGCGGGTGAGCTGTAAGGTATGAGCGGGGCTCAGTGCAGGTGGGCAACTGTTTTGGATGCTCCATGGTGAAATAATAGGCACCAGCAAGCTTGAACTTCAGTTAGCTTTTAAGTGTGGGTGGTTTGAAGAGAGGACTTAGCCATGAGGACTTTGGAGATTAAGTCAAAAGTCCCTAGGGATGGTGAGAGGTGGGATCACATGCACAACTTCCACTCAGTGTGGGCTGACAGCACTCACAGAGCAGCCACGCTCCTCTTTTTAGAGACACTGCTGGCAAATTGGCTTGCTACACGGACGTCAGCTTGCAAAGCAGTCAGAGGGGCTCTGGGCCTGATTCCGCACTACTGCTGGTGCAAGTTCAGCCTGAGACCTTCACTTTGCCATGGTGAAAGCCTCTTAGAAGAGATGAGCAGAGCCAAACGCATGTTGTACACTTGTTTTTTTGCTCCTTTCTGACGATTCTTTTTGTCCAAGAGACCTGCTTATTCCTCTAAGGCCCCTTGCTGGGGACAGGCAAGCATTTCCTGGCCTTGATTTGGATAGATCTGCACAGGTTTGAGATGAGAGGGTCTCTTTGTTCCCAGCAAAAGCTCTTTACTCCTGCAAGGGAATGGGTCTTTTCTGAAATTATTCACATGCCCAAGCATGTTTTTATGGAAAAGGGAACCAGTAATGAATCCAAATATCTTAGATTTCCCCCTTGAGCTACAAAAATTTCTCTATTCTCTGTATTTTCTGATGTCACTCAGGTGCTACGGTGGTGGGGGCAGAGAAATACCTTGAGAGATAGCCCCCACTAGGCAGACAGAAGGGCTCTTTGCAGGACATTACACTATAGCATGTCACCTTTGCTACTCTTGGAATTACTGTCCGATTTTGATCATCCGTGTCCGTCTGTGACAGCTTTTCCCTCCGCTTGCTCACTTTCCAGCTGCCAGCTATTCCAGCCATGCGTGAGCATGAAGTCAACAGGGTTTTCTCTGCTGAATACCTTGATACCTTTGTGCTAGACAGAAAAAACACAAGCGCTCTCCAGCCTGCCCATCATATGCCCTCTCCCATGTCCATTGCTTTCATAGCGGGAGCTGCGTTTGTTGGTGAGGCTTGGCTTCCTCTGATACTTCTGCCAGGAATGTAGAGATGTTATTGCAGGCATCACAACATGCCTTGGCATCCTGCAATGGTGGGTGGCAGCTTTAAGAGAAGGAAGATGTTTGAAAACTAAGGAAGGGCATGGCATGGGAGATAAATGTCGCTTTCTGACGTGTAGTAAATCCTCTGGAAAATTGCTTTTCATAGGTTTTGAAGCAAAAACAGAGTCAAACTTGGCCAACAGGTTCAGCCTTCCCCTCTTCTGCAAGAATTGGAAGAGTTTTGAACTCAACCAAGTGTTTCATTTCAGTGTTTATAAAGAGAGGTAGCTTAGTTTAGAGATGCTAGAACAGATCTTCTCCACATTTTTAACCAGAACTTTTAAATTCAAACCATTTAGTTTGAATTCAAATTCAAACTCTTAGTTTGTTTTAAACTCATCTGTGATCAAAAATGCAAATTTCATTAGAGACCACAATAAGCCAAAAGGGAAACAAAGCATTTGGTTGCAGGCTGAAATGAAATTTATTATGATCTCAATGAAAAGAATTTATATTTTTTTGTAGTTACAAATTTTGTTGCTATGATTATTGCCATGGTCTTTCAATCAAAAAAAAAACCAAGCCCTTCATTTTTCAGTTCAGATGGTGAAGCAAGTTTGCCTTTATTCTGGCTTTGGATGGGAATATTATGGCTCAGAGCAGGTGACGTGGTCTACTCTGATCGCATCTCTTCTGGGTCTGCTCCTAAAATCCTTGTCCCAGGAGAGCTTCTGCAAGAGGTGTCCCTTCCGTCTTTCCCCTCCGGCTGCTACTGTGGAACCTATAGAAAGGGAATCCAGGTGCACAAGCTGTGTGTGAGTCACATCATGCTCTGCCCTTGTCCCCGGGAGGAATGAAGTGGGAGCCAAGGTCTTGACATGCACCATGATGTCAGTTTAGGCCCAGCTGTGATGGCAGCTTCTCTGTAGACAGCCTGTGTGGAGGAGGTACTGGAGGAAAGTACAGGGCTTGGGAGCAGAGGAAAGTAGGCAAGCTCCTAGAAAGGTACAGCAGAGTTTCCCTTATGGTGACTGTCCTCTTCAGCCTGTTACAGATCCACTAGATCCCCTTGCATTTCATGTCACCTTTCACCAGCAAGGAACTCACAAATAGTCTGAAGGATGAGTTTATGAAGGCCACTGTGAATAATTAATGGTTTATTGCAACTTTGAAAGCTTAGCCACAAAGCCTGTTGTAAGATTGGCACGAGACACAGCAACACTTCGTGGAGCATTGCTGATGTAGTTCTGGTCTGTGAGGATCCTCAAAAGGGCATGGCTAGTTTATCCACCCCTGAAGAAAGGGCAGGAAACCCATCCAGGAGTGGGACAATGGCTCTGGGGCTTTAACTCAAATGTTCCTCTCTGGTTTGGAAAGCAAATCTATTGCAGTGCTGTTGTGTGTAGGCTATGTGCACCAAGTTGGCCATTCTCAACCCATTTTCTCCCAGGTGGGAGGTCACCTCCCAAAAGCAGCCATCATGGTCAGCAGTAATTTGCCCTGGTGGGGGGTGGCCGTCAATAAAGGACTAAAGAGGAGTTGCCATCAGAGCTTGAGGTGGTACCCTAAAAACAGAGGAGCACTACATACTGAAGTGCATCTTTTGCATCTACATACTCTTCCTGCATCTTTTATCCCAATAACAGCTGATAGGGAGTATTCCCAGAAAAGTATAAAACCAATTTCCAAACAGCCATGCCAAAACCAGTCAAGTTCAAACACAGGAAGTGTCCAGCTCTGGAGACAGATTCTTCTACAGAGCTGTACATCTGATTTTCCTGTTCAGCCCTTTCTCCAAGTGGTGGCTGCATTCTGAACAACAGCAAAGTGGAAACCTTGCCGCTGTTTTTCAAAGCGATTAGCCAGAGGGGGGCAGGGACAGAGAGGGCTCTGTGTGTGTGAGAGAAGGAGTTGGGGTGTGTGTCAGGTGGTTTTATAAACATGGATTAATGGTCTCCAGAGCTCAATAAGGTGACTGCGTGATGTACCTGCTCTTTCAGAGGAGCTGAGGAGAGCTTCAAGCATTTGTGTCATCATTCTTAAAGAGAGGGGAAAAAATAATCTTAATTTAAATGCATATAGTAGCTTTTCACTTGGGACTGAGTGGAAAGTTTTTCTATTAAAATGCAAATGAAAGAATAAACTGTAACTCCAAATTTCTCCCTGAAAATGAATGTCTCCTCGCTGCATTGTGGCAACAGGGTGATCTCTGCCTTCAGAGTGCAAGTATTTTATCTTGATTTTGGGAAGAAGGGAGAGCAGGAGGGTAAGAAAAAGGTTTGAGATTTGGGGCCCCTAAAGGAATTGTGCCCCTTTCTGATACATTAACACGTCACCGTGTTATGTTTGGAAAAGAGGCTTGGAAAATCAGCAGAAAAAGGAAAAAGGTGTTCATCTGGAGAGTGCTCCTTTTGTGGCTGTAGTATTTCAGAATACATCTCAGCATAAGCACTGCTGTGCTGTATCGGTGCAGGACATTCATGCACTACTAGACTGTCTCAGCATCCAAGTCCAGTAAGAAAAAGATAAAAGATCTGGGGTCATGCAGTGGGCATGTGGGAGAAGCAAGACACAAGCTCAGATGCTCTGCTGAACCACAGCTTTCCTCCTTCCCAGTGAAAAAGCCCGTGAGCACAGGGGCAGTTTTTAAGCATCTCTCTGGAGCTATACAGTGGGTTCAGTTCCCTTGTTAGATCAATAGGGTTTAGAATAATCTTTTAAAGACCTGAACATTTTCATCACTTGTGAGCTCCACGGTTTGGAGCTCATTAACATCCAATCAGACAGTTCAAGACCTGCTTTATCGTGCAGAGATGCTGTTGCATGATGGCAAAAAGACACCTGAGCTGTGCCAAACAAGCAGTGGAGATGGGAGATTGTGGCTCCAGCTGCTCCAGGTGTGGAATTGACTTTGCAAGCACAGCGTATATCTGAGCGGGTACAAGGGCAGGCCTGATTTTGCAGGGGTGAGAAGAACAGGCTGGGGTTAGGTCTGAACTCATCCCACCAAACTTGGCATTCAAGCCTGTGGTAGGACTGGAGTCACTCGAGGGTCCTCTATTGCTTGGAAGATATGGTCATCTTCTGAAGTCCAGCTAACATGTGATTAACCCCTGGGGGTGCCTACCTATCTCAATCACTAAAACAAGAGAGGAAAGGTACTTATGCTCCCCTGCTGTGTTTTCAACACAACCTTTTGCCTTCACAGACTCTGACACTCTCTGATCTCAAGCCGAAGCGGGGACCAGTGTCGGGTGGCACTCAGGTGACAATTACAGGCAACAACCTTAACGCGGGCAGCAATGTCATTGTGACCTTTGGGCGCCAACCCTGCCTCTTCTACAGGTACAGATGAGTCCTTCCTACTGTATGTGCTTGAGTCTGAAAGATGTGAGCGATTATTGTCAAGAGACTTCTGCAGCTCAGGAACCCTGTCCCTCAAGTGCCTCTCTTGCCTCTGGCCATGTCTATTCAGCAATGGGACTTTTGCATTCTGCACTGTGTGCAACCTCACTGGGCATGTTTTGGGGTGGGAGAATAGGATTTATTTCATTGTTTTGACTGGTATTTGATGTGGTTTTTTCCATGGCCCCTTCTCAAATTTCACTACAATTCTCCACGGTCCCACGCTTTGCTACTTGCTCTGGGAGTACGTCATTTAAAAGATCATTTTCATGTCCCTGCTTTAGTGGAGGTGACAAAGAAAATCTGACAACATTGGTTCTAAGTATTAAAACACCTCCCTTTTATCCCAGAATAGTCCTGTAGTGCTAAGAAATGGATGATTTGCAACATTTCAGCTCTTGGTTGGCTCCTGTTCAATTGCAGTTCAGAGAGGCTTAATGTCAGTTGTTACCTGCTGAATGTTCCCTGATCCCTGTGAGAATGAGCCTGAATCCCGTTCCCAGGGGCTCCTGCAGCTCAAAACTACCCGGCGCAACAGGTTTTGCTGCCAAATAACAGTGGAGGCTGAAGATGAAGTTGGCACATTTCTCCCAGCATGTCCTTGGCAGAAGAAGGGCTCATTCACAGGAGACCTGGGACCACTGTCTTGGGCAAATGCTCTTCCCTCTCCTGGCTGTGGGGATCCTGTTTAGCTGCCTGTCATGACTGTGATGTGATTCAGCATCTATAATTCAGGAGGGTGAAGTCACAGCTTGTGATTTAAAAGGCCAAGTGGGAACCACAGCTGCGTGGAGATGCTTATTGAAGAGGCTGGGGACTTTTAGGAGGGATTGAGTGTGGTCTTTCAAGGGAATTTGGAAAGCACCTGGAAGGTGCAGTCAGTGAATCATAGAATAGAATCATAGAATCATAGAATGTTTAGGGTTGGAAGGGACCACTAGTGGTCATCTAGTCCAACCCCCCTGCAGTGAGCAGGGACACTGCTAACTAGATCAGGTTGCTCAGAGCCCCATCCAACCTGGCCTTGAAGGTGAGTACCATGCTGCCAAGGAAGGATGCACCCTGCTTTATCCTTTCTAGGGGTATAATATGAGGCTGCATCACCAATCACAGGACTGGGGAGACTGAGGGTGTTTGAGGCCTGGATTTCTGGCTCTTTATGGAAGGAAAGGGCCACTGCAAAATTCAGATCTGGAGCTGGTTTTGAGTGCTGCCCAAAAGGAAGGGTTTACGCAGAATCCTCTTTGAGTATAATCATAAAACGCTTCCCACTGTATTAACGCCTTCCATGCAAAGGTGCCAGGCATGCTGCAAACTGCACTTAAACAAGGCTTACAGTCCTAATGCAAAGTAAGCTTAATTATCCCAGCTGGAAAGCTGAGGCGCAAACACCCCTTTTTATGAGCTGCTGCTACATATGTCTGCAGGCAGGAAGGAAACATCCATCAAGTATTTAATCACACAGAAATACTTCTGGAGAGAGGTCTGGTTTGCACTTCCCTTGGGGTTCAGTTTCCACTCTGAGACCTGAGAAATGATGGCTCTTGTGGTTTTATTTAAACTAGCAAAAGGGCAATGTCACTTCCTCAGATAAATGTGTCAAACGACTCACAGCATATTCCTGTAGCAGCGTGTTTCACCACTTCACAGTGCATAGGTTAAGGTCACAGGACATAAGAGTAAGTGGCTGAGCTATTTTTCGCACCAGTGGTTTGCTGCTGGTAGCACCTGGCTTATATTTACTTGCTTCTGCTCACAGGAGATCCACCAAGCACATTGTCTGCAACACCACTGCCTCAGATGAAGGCTTTGAGAAGGTGAAGGTGTCTGTGAGAGTGGACAAGGCCAAGATACATCAGGAGTTGCAATATGAATATGTGGAGGATCCAACTATCCTGAGGATTGAGCCTGAGTGGAGCATCTTCAGGTAAGCAGCCTATGGACACTTCCTACGACCTCCCCTTATTTTCTGATGCAGCACTGGTGTGTTTGTGTTGGTCCTTGATACAGAAAAGTGCTTTCCAAGCATTGTGTTCACTAAGAAATAGATTTGTGCAAAGCTACTTCCCAGAGCCCATGAACCACAAGTGCTGGTGGACTTGCCTCCTCAGAAGACCGAACAGGCCAGCAGTGTGTTGTGCATTCATTGTAACACCTTGGATGCTCAAAGTGTGTCTGTGCTCATGTGCACCCCTGGGACAAAATTTCCACAGTTTAGTGAAGGATCACAGAATAACAGAATCATTTAGGTTGGAAAAGACCTTTAAGATCATCAAGTCCAACCATTAACCTAAAGCTGCCATCCCACCACTAAACCCTGGCCCTAAGCACCTCAACTGCCCGTCTTTTAAATACCTCCAGGGATGGGGACTCGACCACCTCCCTGGGCAGCTCATTCCAGAGCCTGACAACCCTTTCGGTGAAGAAGATCTTCCTAATGTCTAACCTAAACCTGCCCTGGCGCAGCTTCAAACCATTCCCCCTCGTCCTATCATCTGTTACCAGGGAGA
>NW_009258662.1:1886690-1887122 GCF_000687185.1 Egretta garzetta
TCCAGGGAGGGGGCCTCGCCCCCTTCCCTGGCCAGCCCCTTCCAGTGCTTGACAACCCTTTTGGGGAAGAAATCTTTCCTAATGTCTAACCTAAACCTTCCCTGGAGCAACTTGAGGCCATTTCCTCTCATCCTATCACCTGTTACCTGGAAGAAGAGACTGACACCCAGGATGGACAGAAGCAGGGTCCTTTGTCCAAAAAACCCCTGCATGGTCCAAGTTTAAATGATCCTACACCCCATCTTCGTTAGCAGAGCAAAGCTTCCTGGCTTAATGCAGCAAAATCCAGCCGGCAATGCTCACCAGAAGCTTGCGTTGGGGACTTCATGCTTTAATTACAAAGGCAGGTGCGGCAGGTCACCAACCTAGTGTTGAAGCTTTCTCCCTCATTACTGCAGCCTGGGTTTTATCCCTGAGTAACATTACAGACCA
>NW_009258662.1:1887178-1888816 GCF_000687185.1 Egretta garzetta
TCATGACTGTGTTTTGGGCCCCATTGGGATGGCTCCACAGCTTTGCATGGCAGCAGGACCCATCACTGATCTCTTAAACCCAGGCATAAATGTCATAGTTGTGCTTAGGGAAATGAATCCCCTTTGGGTTTAAGAGCAGCAATTCCTACCTTTCCCACAGCCTTCACGTACTTGCTGGCTTAGGACTAAGCATTGCTTGTTTGGGTGTCATACCTGAAAGCCCCAGGGCTGCCTCCTGAGATGAAACACCAAGGGAACCCTGGTCCCTGCCCCATCAAACAGCCTTCCTCCTCGTTAGGCTTCCCTTTTTCTCTTAACCCCATTGATGCTGCTTTGGTGAATTCAGAGGGTTCACGTGAAGGTGTCTGAGAGGAGCATTTGCTTTGGTTGTGGAAAGCGTCAAAGCGATATCCAAACGCTCTCAGAAGCCTGCAGAAATGGCCTCAGGAGGCGAGAAATTGGTCATTAAATGCACTGGTATTTCCTTGAAAAGATACAAAATAAGAAATCTTAGTCTCCCCTCATTCACCCACGGCAGCTCTCTGCTCCCCTGTCAAACCAGACTGATTGGAGTGTCTGGGGATTAGGAGCAGGGCCTGTAAATCCCCCCAGTTCAGCTCCCATCCAGAAGATGTTTTCACAAATCAATTAGTGCCTTTAATTACCGTGAGGGAATTTGCCGATTTAGCCAGATTGAATCTTTGCACATTGGGCTTGAAGCTTTAGTGTCTGGATTTTCCATTTGGGGGTTTTATTTTCAGTCAGAGTTTGGGTTATCAGTGAAATGAGAAATCGCTTTACTCCCTTCCTTATTAAAGTGAGTTCAGGGCCAGTTAAAAGGTGCAAGATTGACAGTCCAGGAGAGTGAATTCCCCTATTATCTCCAGCAAAGTTACAGTACAGGGACCTTCCTCTGCCTGCCCTCAGGTCTGGCTGGGAGATGAGAGGAGAAGTCCTCCAGAGTCCCTTTGCTCCTTGGTTTCTCTGCTGAAGATGTCAGCAAGAGACAAAGCAGCAGCCAAGGAGATGCTTCAGGTGTATTGGCTAAGCTCTTCCCAGCCCTGCCGTGCGGAGATGCTCCATCCCGTTGCTTGCTGCCTTGGATCTCCCATCCCACCTCCCAGCATAATGGAAATTCAGAAGAGGTGCTTTTTTAGTGGGTGCCAGCTTATTTCCAGGGTGTGCAGCTGCTAGGAGGGATGACTGGGACTCTACCTATCCCATCGTTCAGGTGCAGCCTCTACCCTTAGCTCTCTCCAGTGTTCCTGAAATCAGAAAGCATCCACCTGAGTGGTAGCAGGTGCCTAATTTTAACCAGCAATGTGCCCTTGTTGCCAAGAAGGCCAATGGTATCCTGGGGTGTATTAAGAGGAGTGTGGCCAGCAGGTCGAGGGAGATTCTCCTCCCCCTCTACTCTACCCTGGTGAGACCCCACCTGGAGTACTGTGTCCAGTTCTGGGCTCCCCAGTTCAAGAAAGATGAGGAACTCCTAGAAAGAGTCCAGAGGAGGGCAACTAGGATGATAAAGGGACTGGAGCACCTCCCCTACGAGGAAAGGCTGAGAGAGTTGGGCTTGTTCAGCCTGAAGAAGAGAAGACTGAGAGGGGACCTTATCAACACATACAAATATCTTAAGGG
>NW_009258662.1:1888967-1892531 GCF_000687185.1 Egretta garzetta
GGGAGGTTGTGGAGTCTCCTTCTCTGGAGATATTCAAAGCCCGCCTGGATGAAGTCCTGTGTAACATGCTCTAGGACAGCCTGCTTTAGCAGGGGGGTTGGACTAGATGATCTCCCGAGGTCCCTTCCAACCCTTGCGATTCTGTGATTCTGTGATACCCACCTCCACCTTCATCCTCTTTCTTTTGCACTTCCGATTCACTCCAAAGGGCCAGAACCTTGGAGGAGGGTGCAGAGAGAGAAGATGCTGTATCCAGGGTTATCACTGTGGTTCAGGGTGTCAGGGACAGGTTTAAGCACTATAACTGCTGGCCATGGAGCTCCATCCAGCAGGTTGTAATGGAGAGAAGCATGAGAGGTGGATGAAAGTGCAGCCAACTCCAGTCCTGAGAATCAGCAAGAAGTAAGTTAGTCAGGACACGTGGATCTGGAGATAGACTGAGGAGGCTGTTCGTCAGTATATTTGTTATGCGGTATGATTCATTACAGCAAATCCACTGTGCTTCTCTGATTCATCACTCCTGGCTGTGGGGGTAAGCTGTTTTGAGGGATAGAAGATTGCTAAGCTAAGCCAGCTTTGCAAAATTAGTGAATGAATGTGCGGAGCCCGGCTTAAAACCTCAAGTGCCATTTTCCAAGACAATAAAGAAAAGATTACTGCTAATTTACTCCCATAGCCAAAAAAAAAAAAAAAAGTCAGACTGGGCTGGCAGGTAACTAGACTTTTATGAGGCTCCATTAATGCTTTTGAACTGGGTTTGATTTCAGTTAGGTCCAGCAATTATCTGAGTCTGCAGACAGAAAATTCTGGTCAGATCTTTTGGGACAATAAGGAGTTAAATTAAGAAAGCTCATAGTCTTGGCACCTCTGTTATTTTGCTGGGCAGCAGCAGCATCTCTCCGGGCTCTGATCCGACCTGGGCCAGAAGTGGCTGTGACCTGGTATTCACCTGCAGACACAAAAGGCAATGGCTGGTGGTTTTCATGCAAAGGCAAGACCAAGTTGTATTTGCTTGATTTGCAAGCCAGAGGGGGTTTTGGGGTGATTTTGTGTCTTCAGCAAACACAACTGCTTTGGGTTTTTTTTCAGAGAAAAGTCCCCTCTCTGATCCGGTGCTGTGCCTGTGCTAATAACTGTGGTCTGAGCCTGCAAGCTTGGTTTCCAAACCAAATACAGAATTTTTAACATGTGGGTTTAAAACTGTGTGCACAGACTTGGTTGATTAAATAAAAGGATTTATGTATATATACACACACTCATATATCTGTATATATACGCACACATTTGATACGTCTGGAACATGTAAAAATCTCAGCTGAGTAAAGATACAAAATCCCTTCTAGTTTGAATCAGCAGAGACTCATAATAACAACCATAAATAATAATAAAAATTATAACGGGCCATAGCCAAAAAATCAAAAGAACCAGGACAGTGGAGAAAGAATAACTTGGTTTATACACTTCTCTTCTGGTTTCTGGCAAGCAAGCTCTCCCTGGGTGATGTTGGGAATTCTTAATGTGAAGTTGAATTTTGGGGAGAGGGTATTTTTTTTCTGTATGGCAGGGAGGGGGAGCTCACTTGTAAGTAGACGTGTGACTTCAGAAGAGATCCCCTATGTGTTCAAGGAAACTCAACCACCCAAGCAGATCTTATGGAAATAGCAAAATGTGGGTTTGCCCCATAACATTTCCCATTAGAAATTTCCCATCACAGCTCATGGTTTCAGAGAGCAAGAACACAAGGTACTCTGCAAAACTCAAGGTCAAATGTTGTCCTAACCATGGATCAGTCTGTACAGATATTGCTTGTGTGAAAGACTGTAAGAAACCTCTCAGAGAAGTGTCACAGGAGCACCTGCCAAAAGATATGGTTGTGACAATGATCTTTGGCAGAGGTCATGGTTCATGGCTTCAAATGTATAGGTTTCTTGGTCACATAGGCTAGGTTTAAACTAGTAAATACTTAATCCAGGTGTATTCTTTGGTCCTGAAGCCAGCGAGCATGCATAGCTCTCATCCACACCACCAATGATCTTTCCTCCTTTAAAGGCAGTTTAGCTTCACCTATCCTGCTACCTGGGAGTGCTCCCTGGCCCTTGCTATTCCTTGAACCATGACCAGGCATTGCCTGGGTGACCATTAACAGCTTATCAGCATCTACGGCCACCAGCCCGTGGTTGAGCTGGTGTCCTGGCTGTTTGGTTTATCAGTGTGGGTGTAACTAGAGGGGCTGAAGCACAGTCCCAACCAGCTGTGGCCAGATCACTGAAACCTGACAGCTACACTGCTAAGCAGAGACGTATATTTGCATTCATTCCTACCTGCTCCATCTGATTAATAAAGGAAGATAAATGAGGAACATGGAAAACAAAGGTCAGAACTGTGGGAGATCTGTTGGCCAGCATAGGCTTCTTCCTTACAGAGTGTTTATTCTTTGGTGTTTTCTCATTGACGATACCCTTGTTTCACCTTTTACGTATCTGTAGGTTTACCTGGAGGCAGGAAAGGGTTTCTGAGCTTTCTTTTCCCAATCCCACCAATTTCCACATGACCTCCTATCCCATTCTCAGCAGAGCACTCCAGGAAATAAACTACAGCTCACTACAGTTTCTAAGGGGAGTTATGGAGGCAGGTGCCAAAACTGAGAGCACTCCTCACCCTGGGAAACCGTCAGAGATGGAGCTGTCTGTTGATGGCATTTCCTCATCCTGCCCTGGCTGTGTGAGCCCTGACAGCTGAAGGTTTTCCTTTCTTGGATAACTTCAGCCCTTGCATCACATTGCCTCCGCCACAGTGCTGCAAAGGCAGAGCTCACCCTTGGTAGAGCAAAGCTGCTTTGATTGGGGATGGCCAAAGCTGCCTAGGGTGAACCTTTCCCCTCAACATGACATTCAAAGCCAACCCATGCATCAGCTCCTTTGCAGTTTCCTTCTTCCCTCTCCTCCGCTCCCCAGAGTCCCACAAACAGCACTGCTGGCTGCAGCTGGAAGAGGGAAAGGAAAAGAAAGAAAGGTGTTTCTGAAAGCTGTTTCCTTCTGGTGACAGGGATTGCAGGGAATGAGAAGGGCTCCGTCTACATCTCCCCATCTTAAGCTAGGCTAAGAGAGATGTTATAAAAGTGAGAAAATCTACCAAATGCAGGTTCATGGATCATATGAATCAGCTTTCTCAGGAAATCAGTCCTTGCCCAAGCAAAGGGACAACATGACTGGAAATCTCTATTTTGTCAAATGTTGGAACTAACACACATGGCAGAGCTTATCTGCCTGGGTCACCAAATGGAAACTGAGCAAATGCCTTAGGCACACCACGTCTGAAGACTTTGGCTCTGTTTCTTCTAGCTGCTGCAGGACCAGGTTCACCAGCAGCACTGAAGTGGGTTTACTGAGGTGACATTATCCTATTCAGGGCGATGTTTTTCATAGAATCATAGAATCATAGAATCATAGAATCATAGAATCATAGAATCATAGAATCATAGAATCATAGAATCATAGAATCATAGAATCATAGAATCATAGAATCATAGAATCATAGAATCATAGAATCATAGAATCATAGAAT
>NW_009258662.1:1892592-1893434 GCF_000687185.1 Egretta garzetta
AACCTGTTCCAGTGTTTCACCACCCTCATTGTAAAGAACTTCTTCCTTATATCTAGTCTAAAGGTTTTATAGCAGGTTTAATATACAAGATGGGACTACAGCCCTCAGCCAAGGTAGTACTGAATCCTCAAGAGCTGCTTGCACAGTACAGTATCTATGGGAGGGTTTTTTGGCTCCCTTCCTGAAGTGATATAGGACTGGACCACTCTGAAGAGCCCCTGTTAGATTTCCCACTCTTCTTCTAATTCCCAAAGCTTCTGATTGCTGAGTCCTAACAATGAAAAACATCCAGATGCTGCTTGATGTGGCAGTTTTAGCAAGCATGTGGGTTTGCTTCTTTCTCCCCTTATGAATAAATGAAAAATTATTTGCTTTGTTGTGTTTTTTCTTCCCTTCCTATGGGACTGTGAGATGTGGTCAGATACTTTGCAGTCAACATTTAGGACTATACATCACCCAATGCTGATGCATTTGGTCCTGTTATGTATTAGTTGGGCTCACGTTCTTCTTTCATTTCTTATTCTCTAGTGGCAACACACCCATTGCAGTGTGGGGAACCCACCTAGACCTGATCCAAAACCCTCAGATCCGGGCAAAGCATGGTGGAAGGGAACATGTCAATGTGAGTATGGCTGGTGAGCTGAGGATCAGTCACGGGAGGGGACATGTCCAAGGTGGTGATAGGGGCTGGCTAACAGCTCTGGAGGTTGAAATTTCCTATTGCATCCAGAAAAGAGGGCATGACTTGCTTTCAGAAAGATTACCCATCCTCTCTCCATGAAGGAGCACTGGACCAAAATAAGAACAGAGAGAGACGTCATGAAGGGTTGTTCAGCTCCTGG
>NW_009258662.1:1893462-1914256 GCF_000687185.1 Egretta garzetta
GCCATGCCTTTACATAAGTAGACCCAAATTCAGGTTATTTTAGCTGAGCATGCTGGGATCAGGAAAGACTGTGTACTCTTTGGTACTACTGTGTCCACTCCCTGGGCTATTTTGGATCCTGCAAGAGCGTATCCAGGTTTAACCAGCTAGATTTACAGCCTAATTCAGCTCACTAGCCTGTCTCACGATAACCAAGGACATCTGCTCCTTGCTATCCTCTGGCAGTGGGTAGGCTAGCATTGCACTGGGAGGTATCTGTCCACCAGGAGAGCTGGGCGTATTTTCCATAAACACTCCTTGTGTTGGGTTTCTTTCTCCAGAACTGTGAGGTGCAGAACAGCACGGAGATGACCTGCCAGGCTCCAGCACTTGCTGTTGACCCCAATCACCAGTCTGAGCTTGCTGAGCGTCCAGAGGAGTTTGGCTTCATTCTTGACAACGTGCAGTCCCTCCTGATTCTCAACAAAACCAACTTCACCTATTACCCAAACCCAATCTTTGAGGTTTTCAATCCCTCAGGGATCCTGGAGCTGAAGCCAGGAAGTCCCATCATACTGAAGGTGAGATGGGGACCACAGCCTGGATGAAGAAGGGTGGACAGATGCTGTCTATTACCTCTCTCTGTCTGCCATCATCCCAATTGCATCCCAGAGATTTCCTCCACTCACTGCACCTACCATATTGCATCATATCAGAGGCACCATCTGCAAACACGAATCATTGCTTAGCATTTGCCAATACCCATAGCTAAAAAATATAAACTCCTACTGCAGCTAGTTGTGCACAGCCTAAATTTGTACCCACTCGTATTCACCAGAGAAGAACACTTTCTACCACTACAACAGGGCTGGCAATTAAATGCCCAAGTCTATTTCTTTCTTGGGTTTTCAAGACCTTCCTCTCACTCCTGGTTAAATCCTGCACTAGTCCTTTGTCATTTCTCTAAACTGGACATCAATACAGAGAGAGGATTTTATGATTAAGCGTTTTTGTATTAGCACTTGAACATGGTGCATATGCAAAGAAATGATTGTGCCTGCAGAATACCTTTTTGCATGTTTGGAAAGGGCTCTGTCTTACTTGCCTGAATACATTTTGTGAGGGCCTGTTTGTGCAAGAATTATATGCAATGTTTCTCATTTAGTTGCAGAGAGACAGGAGCAGGACAGGCTGTTTTGTCTGATTACAGTTTGTAGCCATCCATGCTGTCCTCTGCATGATTTCCTAAATTGGCTTTTCCTCTCTGGGGTATCAAATGGTGAACCACAAACGTCAAGTGAAATGTTAACACTTGTGTCACAGGAACAAACTCGAGGTGGAAGGCAAACTCCTTCCTCATGTTGGTTTGGTTTTGGGGGGGTGGGTGATATTCCTTTTTATCCAGGGCAAGAACCTGATCCCACCAGTGGCGGGAGGGAATGCCAAGCTGAACTACACTGTTTTGGTTGGTGAGAAGCCCTGTGCAGTGACTGTATCAGATGTGCAGCTACTGTGCGAGTCCCCAAACCTCATTGGACGGCACAAGGTGATGGTAAGTGGTGCTTGGACCTCATCAGCCTTTCCTCCCTGGGTGGGTTGGAAGCACTGAAGAGCTGGCAGGGATCTCCCAGGAGTCTACATCACCATTTGCCTTCCATAGATCCCATAAATATCAGGGACCCTTCTTGATATCATATCCCCATCGAGAGTAACTTGGAGTAGTAGAAGAGTAGATGAGTAACCTGGAGACCTTTATGGACAGTGAGAAACCTTTCATAATCAAAACTCTTTAAGAAAGTTTGCCTCTCTCCTGTTTTTGTACAGACTGTATGAACCCTAGATGCTCATGTAAGTTCGTATAGGTCAGATGTTCCCTACATGACATACTGGGTTAAATTCAGCACAATCCCCAGCAATTACTAGCATGCTGGTGGCTAAAATTTGCCTTTATGTAGGAGGACTGGAGGTTTTGACATCTATACAACTCAGTATACTCCTGCATATCCTTCCTGGAACCTATGAAAAATGGACCTAGTGATTACATCAGAGGGCACTTCTCCTCCTCTCACCATTGATTTATTCACTCCTCCTTTACTTTCCTCTCAGCAATTTGCATTCCTCAATGCTGCTACTTGATAAACAGCACATCAGCAAACTCATCTGAGTTGTACCAAGCTGTGGGTGGAAATGCAACAAAAGCTAACAACTGACATCAGACATGCAGATGATCAATGTTTCTCATTCCTTGTGATCAACTTTTTTCCACCCCTCTGTTGCCCTCCCAATCTGTATTTGTCACATATTTATTTATTTCAGTGCAGTGAGACTCATAGAGGTTGATGGAGACACAGTGTAGCTCTTTAAAAAGAGAGTTTTCTGGGGACTTTTAGAAAATAGAGAGTTTATGGTGACCATTTTGGATCTCATTTGTGACTGCTGCTGGGAGACTTCATACTGGCTACTTAACTTCTTCTGTGCCAAAGTTTGTCATCTGGAAAATAGAGGTAATAATCCTTTTCAGCCATGCAAATATACCGTGGCTCTTGATTCATTGTAAAGCACATTAAGACACTCGAAAAGGGGCAATAATGAAGTGAGAGATTTTCTCTGTGTGAATACCAAAGCTTTTGAACAAGGTAATATATGTTCCCTGTCATTTTCATGAATATAATTAAACATATGGTTAGTCAGAGACGGACAAAGCCAATCTTAGAGAGGGAAAACTCAAAGTCAGGTGAGCAATAATCAACCCCTGGGGATCAGGGAGGATGAACATCTGGTCAGGTCTTACTAATTGGGAAGACTCCCCTGCTCCTGCAGCTTGGGACAGCTTAAGCGAAGCCACAGAGAGAAGAATAATCCCTTTTTGAGGACATTGATCAAACAAGAGATGCTGCTGGAAACGTGGGAAGATGATTGCATTGAAGCCTGTTAATGAGCATCAGTGTTAGGGGCAAGTTACAGATTTCTCGTTCAACTGCCAACACTGAGGCAACCCTTTGACAGCGTCTGGGCTGGAAACCAAATACAGAAGGTCACCTGCGATGGAGGCCAGTGCTCAAGGATGGACTTTGCATCTGGAACTTAACAGGGGGACAGCTGGGCTGGGAAATGCCTCCTCCAGCATGGCACGCCATCTTTGCTGCTTGGGTTGGTACAAAATGTATCCCCGTCTTTCACTTGAATGCCACTTTGATGGTCAGAGTAACTGACAAGTAGCTCTCCCAGGTCCTCCTCCTCCTTCTGCCAACGATTTGCTGTGTGACCTTGAGTAAATTGCTGAACAAACCTTTTCTTGAAAAGTGAGGTGGCCTAGATCTGAGAGGGGACCATGGGACTGAATCAGTTGTTGCAACACTGAGATTATTTCTAAGGGAAGGAATAATGACAATGGCACACATTGATGTCAACAGGTTTTTGATCTAGTTCAGCTTTCTTTTATACAATGACAGAGTTAAATATTTGAAAAAATAGAAAAGAACTAAAAGGCCTGAGCAATGCTTTAAAAAGATTGACTAAAACTCAGAGGCAAGCTCTTTTCCAAGGAAAAGAAAAAGACATGAGGAAGATCCATGAGAAACTATGTTGGAGGAGGTCTTCAGTGAAGAAGTGGAGTACATTTGAAGGGTTGCTGATATCTAATGTAGGCACTTACATAGGGAAAGTCACACTGGACTCTTTCTATAGTGAATGGAGAGCTGGTCAAATATAGCAATTGAAGTTCATGTTACAATTAATCTCATCCTAAGGTAGACACTTACAGTCGACCAGGGAAAACTTGCACTAGGAAAGACACTTCCACAGTCAAATTTTGCCCAACAGCAACTGCTGAAGTGCTACAGGTGGCCACTAAGACTTTGCTGGAGAAAACGGAGCTCTGCCATAGTGCCATTTAGAACAAAGTCATGATGAATAGGCCTAACAGGTGGCCAAACTGTTGTTTGGTAATATGGAGGGATCATGTTCGGTCTTCTGGAAGGTATAAATAACTTCCTTCAAAAATACTCAGTGGCCCAAGAAATAAAGTAAGGATATATCTACATACTTGCTTGTTTTTCTTTTAAATGCTCACAATAGTACTGCAGCCTTGCAGGATTTCTTCTTAAAGAGATAGATTCCCTCAGATAATAGCAGTTTGATTCATGGACTGTGAGACCTTCCCAGTGTAGGAAACCACCTTTAGAGGGGAATGAACTGGGGCTAACTTTGTTAGACACCTTCCTCCAGGAGTTTAGATCCCCTGTTAGTTAATGGAGAGAAATGGCAACTTCCACTGCATAAACCGTCTCATCTTAATGTCAAAGCAGGTGTCTAAAGCAGCTCACATAGATCACATACTGAAAGTGCTTTTTCTCTGTATTGACTCTGAAAGGACGTTGTAATGTCTAACTCAGATGTGCATGTCAAATGTTTGGTAAGAGGAATCGCACCCATGGAGACAGGCTGTTCTGCAAGCTTTGAGGATGGACCTGCACTGGGGATTGGGATGGGTTGTTTGATTCTAGTCTGATACTCCCTGAACGGACTTATCTGACTGCAAGGCTTGGAGGAAAAGGGCCACTGTCAGAAACAGAAAATGAACCATAATGAATCAATTTATTGGTCCACTGGGACAGGGGGGAAATCGTGCAAACTGCTGAGCCAATTTTGTTGGGAGGATTTGGGACAGTGGTCTAGGGCAAAAGGCAGTGGCTTCCAGTGCTTAGGTTAGCATGTGAGTTTAGCAGTTTATCTGCTCCGTTGAGCATGCCACATACCAATACCAAATCTCTGGCCTTTGCAGGCTTTATAAGTGAGTTGAACCTTGCATCTTGGAATAGATGGGAAAACTAGTTACTGCTTCATCCTTAGCTTACATGGGTGCTGGGTTGTTCCTTGGCCACTGAAGATGCTCTACAAGTAATTGATGTCATGCTACAGGAATGGTCACCTCGAAACTCTTTTACCTTGTCAGATAAGCTTAGGTTTGGATTAATTTCTCACTGTGGACATTGTTAACTTTCTAGAGCCCATCCCAAAATACTTAGGATAATTCAGGGCATGGACCTTGTGGGTGGAAATTAAATATTTCCAGACATTCACTTTTTCTTGTCCAGGACATAAGGGTTACATCCAGGTGCCTTTGGCCAGGACCTACTGAGGAACAGCCTACAGCTCATAGAATCATAGAATCATAGGATACCAGGTTGGAAGGGACCTCAAGGATCATCTGGTCCAACCTTTCTAGGCAAGAGTGCAGTCTAAACAAGATGCCCCAGCACCCTGTCTGGCTGCATCTTGAAAACGTCCAATGTGGCAGAGGCAACCACTCCTCTGGGGAGATTATTCCAGTGTTTGACTGTTATTATTGTGAAAAATTTTCCTCTCATGTTCAGCTGGAATCTTCTCAGGATTAACTTGTACCCATTACCCCTCATCTTTTCCGTGTGACTCCTTGTGAAAAGGGAGTCTCCATCTTCTTTGTAGCCACCCTTTAAATACTGGTACGTGGTGATGAGATCCCCTTTGAGCCTCCTTTTCTCAAGACTGAACAAACGCAGTTCTCCCAGCCTTTCCTCATATGGCTAAGAGAGGCTTCCCAGTCCTTTGATCATCTTGGTGGCCCTTCTCTGGAACCCCAAAGGGTCTAGCTGGTACTAGAGCAAAACAGACATCTTCTCAGAGGTTGTAACTGGGGCCAGAATTATTTCTAGGAGATGGTGGGATCACAGAGATTCCTGTTGCCAGCAAGGGCTGGGGTGGTAAGGAGTGAGAGCAGCTGGAAAACTTTTCATTAATTTATGACTCTCTGCTCCATAGTCTCTTCTGCTGGCTCCGACTCTTCCTCCTCGGGCCAGTTTCTTCCTCCTGCAACCCAGAGAGGAAATCTAAGTAGATGCCAAGCTGAGGCATGGGAGGCCTGGGATTAATGTGTATATCTCAGCAGACTGGAGACACACTGATTAACTGAGAGCCAGTGCGATGAAGGACAAGGCTAGCCACCAGCCTAGGATGTGGGGGATGTTTTCACTAGCAGCTGTGAGAGTTGGGAAGGTGAAGGAGAGCTCCTCACAAAAGAGGAAGAAAAAGATTTAGTTACATGCTGCAATCGTCCCAGCTGCAGTGGGAGGGGGAAGAACATAGCCCTGGGGTCATGACTGCATTTCTGCCTGGCAGCAAAATTTTGCATTTTGTGCAGGGCATGCTGTGCCTCTCTGTGACAAAGCTCAGCTGGGGTGAACTGATGGGACTCACCACCATGTCATGATCCTTCAAGCATCTTCCTAGCTTTATGTTGATCTATAACCAGTGTTCCTCTTCCATAGCACAGTCCTAGAAAACTTCTTTTTATACCTCAAGCTAGACAGCAATGCTTTTCCCCCACCACTCAAACTTATCCTACTCTACAAATAGCCTTGAACAATCCTGTAGTAGCCTTAAGCCAGTAGTACCCCGTGGGATTACTGTTGGGAGTGGTGTCCATGCTGTGAAAATGAGCTCCTAAAAGACTTGCTTCAGCAGAGTGTTTTGTTGGGCTTGCAGAAGTACCCCTGCAGGGTCCCTTTCTGGCTGTTAAAAGCAAGTTCCTCACACATCAGCTTGTCCCAGAGGCTTGGTGGCAGCCCTGAGAACCTTTAGGAGCTCATGGAGAGCAGAAAGCTGTCTTCAGCTCCCTGTCCCACTGGTGAGGATCTGCAGTCATCCTACCAATGTGTGGCTAGGAGAGGGGCTTTAAAGAGCACTGGCCAGGATAGGTAGCTTTTGTGTTGTTTTTTTTTCCTATCCCAGTGACTTCCAGATACAGTTTTCTCCATTTGAAGAGTCAAAAGCAAATTGTGACTCTGATTTCTACATTCCCACTGTCCTGGCTGATGATGGGCCAGCTGTCTGGGTCAGATGTCCCCTGTCCCATTATGAGGTTAGGACTCATCAGACCATAACCATAAGCTGTGACCCCCATGCGCATTTTGGGACTGTGTCATCAGGGCAGTCCAGCATAACACAGCTGTTTGGGACAGGGAATGGAAAACCCAGAATGAATCCCAAACTGCTGTGTAGCCAGGACATTGGGACCGGTGAGATTTGTCTCACCAGACTGGTGAGATTTGTCTCACCAGAAGTCCTTCGTTGGTTGGGTTCATGCTCACTCTACCAGCAGACGTACTTCTATGTGACAGTTCAGGTGGGTTTTAGCCATTCTCTATCTAAGTATTTCATGCTCTGTTTAACCCAGGAGACAAGGGGAGGCCATCATTCAGCTTTAGTCAGAGAGATGATGGAGTTTCTCTGTGTTCCTGCTTGTTTGGCAGTTTCAATGCAACTTTCTCCTGCCTTCCCTCTAGGCTCGTGTAGGAGGGATGGAGTTCTCCCCAGGGATGGTCTACATCTCTCCAGACAGCCCTCTCAGCTTGCCAGCTATTGTCAGCATTGCCGTGGCTGGTGGCCTGCTCATCATCTTCATCGTGGCTGTGTTGATTGCGTACAAGCGCAAATCCAGAGAAAGCGACCTCACCCTCAAGCGTTTGCAGATGCAGATGGATAACCTGGAGTCCAGGGTGGCACTGGAGTGCAAAGAAGGTAGGATGAGGAAGGAAGGCTGACACTGTGTTAGTGTCAGTAGAAGAGAGAGATCCAGCCACAAAGCTTTAAGCCAAAATGTCACCAAGGAACAGGAATGTTGAACCCTGTGGGTCTGGCTCAAGCCTGGATCTAATCTGACTTTGCCTATTTTCCCTATGACCAGCCTTCCTCCACCCTGTCCAAGCTGCATTTGCTAACTCACAGTCCAGGGAGAGCTTTGGCACATGTCCCTGGGGAAAGGCTGTGCTGTAGGAAAGGTGACACTGCTCTCGTCCACCTTCTTCTTCCTCTTGTTGCTTCTCCACTTTTACCTTAGTCTCATGCACTGAGGGATTTTCCCATCACAGTGAGGGAGATCTGGATTGTCATTGCTACATGAGTTGTTCCTTTTTTGTGTCAGCCTTTGCAGAGCTACAGACGGATATTCACGAGCTGACAAGCGATCTGGATGGGGCCGGGATCCCCTTCCTTGATTACCGAACATATACCATGAGGGTGCTTTTCCCTGGCATTGAAGATCATCCAGTCCTGAGGGATCTGGAGGTAAGAAATCAACATCTCCTGCTTCTGGGTCCTCTCATGCCTCCCTGTTCTGTCCTGAATGCAAGAGATGTTGTGTCAGTTGTGGGGATGTGATGGCTTACAATGCTGTGTCCTACCAGGGATGAAACATTGCCTCATTAAAAATCCAGTTTGAAAGGGGAAGATGATTGCTGTTATCTTAGATGTTAAATTCTGTTTGATCACTCATTTAGAAGAGTCTCATAGATCTATGTGCATTAGGTCTACTGTATTAAGTTCTTCCTTGGTCTTCATCCTGCTGGGGCTTGGTTTTTAGACTGGATTTATTAGTTACAGATGTGCAGAGGCAGGGAAAAAAAGTTGTAGGGCAGAGCATCATAGCTGCCTGTGTCACTCCAGCTTTGCACAACACTGATGTTACCGAGAAGCCTGTCTTCCCGGTAACACCTATGGAAATAACCTGCAGTTAACGAATGAAGGAGGTTCACCTTGCTGCGCTCTGTGGTTTGTAGGGAAGTCAGAAAACCACATCAGTCTGCCCGTACCCCTGCCCACATCTGCCTCCTCTACCCCAACTCTCTGGACCACAGTGGTGGGAGGACAGTGAGACGTTGCCCAGCACTGTTGGGGGCTGCACACAGCCCACTGGTGACAACAGGACTCCGGGTGAGGTCTGCCCATGCTGCAAAACTCCTTCAGGCTTTGGCAGATGAACAGGCTCTGCTCTAGGGATACCTGGGCCACAGAAGCAGGGGATGCACCATGGCCAAGGCCAGGGAGGTCATTGGCTGAGGTCTCTGCAAAGTCTTTGGCAAGTTCTCAGCCTCAGAGAGGCTCTGGCATGGGCTGGTGAGGTTGCTGGAGGCCAAGACTGGGGTTAGTTGGCAGAGAGGAGGAACAGGAGTTGGCGCAGGCAATGCCATGCTTGGCTGGCTGTGTAATCAGAGGTGCCTGCTCAGCTTTGCTCCTTGCCTTCAGGAGAGCCAAAATTCATCAAAGTATATGGAGAGAACCATGAAAAAACCCTGATCTGTCAGCAATGAGAATTTGCAGGATTGGGTAGGAGGCTGAGTTTCACATTGACTACTGTAGATATTTGTCTTTGGGGTGCAGGTAGAGTGGCCTCAAGCTGCTTTCCCTCAGAAAGAGTAGCTCAGCAGCTTCAACAAATGAGCAAGCACAAAAGACAAGGGGTGATTAATGTCTCTCTCACCTATGTATAAACACACACGAACATTTTCATCATACCCACGGCCAACTACAATCCCTATATTCATTAACCTCAGCCAGCTGACCACAGAATAGCATCTGACCCCTATAGAGGTTTTAATACAGATGCTCCCCTATGCAGATACATAGAGAGACGCAGAGATAATGTTTCAATCTGACACCTTTGATCTCTTCTTCCTTTCATTTCATTCATCTTTTTTTTTTCCCCCTTAATCCTCTGTAAAGCTTCAACGGCTCTTTCAGTGTCAACATCTTTGGTTACCAACATATCAGGGAAAGCAGTTCCCATTCTGCTCCCTTTTCTGTAGCACCTAGAAGGAGTCGCTATTTATTGCAGAAGGCCCCAGCATAGATCCTGCAGTGAGCAGGTCTTACTTATTTCCAGTTCATTTGCTAATTAACTGCTTCCAGATGCAGTACAAAATACTTTTCTTGTTATTTTTTCAACTCTCCATAATAACCCGGGGATAGAGAATATTAAAAGTTCAAGCAAGTGAGTTAAAAATAATTATTGTCGGGATGGGTGGTAGTGGTTGGTTGATTGGTTGTCTCTAGCTATTTACTAAGTAATTTATTTGCTGTATGCAAAAAGAGTTAAGAGCTCTAATTTCCAGAATGAAAAACTAATGACTCTTTAAGGGGCCCTGCATTACTTAGTTGTTTAAGCTTGCCAACTCATTTTGGATTGAAGTGCCAAATCTGGTTGGTTATTAATATACACATGCCTCAGTGACATGTGTTGCTCTGTGTTGAGACCCTCCAGCTTGTGGGGAAGCTTTTTCAAGGGCTAGAACAGCTTCAGCAATGTGGAGGAATGAGTTTGTGTTTCTCTATTTAGGCTCCATTTTCATCTAGAGCCAGAAGGACCAGAAAAGGTAAAGCCCACTGTAGACTGTGGAGTTCAGGATCTGGTGTTGAGCTCATGAATTGTTCTAACTAGTTCACCAGCCGCTCACAGCTGAGAAATACAGTAGAAGGTTATCAACCTCTCTGACTCCAAATCATCTCACCTCCCAAGCCCAGGGGTCCTACTGCAGTGGGACCTCTAAGACAGGTCCCAACTCAGGGTGTCTTCTCACATCTTCATCTACCTAGTTCTTCAAACCAAGGCCCAGCTCATGCTCACCATCTCAATTAGTGCCTCACTGCACCTCTTCATCTCCTCAAAACCTGGCCTGGAGCTCTCTTTCCCATTCACTTTCTTGCTGCCTCTCCCAGCTTCTTAAAGCTGAACCCCAAATCTCTGTAAGCAGGTTTCTTGCAGGGATGAAAAAGAGGTGTTTGGTGGAGATAGAGAGAGACTTTAGTCTGACTACTAAAAATACAATATGGTATGGTACCACATCCAGGCATTAGCAATCTCTTTTTGATGCACTGTTCAGGGAGGGAAACACAGGGTTGGTAAGTAATCATGTGGCTGTGGCTAGGAGGTCTCTGAGGCTTCCTAATCATCAGATGACATATGGACTCTCTTCCTTTTTGCAGGACTATCTTGTGATGCAGAAATAAGGACCCACCTGCCTGCTAGATGCAAGATTTTTTTTTTATTATTGTTTCTGCTGTTTGAAGCAACTTTTCCCTTTTCTCTGTCTCAGAACTGACTTCTGCCTAATGTCAAAGTGTAGAGTTGGAGGAGCTGGAGGAATGAGGGCAAAGAGGTAGCAAAGGGTGTGTGACCCATTTGGGGGAAGTCTCACAGTGGGCATAAACTCCCTTTCTTCTTGTGCAGGTCCCTGGCTATAGGCAGGAACGGGTGGAGAAAGGCCTGAAGCTCTTTGCCCAGCTCATCAACAACAAGGTTTTCCTGCTATCCTTTATTCGCACGCTGGAGTCCCAGCGCAGCTTCTCCATGCGGGACCGTGGTAATGTGGCCTCACTGATCATGACGGTGCTACAGAGCAAGCTGGAATATGCTACTGATGTCCTCAAACAACTCTTGGCCGACCTCATAGACAAAAATCTGGAGAGCAAGAACCACCCCAAGCTGCTGCTCCGGAGGTAAGGATGCCTGGGGCTGGAGTGAGCTGGGCTGGGCAGCCTGTGCCCCACTGTCTAACATAAACATGCTAGCCACCTTTGGAAGAATGGGGCACATTTGCTTGATTTTTGTTTGTGCATCAGGGTATGAAATTGGGATGGTATACAGCCCCAGTCCACATGACCCTGTAGGGCTGCCATGAAGCTATTTGCAGAGAAGGGTGAATAAGGAAGGTAGAGTTGGATGGAGACTGAGTCACTCTCCCTTTCTGGTTCATTTAAGACTTCCTGACAGAGCATTCCTTTCAGCAAATGTGTCTGTAGATCTTGCTCCATCTCCTTCCTAACCAAAAAGTAGTCAATGATTAAAAGTTACGGAACTGAACTACGTCTGGATCTTAATGTGGATCTTCCAGAAAGCTTGATAAGGGAAACAAGAACCCATGCCCCCTAATCCTTATTTTGGCCTTTTTGTGTCCTTAAGACATGCTTATGTTTCCTTTTAACCTGAGAACTCCAATTGCATTGTGAAGGACCTATCACATAGAACAGGCTGTATCATATCCCTGGTGAGTAAGTCAGCTGCTGCCTTCTCCTGCCTGGGATGCAGACTGCCCTCCTGTGCTTCTTGTTCATGAGTTAACTACAGACACATGGAGAGTCTTCTTCAGCTGCATTGTGGGATCTTCTCTCTCTCCCTGAGCATTGGTGCTGGGAGCTTGTTGAAGCCAGTAGCAGAGCTGAGCAGGACAACAGAACTGGTTTCATATCAGGCACAAGTTTGGGTTGGTGCTTCTTGGCCAGGTCTAAGGTTTTTAACCACCAGGGTTGTATGGGAACCCTCGAACTAGAAATCTACTGCTTTGTAATTAATGTGCTTTCCCTGCCTAGGGAAATGCTGTGTCTTCTCCCCTTAGGATCATGTTTATCCCCTTTTCACTGTCTGAACCAATCCTTCTGATTCAAGCCAGGACCCTAAGTAAAATCAGGGAGAGTCTTCTGGAGATGGATGGCCTTTGCCATGGCTCAGAGCCAACTTTGAGGAGCCCTCAGCTGATTGTGATGGACAGCTTGGGCAGAGAGGAGATCTGTGTTGCCTGCTGGGAGGGTTTTCATCTGGCAGACAGCCTGCGATGAAGAAACAGCAAAAAAGGGAGGAGAAGGCACTTCCTGGCATTCAGGATAGCAAAGCCAGGGGCAGAGACTAGACTTTGCTTTACTGTCAGTTGTATCCCTGATGTGATTCAAGCCCTACAGCCTGGCTGGTGACCTCCCTCCAGCTGTCCCCAGGCTTCCTTTCTGTGCTTCTCTGATGCTGGATGGCACTGCCTCCTTCCAACTGTATCCTCCCTTCATTTTCTCATTTTTCTTCCCCTTTCTCCATCTCTTTATCTTCCCTGGTTGCTCATTCCTATCTTGTCTTGAGCATCCCATCTTCCCTCTTTCTCCTTCTTCCAGCTCTTTTCTAACTCTAGTCCTCTTTGTTGGAAATGAAATGTGGCCTTTGGAAGAAGAGCTGTTGAGAAAAGAAGGCATCTCCACTGTTCCAAGCTCTGAAAACACGAGGAGAAGTCAGAGATGTCATTTGTGCTCTGAGATGGAGGTCCTGCACTGAGCAACACCAGAAAGAGTCTACTGATGCACATGTGAATAGCTCAGTGCCTTGGGATTCAGATGTTGGTGTGAGGTCCCCAGACAATTATTTGGAGTAGCTGGATTCAACTTGATGCTTCCGCTCCCTACCTGTGACTCTGTGGGTGGAAGGGAATCTTCATACACCTTTCTGCAATGTTGGTTTTGGGAGTATTTGACAGGAGGAAGGTGCTGGCTGGAATGATCATCCCACCTCGCCTGTGTCCAGTGTTCATCCCACATGACATCTAGAGCCTCAAAGAGAGCAAAGTCATCAGGGTGGAGAACAACACCACAGTGGGAATTCAGTTCTTTTTCTCATGGTAATGCTAAGTTTGCACCGTGTGATGGGTCCCAGGTGTCACACCAGAGAGCATCTCAAAGAGCAGTCTTCTGGGTGACATTCCCTGCAAGGAGCTCGGACCATGAAAAGCATGGAGATTGCTGGAATCAAATATCATACCATGAACAATGGAGGGCAGCATCTAGGTGACATTGACGGACGGAAATAAAGAGCAAACAGGCTGTTTTGGACAGAGGCAGTCTCTAGGCAGAGACACAGCAATGATCACTGTAGACAAAGAAAATCTAGCATTAATTTGGTAGCAAACCAGGACCATATTGCCTCTTTCTCTGGTTGCAGGCAGGAGGAGTGACAACAAACACCCCTATTATCATTCCTTCCCCCACCATCCCCACCACCGAGGTGAGATGCACCTGTGAGAACATAGAAATCCCTATAGACACCAGGCATTCAGCCGTGTTGGTGTAACAGGGTGCTGTTTTCAGGCAAGGCTGCTGGCTGGTTCCAAGCATACAGCTCCAGTGATGCAAACCCACCCCCTTGCAAGTCCCATGCTCCAGAGGAAACAAGATCATCTTTATGCTGAAGGGCTAGGGAACCTAAAAAGCAAGGTGCAGCCCTAAGTGAGAACTCCTGGCTGGCTTTGGTGATAGCCAGGACAAGGAAAACCCACTTTAATTAGAATCATAGAATCGTTTAGGTTGGAAAGGACCTTTAGGATCATCAAGTTCAACTGTTAACCTAACACTGCCGTCCCACCACTAAACAATGTCCCTAAGCACTTCATCTACCCATCTTTTAACTACCTCCAGGGATGGGGACTCGACCCCTTCCCTGGGCAGCCCATTCCAGAGCCTGACAACCCTTTTGGGGAAGAAATTTTTCCTAGTGTCTAATCTAAACCTTCCCTGGTGCAACTTCAGACCATTTCCCCTTGTCCTATCATCCGTTCCCAGGGAGAAAAGGCTGACCCCCACCTCACTACAGCCTCCTTTCAGGCAGTTGTAGAGGGCAATAAGGTCTCCTTTCAGCCTCCTCTTCTCCAGACTAAACAACCCCAGAATCCATCTAGGCTTTCTTCTTGAGCAACACCAGGGCATGTATTGGAGCCAACACAGATGTACCCTGTGTTCCTGGTGTCCAAATCACATTTACAGGTCTGAACCGGTCCTTCTGTAGGTAAAGTTCACCCAGAAGACTCGAGAGAATTTTTTTGTCTGATTGAGGACAGAATGTTCAAGGGCAACAGGATAAGCTCTGTGAATGCTCCACATTGACGAGTATAATCATTCCCAAATGCCAGGGAGATAATCAGTGCCAGATAACTATTCTCTGGTGATTTAGATCTGTCTGTCTTAAGTATTTCTATAGCCTACTTGTCATATGGCCTAACTCTGAGCTCCTCATATTTGATGGATTTATCCTTCCTGAGCTCCTCTGAGAAGGTTCCCTCAAATGTTGTCATCTGCATTTCATTGATGGAGAAACTGAGAAACAGACATACAGGGACTTCACTAGTCCAAGGAGAATCAACAGGGCAGTAAGGATTTGCCTGAAGGTTTCCTAAATCCAAAGCTAAAACAGAGAGCCCAGGACACGCTTAATCCTGATGGTATCATGCCAGACTTTCCATGGGACTCAGAGATTTGGGCAGTAAGATGGAAAAAGCCAATCTTTTGACTAGCCCTTTGATATGTCCAGCATGACTAACTTATTTCCAATTTGCTTTTTCTCCCGGGCTGATTTTAGGACAGAGTCTGTGGCTGAGAAAATGCTCACCAACTGGTTCACCTTCCTTCTGTACAAGTTCCTCAAGGTAAGAGGAGCAGCATGCCTGGATGAACAGCTGCTTTAATGCATTTCTTCTTGGCAAGGTTTAGTTGGGACAAAAACTTCCCAAATATAGAGGAAAAGGCTTTTATTATCAGGAGAGAGCTCACTACCTAATGGGAGAAGGGTTGCTTTCTGGTCCAGGAAGAACAAAGAGGGGCAGTTTGTTAGAGAGGCAGCCTGTTCGTCTTACTCCTGTACAGAGGTGGGATCTCAGAGTCAGTGCTGAAATATGAAGGGTTGCAGAGCCTAGTGGAGACCTCTTGAAAATGCTCTCCTTTTACAAGCACACTTAGAACTCCATTGTGTGGTGACCCATATTTTCAGTGTACAGCATCTGGATATCTCCTATCACCCCAGTTCAGAGGCAGTACTGAGGCCTCCATCATACTTAACCTGCTTCACTCACACCATAACCAGATCTCTGCTTAGTTTAAATTAGGGTTGAGCTCGAGCTCTTCTTGACAGAAGGCTGCCTCAAGCCTGCCCTGGGCATGGCCATACACCCTCCAAGTGCAGAGGGCTGGGTACAATACACCATGTAAACCCAGCCGATGCATCCAGAGCCCAGCAGGGGCTGAGGCTGTTGCTGCTTTGAATCCCAGTGGGAGATAGCATTGGCTTTGAAGGATGCTCATCAGTAAAACAGTGAAAAGAATTGAGACACCCCCTGAGCCCCCTCATTCCTCCTGGACGACCTCCTTGGGGTGGTGTATAGTTAAAAAAAAAGAGGCTTTCAGTCTTGGAGACCTGCCACTGACTGCTGGGTGGTGGCAGTTGCCTCTTGGAAGAGGCTCACACTGACACTCAAGCATGCAAATTGCCAAGGCACCAAACTCAGAGCCAGCCTTTTTGGAAGGAGCTGGTCTCTGCACCTCTCCTCCACTCCCAATGCAGTTGCTAGATATCCTTACACCTTACAGCCCCGTTTGGACAGGATAGCCACCCTCTGCCTGGCAATTCAAGGCTTTACAAATCAATCCCATTCCCCTGAGCCTTCCCCAGGCACAACCTGTTCAAGGATGAACACATGGGAAAGTTTTGAAGGTCTCTGGAAGGTAATTTCAGTGACTTCAGTATCAGATTCCTGCTTTCAGCTGAAGGGAAAGGATATAAGGAGGTGACTCTCTAAAGCCCTGCTTTTATAATAGGCTTTTTTCCCCCCACTCAGCTACTTGTCTTCTTGCCTTAGCCTGAACAGAGGCCTGATAAGGGCAAGAGACAGGCTCACAGAAGCAATATGCTGCTGGCAGATAAGCTAATTAAGTGGGAGACAGGTGTAGGAACTGAGAAAGGGGCCACTTTGCTTAAGATTATTAACTTGTTTTTGCCAGGATTTACACCAGAGGAAAATGACCTCGCTCATTGAGTTGGGACACACTGCAAGAGGAGAGGGCGAGGCGGGGAGGAGGGGAGGAAGAATGGAGAGATGAAGGGGAAGGGAGGCAACAGAAGAAAGCACAAGGAGGGCGCATGGCAGCAAATGTGCAGAAGGATGGCAGCAAGGGTGGAGAGGCTAGGAAAAGCATGGGAAAAGGAGTATAGTGATTGTGAATGATGGGAAGGAGAAGTTAGGGAGAGGTTCGCTTTGCTGGCCCTCCCTGTGGGCTGCTTGTTGCTGTCCTGTGATGGACCCCACACATCTGACATCAGCAATACAACCATACAGATCCAGGGGCACATCTCCCCTGGGTCATGAGCTGCTCCTGCCTGTGCATCCCGATTTGCCTCTGGTGTGAGAGTGCTCAGGGACACTGTGGACTCTACCCAGACACTCAGGACCGGGCACCAGCAGTCCATCTTCCTTTCAGACCTGTCTCCAGGTCCTCTGGGACACATCCCACTCACTACCTTCTCCAGTGCAAAGCTCTGGCCTAGTGGCAATCACTTGAACAGCTCCTGCAAGGCTCTGCTAGCCCCAGTACTGCCAGGGAGCACTGATACCTTTGTCCTGTGTCAGGACACTTGAGAGGGCTGGTTGCACTTTGTGGAAATGGGGGGTCACCTCTATTCCCAGGCTGTATAGAAAAGACTGATTCCCACTGATGCATCCCACTTCAGTGGTTGGGGATGGCAGGTCGTGGCAGTCATTGACACTATGTAGGTTGGGTTCTGACCTCTGCTCTTCCTGTTTTACCTCATGGTTTTCTCTTACCCGTGCAGGAGTGTGCTGGTGAACCTCTGTTCTCCCTTTTCTGTGCCATCAAGCAGCAGATGGAAAAGGGTCCCATCGACTCGATCACTGGGGAGGCCCGGTACTCACTGAGTGAGGACAAGCTTATCCGACAGCAGATTGATTACAAGACACTGGTGAGTGCTCTTAGCACACCTTCCTATGGGCTTGTCCAGCCTCTTCTAGAAAAAGGGGATTTAGAGAAAAGAAGCCAGTGATGGGCATGCTGACCCTCTGGGACAATTTATTCTTGCAACCCAGCAGGGTAACCCTGCTGAAGACTGACTAGTCTCATCCCCTAACACAGCAAGGTTTGTGGCTGAAGCATTAGCTTGCAAAGCATGTTTGCAGTGATGGCTGCTTCCAAGTTATTTCTATGGTGCCCTGCCCCATGCCCAGAGCAACCCCACCTCCCCAAAGGCATTGCCAGTTCCCTGCAAGCATCTACACTCATTGTAGGTAGGCTGACAGTGCCAGTCCTTTACCATTGCTTGGATTAGGTGAGGTCCAGGAGCACGGAAGACAAGCATGAACCTTGTGTCATCAATATGCCTGTGAATGTGAAGACAATAAATATAGGCAATTTACTCTGTTCTGTTAGACAAAATAATTCCTAATATCTACCCCTTTTCCCTGGAGTGACAGCCACCTTACCGACATCCCTCTGAGCTGTAAGTCAAAGGTAACAGTCTTCCTACAGCAGAAAGGTGGTGTCACTACAAGTTGTCACCACTGCCTTGAGATCTTCCCTGGGAGGAGTGTGATGTCTATGGAGGGTTTTCTTCCTCCTCACTCTTGGGACCACCTGGGGTTATCTTCATCCTCCCTCTCCCCACCACCTCCTCCCTTCTCCCTGGTCCCCAGCACCAGTGGCAGAGCTGCTCAGCACCCAGACCAGGCACACAAAGGTCTGGGGTTTGCTGGGCAGTGCCTGCCTGGGGCAGCAGCCCTTGGCCATGCAGGGTGTCCCCAACGCTGAGCTCAGGCAGTTCCAGCATGAGCCCTTGGCCATGGAACACTGGTGATCACGGGGACACCCAGCTCAGGGCACAGAACGTCCAGAGACAGCCTGAGACCCTGCAGTGTTGAGTCAGTGCAAAGCACATAGCCTTCTGCAAGTGGTAGCAAAAATAGGTTTTTTTGACACTATATTGCAAGGACATTCTCTAGAATAATTCTCAGGAAAAAAAAAAAAAATCTGTTTCTCCAATGAAGGTTTCAGCATCAGGGAATATCTTAGAGGTACACACTGGAGGGACCTATTAGGTCGTCTCCAGAACTAATGCAGCCATTCCTCTTGAGCAAGTCAAAGAAAAATGGACTTGATTTAAAGATTTCAAGGGAAAGAAAATTAATCTCTGTCACTGAGTCATTTGCTTCAAAATGTAATTGTCTGCATGGTGAAAGATATACATTGCATTTGTCCAGCTTTAGCTTCTACTCTGAGATTACACCCTTTTCCCATTTGATTAAAGAGCATCAATTAAAGAGCTTTAGATATCCCTTCTTAGTGTGTTTGTGGGCCTTCACTTTTTCTTGCGTACACTAAATCCACTGAGCCTCTAAGTCTCTGCAGGATGAAGAAACTTTCTAAGCCTTCCGTGATCCTTGTAATGTCTTTATTTCCCATGTCTTTGCTCTCGGAAAACTACAACCCCAAATTTTAGGATGGTCAGAAGATGCTCTGATCTTATCCAATTAATTTATTTGCACCTCCAGTTGAGGAACACTCATCTCACTTAACTTAGCCACCTTTGAGAGCTGTGTCCAGTCGGTGTTAGTTCCTTGACCTGTCTTAGATCTTAGCTCAGGTGGGCTGGCACTAGAAATATCTGCTTTTCTTCAGTAACTACAGACAGTCTAGAGCTGAGCTTTGGCTGAATCCAAGTCTGATGAGCGGGTAGACTTTATTCTTAAATAAGACCACAATTTTATTTTGCATATTAAAACCATGACTTTCTTATTAGATCAGCAGCGTAATGTTTCTTTTCTATTACGTGTGGTTGTCTAGCAATTTGGAGGCCTGATCTCACAGGGAGAGAGTGAGCAAAAGGAAGAAAAATTCAGACACAGAGTGATCGCTTTCACCAAAGGAAATCCCTCCGATCCTTTTAGGCTTGATATAAAGCAGCCAGCAAAGGGTAGTAATTATACATCAGCCTGAACAAAGCTCTCCTCCATTCGCTTTGTGTCGTTTGATGTTAATCAGCTCTCCCTCTTACATCTCAAGAGCAGACAAATATATCCCGATAGGGATCTCAGCAGATTTACAGAGATCAGCTTCAGTGAAGGAGATTAAGAAGCAGAATATGAATAGAATTGTTCTTCCTTTCTGTTTCTCTTAATTTCTGTTTTATTTTGTCCTTCCTCTACCTCCCTTACTCAGTCTATCATCTTTTATTAAAAAAATATAGTAATAAAATACAGCAAGAACTGATCCAGCATTTGTAATATAGGAATTCCTTCAATGTCTCCTGCTCTCTACCAAATGCACCTGGTCACCACTGTGAACCTGCAGTGTGTGTGTGAGGCTAAAATTCATGGGGTTGTTCACATTTCATGAGTGCTAGATGACTGCTTGACTGAGTTAAATCACAATGCCAGTGGTGTGGCACATTGAAATAGGCTGTTTATTGTCATTATTCCAGGAAGACAAGGCCACGTCTTCTTTTGGAAGGCATTTATTCTTTAGCCTTCATTAATCATGACCAAATATTTTAAGACATGATTTCAAATATGGTTTGAGTGAAAAGCAGATCCAAAGAAATTGACTTATCCAGGGAGAAAAAAAAGAAGACAGAGCACTTTCAGGCATCTGGAATTACTGGTTTTACAATACACACCTCATTCACTAAATTGAGATTGTTTCAGTCTGATTTCTCTCCAGACCAGATAGTTCCCATCTGCTGTCTGCCAGGTCCTACAGTTCTCCAAGGAAGCACCCCTCAGTGGCCTAGGATCATAGAATTATAGAATCATAGAATTATTTAGGTTGGAAAGGACCTTGAAGATCATCAAGTTCAAACATTAACCTAACCCTGCCATCCCACCACTAAACCCTGTCCCTCAGCACCTCGTCTGCCCGGCTTTTAAATCCCCCCAGGGATGGGGACTTGTCCCCTTCCCTGGGCAGCCCCTTCCAGTGCTTGACAACCCTTTCGGGGAAAAAATTTTTCCTAATGCCCAACCTAAACCTCCCCTGGCACAACTTGAGGCCATTTCCTCTCATCTCATCACCCATTACCTGGGAGAAGAGACCAACACCCACCTCGCTACAGCCTCCTGTCAGGCAGTTGTAGAGGGCAACAAGGTCTCCCTTCAGCCTCCTTTTCTCCAGACTAAACAACCCCAGTCTTTTCAGTCTATAACAATTTCTGTACTTGCTTCAGTCCAGGAGAAACTAAGCAAGTTACGGATGTGATTTACTAGATTAAATGTGTTGCAGCTAAACAGTGGGTCCTCTCCCTACTTCTCCTCAGAGAAACAACCTCTTGTGTTAATGTCTTTGCTAGCAGTCAGTGCTCATCATCTCTGGTCTGCAGTGTTATTAAAACCCAGCTAGATCATTCAATCTATGAGAAACAGAA
>NW_009258662.1:1914304-1933053 GCF_000687185.1 Egretta garzetta
CCATTCACAACCAGAGTCCTGATGCAAAAACCTCACTCCCTGCTGCCACTGCTCCACTGTCATTGGGAGATGAAAGACCATCCATCTCCTGCATCAACTTCATTTCTGTTGATACAGATAATGCAGGGGACCAAAGACCTCGATGTGTGTCAGAAGCTATCAAGAGTATTGGCTAATTAGTGCTTGGGGGTGGTAGGCGGGAGCTGGCCAGTACATCTTGAGCAGTGGCGTGCTCTGCATGCTCCCTGCACAGCTCAGCAGCTCCAGTGCTGAGAGCCTAATCGGATCATCTCTCCTGACAGTATTCCAGATGGATAAAGATGATTTGAGCTGCCTTTGGTTCAGGCTTTTCAGGGAATTTCAGTGGCAGGGAGGAAGCCACTACTGAGATACAAGAAGGCTCTTCCATGCTTGGCCTCTTTGGGGGTCTTTCTCCTCCTTGCTCACTGCCAAGCCTCACTGTGAGCTAGCCCCCTTGCACCTTCCTTAGCCCAATCAGGAAGGGACAGAAAGGAGTCTGTCCTCGGGACAGAAACTGTAGCCATGTCCTGGTCTCAGGGCAGACTACTCAAATCCTGCAGAGAACTCAGAACGAGGGTCCCCATATGAGTAATCACAGGTTGTGACTTTATTATTTAAATGTCAGTAATCCATAGTGGACATCAGGGGTTAGCTGTGCTAAGCGTTGCGTGTATATGTACACTTAGAGACAGCTCACGGCAGGGAGGGCTGGCAGACAAAAAAAAGCCCAGGGATGAAGAAAAAGGTCAAACAACACAAATCCAGTGAGATGACATGCCCCAAGGTCATATACAGTCAGTGGGAGAGCAGGGCTTGGAGCTTACTACTCCGCTTGCTCTCAATCCCATACCTTTTTGTGTTGACCCCACAACTGGCACCATCCTTATGCTGTGCTGACACAGACCTGAATGCACGACAGAACAGTGGTACCAAGTGCTGGTGTTCTCTCAGTGGCATAACATTCAGCATCTCCTTGAGTGACACCGAAGTCTCCTCTCCCCTTCATCCACCTTGCTATCTCTGCCCCACAGGGCTCAAAGCCAGGTAGCGGCTGATGGAGCAGTAACAGTGTATGCATTCAGGAATTCAGCATTGCAAAGCTTCCCTCGGACTGACTAATCATGCAGGAATACAACACAAGGCATCTCAGGGGTCTCTTCCCCACCAGCTGACATCAAAGATTGTGTTGACATAGCTGAGCAGCACTGTAGGAGCAATGGGATTAGTTCGCTGTCTTACACGGTTTGTTATGAAGACAGCCCTGGGTGAAGCACAGGGCAAACTTTACTATTCCGGTGAGACTGCAGTGTCTGAACTCTGCTAAAAGGATAAAGCCAATGCTTAGAATCATCATAGAATCATAGAATCTTGGAATACCAGGTCGGAAGGGACATCAAGGATCATCGGGTCCAACCTTTCTGGTCAAGAGCACAGTCTAGACAAGATGGCCAAGAACCCTGTCCAGCTGCATCTTGAAAGTGTCCAATGTGGCAGAGTCAACCACTCCCCTGGGGGATTATTCCAATGGGTGACTGTTCTCATTGTGAAAAATTTTCCTTTCGTGTCCAATTGGAATCTTCTCAGGATTAACTTGTACCCATTACCCCTCATCTTTTCCATGTGACTCCTTGTCCTTAGCTTTTTTTTCTCCTGGTCACCTCCTACCAGGGATAATCTATTGAAAGCCATGGGGAGAACAGAGGAAACCCTTGGGAGGATTCCCACAGAAGTGGTAGGAATCTCTCTCTCCATTGCAAACACCTTATTACGATTAGGGAGCTGCAGCCTGTTGGTTGGGGAGCAGAGATTTTCAATCTGTGGTGTAAGGATGACTTCTATAAAGCCCATGACGATCTCCAAAGAAGAGCCATTTACTGTGTGCAATACACAGGTGCAGCCTGCACAACTCCTGAAGTCTTTGTACTGAGGAAAGTTTAGCGCTCCACGAGAGAACAGTTGGAAAACACCAACTGAGAGCTGATGTGAAGCCTGGGGTATACAAGTCAAAGCCTCTGTGCTCTGGGAAGGGTGTTGGTTTCTATAAGAAATGCTTGAATTTGCTAAAATTTTGAAAGGAGCCTCTTGACTGTCATTGAAGTGGACACGCTGGCATTCAGAGGTTCACAGGTACTACCGGCTTCCCCCATCTGTGCTTGAGACCACTAAGAGCAAACTTTTCTTTGCCCTTTGAAATATTTCCTTCCCTGCTCCTTCTTCCAACTGAGCTGGAAAAGACGACTACTGTAGTCAGGGCATGAATGATCATGGCTCACCTGGGCAGAGTTTTTCTGCCACCTTCCACAGCTGGCACCCTATGAAATTCAAGGGCAACCACATTATAAGAGTAAAGCACCTTTGTCAGCTTCCAGCTGGATCATGGTCCACATTGCATGGTGGGTACTGGCATGGTGGGCACTGGGCAGCACCTGCAGATGTTGGCCATTCTGGACCAGTGGCTAAATGCCTGTCAGGGTAGCCCAGATTATTTTAAAGAGCACTAAATGCCTTCATGTGAGGAAATGAACTGAACCCTGGGTGTTTGCACCAGAGATTAATCACCCCACACAGCTTGCTCTGACTGGCATCAGCTCAGCTGAGCTCAGATGACTGAGAGAGACTTGCAGAGTAACTTGGTCTCCAGAACCATGTGTGACCTCCACAGAGCTCTCAATAATAACCTCAACACTGGATGCATTTCAACTCTGCTTTTTATGTATACTTCTGTGATCCTTTGAGATGAAAGATGCCACAGAACTGTAAATCTGTGCTGTTGTTATTATTATCTGAATTGATGTTTCTTCAATACTCCTGGAAGTGACATATAAATAATAGCATTATGATCTAATCAATATCTCATATTTACGTCTCCCCTTTCATCCAGAAAGATCACAGAGCTCTTTGTAAGCAATATCTTCACAAGTCCCTCTTAGCTGAGCATAACAACACCAAAGGGAGCCTGGTGAGCCAATATATAATTATACTGATAAGATTTCACCCAGTTTCGAGCCACTTTGAGATCCCACTGCATCTTAGTAAGTTAAGATGGAAAGTGAGTGAGAGTCCAGTACATATTGAGTACTACAGAAAAGAACTTACAGTCAAGGTAGAACTTGTCTGAGGCATCAAAACTAACATGCCTGCACTTGTAGAAGTGGTACAGGAATGTTTAATGACCGTATACAGCCAGGAGCATCACCAAACACACCTTCCAAGTGCAAAGGTGTGCTAAGTTTATAAAAGTTTATAGACCTCACGCTCCTGTAACTAGGAGAGAGCAGAATGCTCAACACGCACAGGGCCAGGAGTGTATGTGTGTATGTCTTCAAGGCATCCCTCCTGCCCTCACCACCCCACATGCTTTGCATTTACTCTTGGACAGAGTCTTTGGAGAAAATTGTGTTCTCCTTCTGAGAAATGAAAGGCATCTCTAGTTGGGTCAATTTTCTTGTTCTGAATGTGAAAGCAGAAGTTGTTGGTTTGTGTTTCTTTTTGTAAGAAGCCCTGCATTTAAAATAATATTTGTCTAAGAAGGGTATTGGCCAGTCCCAAGTGCAGAAGATGGACAAACTCAAGTCTGAGAGACTGAAGAACGCTTTTACCTGAACTGTCAAAGTCAGGTGGCAATGCAAGGAAGCCACTACTGAATTAAGTCACCTTGCCAGTTCTCTAGGGAGCAGGGAATGGGTCAGAGGCCAAGGAAGGCTCTGGAGAATTCTTTGGATATCAGTTCAGCTCCAGCCAGGATCAGGCCTGATTGCATTTTTAATCATTTATGTGAAAAGAGAGTGTCAATGAACATTGTCTGGTACCATTTGGGTGAATGCCACTTTTACTGAAAGCACCAGAACCTGAGCTGCTATTCATGAGCTTTCAGTTATTAAACACAGTGAAGATGCCAAGGAGATGCGGCTCAAATCTAAGGGGCTGTTGCCACAGGTATAGTAGTTTCACCTTACAGAGACAAGTGGCATGAGACATGAGTTCAGAAAAACCTTCACATCAGTCCCAAGGCACTGCCTGCAACATCTGGGAGCCCACAGCACTTAGCTGAAAGCCAAATCCCGAATTGCCTTTAATTCACTGGGCACAGAGAGTGGTAAGGGGTTGAGAGCAGCAAAAGCATCAATGCATGCAATCCCCCTGTGTGAAACCAGATCTCTGTGCCCTCTCGATGGAGGGAATACTCTTGGTGCACATTTTTCCCTTTATTGCACCCTAGGTCCCTCTGGCTTGTAAGACACAGGGACCTGCAAGAAGGTGGCTGCAGAAGGGTGGCCACAGGGTACTCGTGCTGCTGTGAAATGTGTGGTGGGTCTCACTGCCTCTCTCTGCAGGTCCTGAGCTGCGTGAACCCCGACAATGTGAACAGCCCGGAGATCCCAGTGAAGATCCTGAATTGTGACACCATCACGCAGGTCAAGGAGAAAATCCTCGATGCCATCTTCAAGAACGTGCCCTGCTCCCACCGGCCCAAAGCTGCTGATATGGACTTGGGTATGCGAGTGCACAACGAGCCCTGATTGCCCCCGGGAAGTGGGGAGAGGGGAGATGGGAGGTAGCCAAATGCAATCTAGACGCTGTTGGGGCAAGTGCCAAGTCTCCAGACCAGGTGGACCTGTGGTGCTTGTGCAGGCAAAGCAGCAGCAATGCTGAGAGGGAAGAATAGAGTGATTACGTTGCTGCATATGCTCCCAGCTTATGAAATCTTTAGCCTTTGAGCACTTAAAAAGACCAGTAGCCATCCTGCTTTTCTGCCCACAGAATTCAGCTTGGACAAGGGTATGGAAAAGGCATGACTGGGGCTATTCTCTCTGTCCTGCCAAAGACCCCTGGAAAAAGATCACCAAATGCCCAGGGTGGTTGTGTCAGCAGTGTTGAGGCTGCAGAGATTTATCCTTAGCTCTTCCCTGAGTAGTGAGGATTTGGATTATATATATGTTTTTGCTGAGGTAGTCACAGCCCAGGCAGTATTAATTACTCATTGTGCGGGCACAGGAAAGGGGATGAAGCATCCTCTGTTCGGTGGGCTGCATCCATCTCACTCCTGACTGCTTACCTCTCTTGCCAGCATCCCACCACCACCAGCAGGGCTGGAAGGTGCTGCTCTGAGGTTTCCTTTCTGGAAAGGACTTGGAGGTCTTAAGGAAAGTTTAGTCCTTCTGTTTATGCATGCACGGTTATTTTTCCCAGGGGTTTGTTCCTTTGTGTATAGCTCTGCTTGAGCTGCACCATCTTCTCTTGAATTTCTAGGCAGTTGTGCTGCCGAGCTCTGGGGCACACAGGGAGCTGTACAGCCCCGTACAGGGGTGCTTCTGAGGCCAAAATCTATTTCTGCCCAAAATCTGGAGCAAGGGTGCTGGGGGGAGTGAGATGTCTGAAGTTGGGGTCCAGAGGCAGATGTGATACTACACCTGGAGACGACTACGAAAGAATGCAGAAAAATTCTCTCCTGGTGTTGCTGAGGTGTCTGGTAGGGGGCTGGGGACTGTACTGTGGCTGTATCTGCCAGAATTTGCCCTCAGTGACCTTCAGTGAAAGATACTTGAGTGGAAAATGATGGAGTCTATAAAACCTAGCAAAGTAACAGAAGAACCAAAAGGAGAAGGAATGGACTGATGCCAAGAAACAATTCACAGCAATAATGGAGGCAGGAATGAGAGGTCAGGGATTAAAGTTAAGTGTCTATATGTGTGTGCGTATGTGTAGGGGAGGAGGGGACTCCTGACAGAAATTGCAGCAAGATTCCCGCACGGGAAAGGCAGTTAGAATAATGAAATAAGCTGCCAAAAACAGCAGCAAAAAAAGAACAGATCATATACATCATCGAGAAAGGACCCAGGATGATTTTGGAGCTGCTGTGAGTCAGCAGGGGAATGGTGAATGCTAAGATGAGCATGAGGGCAGATAGGGCAGCGTGCCAGGAGCGGGGTTTACAGCCAAATCTCTTGACCTCTCTGATGCTGGATGGTGGCCACAGAACCCATTATGTTTGGATCTCAGACTGGGTCTGAGAGGAAAATAGTTTCTTCTGCTGTGGGGATGAGTGTTGTATCTGTACTGGGAGGCAGGAATTTCACCTTCATGTTGCAAATACAAGGGATAAATTGGAGTCTGCATATTTTATTGTGGCTCCGACAACTGACGGATACATCAGTGTGTGTGGGGGGGTCCCAGCCGGAGCCTGAAAATTTTCCATCCAGGACTGTTGTTGTTTTAAGAAATATTGACCTGCTGCCTGTTGCTGAGGACCAGCAAGTTCCAGAAAGTATTGATAAGCGTGTGCACCCCTCAGAGGACAGACTTGTCTGTACTAACAGGACACTGCTTAATGAGCAGCTGTTTGGCCAATAGCATCGATGATGCAGTTGGGAAAAAAACCCAAAAAACACAACAAAACAAAACAGAGAAATCCCCTCATCTGGTAGAAGGTGTCTTGCCAGCAGCAATGTAGTTGCAGGCTCCTTTTGCACAGCAGCTAACAAGGTGGGAGGAGCAGGGCTGGCACGGGTGAAGCAGGAACAAGAGGACACGCACGTTGAACCACAGCCCCAGCCTGGCTTCTTTGCAGGAAAAGATGTTTGTTGGCACCTGGCATCCTTCGGTGACAGTGAGGGCAGCAAGGGGAGAGCAGAAAGCACGGCTGCCCATTAGAAAGCAGCACAGAGCTCTCAGGATCAACCTGCCCCAGGCAGAATGCTCAGAACTGCAAAGGCGGCTGGATGAGCCTTGCCAGTCCATGCTAAACAGTAGGTCAGAGCAGATGACTGTAATCTGGCCTTGAAATCGATGGTTTTCTGAACAGTAACACCGTTTCCTATTGCCATTACAATTTTCTGGGCTTTCTGTCCATGCTAAGGCCAGATTGCTCACGTGGAAGAAAGCAAACAAGCTAATGAGTTATTCTGAGTTGTTAAATGCAGGGTAGCTGCAGGCAGAGTGACTTGTATATGTCGCAAATGTCATAATGTTTTGCAGTTACCCAGACAACTCATGGAGGGGGTTGTCAGCTGAAAGCACTTATTTTGGACACCCTGAGGTTACATTTTAGTCCAAGACCCAAATTGCAGCCCTCTGAGTAAAGGCTCCTTTCTGCAGTGGCTATTTTTGTTATTATTTTTTAAAGCCCTCGCCATAAATAAAATACCCCATCTTTGGGAAAACATTAGGGTGTGAGGACCACAAAACAGGAATTTGGCTCCATGCTGAGGCATTCGTTTTTTCCCTGTGTTTCAGTTTGCTTTTTGAAATGGACTGCTGAGGTGATGGGGGCTGCTGGGTTGACTGTCTTGCACTGGGTGATGCTGTCTCTGGCTCCTTGTGGACCACATCAGGGCAAGCTTTCACTGCCTCGTCGACAGAGCAGTGCTGAGGAGAGGGGTTCAACTTTTAGGAGTCATTTAAACTGGGTCTAACTGCAGTCTAATTACAGTAAGGCAGACAACTTGCATGCACAGGATGAAATATTTCCCAGGTATCTTCCCTCTATGCGTTCTGATGTGAACTCTTTTTCCCAACCACGATGGTCCAATCTCCACCCCAGAAGCAGAGCAGAGTTTCTCCTCTCTCCCTAGAGGTCATCACATACTGGACATTTACCCTTTTTTGCTTCCTTCCCACCCAGTTATACTGGTACCCGCAGCATACAGACAGTTTATTCTCCTATTCCCTATGCCAATTTGTCTCTCACGTGGAAACTACTGGGAAGAGAAAAAATGCTCATAGGACTGAAAGCAGCCCCCCCCCCCGCCCCCAGCTCTTCAGACAAATCTTTCATGATCATGAAATAGGTATCGAGCCTGGGAAAGCCACATGCATTTGTTCCACATGCCATTGCCATCCGATCAGCTACAAACCATTTCACAGCCCTTCATGGGAAACTCAGGGTCTTTAGGAAAAGGGTGGGAAGCACTGTATATGGCACGAACAGTTGGCTGAAATGGATTGTGTGCCTGTAAAGCATGGTGTAACCGATGATGTCCAGCTCAAATTAAGGTACTTGGAGTGAGCTGGCAGGTCTTCCATCCACCTGGGTGTTTCAATTGCCCCTGAAAAATGTTCTGTCTGCTACACTTTTCTCCCTTGTTCAATGGGCATCTTCAGGGTGACCCGAATCAGATAGAAGGCACAAGGGAGATGTAACATTTTCTATAGGATTTGAGGTGTAGGAGGACATCTCCCCGTCTCCCATCTGCCCGTAGAGTCATTCCCTAGCCAGGCATTGCTACAGCTCAAAGAAGCACCTTTTTGTCAAAGCCCCCTGGAATTTCCTTTTTTCCCAGTCAAGTTGAACAGAAAGGTTGTGTCTTAAAAAAAAAAAAAAAAAAAAAAAAAAAAAAGAAAAAAAGGAAAAAAAAAGAAGAAGTAATTCCTGCGTGCAATAAAAAGATACACTATCTGCTGAATGAAATATAAAGGCTTCACAGCAGCTGTCTCCTGAGTTTGCATTTACCGCTGCTCCTGATTGGAAGGCTTGATAAAGATAATGGGATTTTTTACCTCCCTCCCTTTCTCCCTCCCTCTCTCTGGAAGGTGGAAGTGTAACAAATTGGATTGGAGTATGCCTCTCCTTTGTGCCAGCTCGCAGAGGAGAGCACAGATCTGATGAGAGAGGGGACAGGGTGCTGCCAGCGAGGACAAAGCTAACAGTTTTCACTTAGTGCTGTGAATATGGATGTCAGGGTCACCTTTTCCTCCTTTGCACCCTCCCTTCCTATTCCCTTGCTCACAGCCCTCGCATTTCCTTGCAGATCGGTGCGTGACCACCTCAGCTGGCAGCCGTGGAGAAGGGGAGCGTGCAGCGCTCCAGTGAGACTAGGAAGAGTTCAGGGAACACAACTGGGGCGCCTTTCCCTATCATTGCTCAGATGCATGATGAAGTGATTTGTATTTGGTCAGGGCAAATGGGCTGCAAAACTGAAGTCAGATGCCCTGTGAACCTGCCCTGTAGGGTGTTTTTCCCCTTGTCTTGCTCAGGAGCATGTCTTGTGCAGTGTCAGGCTGGCCCTTCCTCTTCCTCACATGGGCCCTTTCTGCAGGAAGGCCAAGGAGAAGGGCTGGATAATCCCCTGTGTCTGTGCAGGAGCACAAAATGCTTGAGGGGACATCCCATGATGTCCCCATCTCCCTTGGAGCAGAGAGAAACCTTCTGCTGCTCTGAGGACCCTGTCCAGCCCTTGAGTACAAATAAAGCACAGAATGAGGAAAGCTGTGCTTGCCCCTCATATCAGAGCCACACGCAACACTGAGAACCCATGCATCCCCCCCCGAAACACCACCTGAGTGTGTGTCGCTCCCCAAAGATGAGTCAGAAGGGAGAAGGACCACAGTAATATGGAGAGCTCTGAAGGAGAGGTGTCAGAGACACCGTCCCCAAGAGGCCACGAGGAAGGCACATAAGAGACACGCTCTATGACAGTAGAAGTGGCTTTGGCACTCTGTGGGGCACTTCATAAGAACACCATTTGCCAGCCCAGCCCAGACTTCAGCATTTTGTGCTCTTTCCCGGAAATGCCTGGGACCAGTTAGCTTCCAGGATTCCAGTCCAGTTGGGAGTGAACAGAGAGCATCACCCTCAGACTTTGCAAGGATAATGTAGGTGAGGATCTAAGGAGCTGGAGTAAATAAAGGGCAGTTCAGGATCAGTGCTTAGCCAACATAACCTTTGCTTACGCTCTGAGTATCTCCAGCCAAAGTAACACCCCGCAATAAACACAGCAGCTGACCTCTTCCTGCTAATTTAAACGAATAATAAAGGCAAGGGCGGCTTTCCCAATACATTTTAATTATGTGATAAGAAAACTGCTGAAACCAAAAGAAATTTGCAACGGTCCTTGCATTTTTATATTAGGAGAAATAAGCAGGGGTGGCAGGTGATGTCTCCATATCCAAGAGTTCATTTTAATTAACTCCCGCAAATGAATAGACTTTCTGCTTTGGCTCTGGCTAAACTGTATGTGGTTGGGTCACTGTGACTGAGACACGGCAACCAAAAAGATAGCTTTGGATGGCCCAGGCTGTCTGTGGTTAAGCCACAGCTTTCCCTGGTGTTCCCAGGTGATACTACATTTCTCTCCTTTTGGCCATGTTTATGTATTCCTTGCCTATAGGCAAGTCTGTGAGTCCTCTGTGGGGAAAGCTGTGACAATCCTCCACATGGAGAACCCTTCAAGATTTGAGCAAAAGGTGGTACCGTGGAAAGTGGCGGGGTGCTCCAGCACTGCAGAAGGAGAGAAGCATTCATCATTTCAGGGTGGAGGCTGGAGAACTGGATGTGGTTAGAAACTGGAGCCCTTCTGCCCCACAGGCATGCTGCTGAAGCCTGGTAGAGATTACACGCTCCATGGAGCAGGGTGTTGGTTCTGTTTCTGGATCTTCCCCTCGTTGTGCCTCTACTGTGCCTGATGTTAAGGGCTGCCTGCTCTCCATCACTTCTGGATTTGAGTAGCAAGAAGTCTTGTGTGAGCACTAAAGGAGATGAACCGAGCCCCCTATAGGGTCTGGTGCTGTGCTGAACAAGACACTGCTCTACCCAGGGGAGCCCTCTCTGTGGTGAGGTCTTGGTAGTTAGACATATCTCAGGTGTTGATAAAGGCTGTGTCTATGCTACTAAAGGAGAGAGGACCAGGGATGAATTTCCATCCCTGACACAAGTGACATCCACTTGCTCCTGTCCCATGCTGATGGGACATTAACATACGCAAGCACAGGTTGGTCTTGGAAAGAGCCATCTTGGAGGAAGAACAGAGCCAGGGACTAAAATGAGTTAAGCACCATGAATAATCTGGCTGCTAAAGCAGCAGGCCTTGCTCTGTTCAGCTTTGCCAATGGATCAACAGCTCTCTGGTCATTGCTTTATTTATGTGTATAGAGCTCACCACTGCATGCTGCTGTGCCCTAGCCTTGGACCTCTCATCTCTGTAGGCAACTGCTCTATGTTCTGATCTCTATATGGTGTCACTCTTTAAAGGAGTGGGTGTCCTGTGCAGGAGTTGTGTTGTGACTGCAATATCATGGGTGAAGGAACCAGTCTGGATAACCTAGGACTTGACTCCAAACTTTGCCATATGGCTATGATTTTTGCATACTTTCCTGTATTTTTAATGGTTCTTCTTCTGGATATTCGTGCATTCATATGTTGTACTCAGTTGGAGGCATCTGACAGAGTGTAAAGGCAATGACTGACCTGCTGCTACATGGATGCAGCCTGCATATGTGTGACTACATGGGTTATGGGCACAGGGATTACCAGGGCTCTGTCCCCTATCTCAGAGGCTCTGCACAGCAGAGTTCAATGTCTGTGTTCTCCTTGCAGAGTGGAGGCAAGCCAGCGGGGCACGGATGATCCTTCAGGATGAAGACATCACGACCAAGATAGAGAATGACTGGAAGAGACTCAACACTCTGGCACACTATCAGGTAACTGTGTGAGAGGATGGGTAGAAAGTAGATCAGCTAAGGAAATAGAAGGGCAAAGTGTTGTTCTTTAAGGTGCAGAGATAAACAATGGGTGAGTGGGCAATAACTGGGCAGAGCCCCTGTGTTGAGTACATCCATCCTGTTCCACTGTCCTTGTAGTAATCATCAGAGATTAAACCAAGGGAAGAAAAAAATCGTCTGTCTCTCTCAAAAGAGGGGAATCCCTGGTAAGTGAAGGATGTGAAGAGGAGATGTGGTCATGTGGACAACACAGGTTAACATTTCTCACACAGACAGATGGAAAACAAGCCCTTCCATCTTGCTTTTTCCAATGCATTGAAGGCCTTGTAATGCTAACAGAGCTCAGAAGGATGGAAGTGGTAAAAATGGAAAGGGAGGATGCTTAGTGTCTGAAAGAAGGAAGAAAGCAGCATGACTGGAGACCATGGTGCAGTGGAGTTGTCACTGACCTAGGAACCCTTGTTTTCAAGACCCTGTCCAGGTCTGTGCGACCTGCCTTGGGACAAGGCTTCACTTCATCTCTGCATGACCTTGAGATCCATATGAGAGGGCTAAAGATGTCAATAAATATCTTACAAAAGTAGTATATTTAATGAAAAAAGGAGTTTTGGTCAAAAGCTCCCCTCATGCCTTCTCCCCCTTGCCAAAAAAACCTGAAAAAAAGTACCTGATTAAGTTTAATCCAACGCTGATAATTTTGTCATTTCCTCAATCACACTTCAGCAATCTATGTTTCATAACAAGATTTCATTTTTCATTTAAGATCTGACCTGAGGAGGCAGCAAGCAATAATTTGAAAAGGAAACAAAACTTTTAACTTCAGATTGACTGGAGCCTTGCTGGCTGACTCCAGAACGGTTTTTTTCAGGGGGAGTGGGGGACGGTTTCTATTTTATTTCACCAACAAACCAGGCATAATTTTCTTTCCCTTCTGTGCTTTTTCCAGTTGTTTGCTTCAGGCAATGAGCTCCCAGCTATATGGGTGAGCTGGGGCAGAACAGGTCCTCAGCTGCCGGGGTGTTGAGCTCTACATCATTTACCCTGCCTGTCCTGAGGGCAGGCATGCAGCATGCTGGGACAGACACTGATATTCCTGTTGCCTCAGCTTCCCCATCTGTAGTGTGGGACTAAAACTACAAAGAGCCAATAATTGCCCTCCACGATTGCTGAGGGGTTATTTAATTAGCCTCCGCAGTGCTTTGAAGATGAAAAACTCCATGCAAGTGCTAATTATTATTATTACACAGACAAGAGTTAGACGTTGTTAGCAGGTTTTTTTCACCCATCTCCTTTTTATGATGTCTTATTTATCACAGATATTCCTGATACAGCTCCTCTGAGCCACTGGCTTGTTAACATTTCTGATATGGGACCCACATGAATCGCCCAGCTGTAGAAATGGAAAGTCTGGCTGGTTTCAGAAAGGTCCATTGTCTGTTGAAACACTATTCCATGACATCCTGGAGCACAGCCATGTCAAACCTGCTGCTTTCCCCTGTCTGGGACCCTCTGACATAGCAAAGAGAAAGAAGTTGTTGTAGTCACTTCAGTCCAGCAGTGCATTTGTCACGTGGAAGGAGGAGACTGTGCATGGAGAGGTTGACAGGCTCAGTCAAAGAGGAAAACATAGATATCCATTTCTGAGCTAGGTACCTAGATATCACCTACAACTGAGGTGGAAGGAATAGAAAATTTCACATTGGTTTTGTCATCCTTATAGAATCATAGAATTGTTTTGGTTGGAAAAGGCCTTTAAGATCATCAAGTTCAACCATTAACCTAACCCTGCCATCCCACCACTAAACCATGTCCCTAAGCACCTCATCTACCCTTCTTTTAAATACCTCCAGGGATGGGACATCCCATCCTCAGTGTTTGAAATAGCTCAGATGATTTCAGTCTTCTCCTGTTCCACATAAAAGCTTCCTCGTGAAGAACCTACTGTCAGCTTTACGGAGGTTAATGCAGAGATTCACATTGTCGCCACTGGGCTTTGAATCAGGACCTGAATGGAGCAGAGTCTGCTTTGTCATCAGTTGTCCTATTGCCCAAGTGCAGGCTTCTAGTGGTGTAAGGGGAGATTTTATCCATTTTTTGATAATAGACCCACTGAAGAAAGCATTTGAATCTTTGGGACAAAACTACTGTCCTGCCTACAGTGACACTGGTTTACAGCTCAGTTTCTGCTGCTTGAATTTCTGCTGTCCTCAGCATGCTCCTCGGCCAGTTTTCAGAAGCTTATTGACAAAGTCCCTTTTTCTCTCCAGGTGCCAGATGGATCTGTGGTAGCTTTGGTCTCCAAGCAAGTCACTGCCTACAATGCAGTCAACAACTCCACTGTCTCCCGGACCTCTGCCAGCAAGTACGGTAAGGGCCTGTGTGCTGATACGGATTGGGAGAGCACTGGAGGAGGGATCCCAAATGTCATGGTGGTTACAAGACACTGAGCACCAGAAGAAAGAATGATAGGCAGATGACTAGTTGATATGATTGTTTGAGGAATGGCAGGAGGAGAGGATTTAGCCATCTAAAACTTTGGCATCTGGTCCAAGCTGCCGATCCCAGTGGTTGGATTGCTCTTAGGAAGTACCTCCTCCTCCCTCATTAACAAAAGGAGAAGTCTATGTAATTCGTTGCCTACATTTTAGATCACTGAATATCACTCTTAGAGTTTGCACAGGAAGAGGCAAGGGAGAAGCATGGCACACTCTATGGGGTCAGTCGTTCTGGCGGGCAGAGTCCTTGGAGCATGGTCTGTTGTGAAGACGAATCTGTGGCGCAGATGAGAGGCCTCCGGGACTACAAGCAACCACAGTCTGTGTAGGGCATAGCCTGTTTACAGTTATATCTCAGTGTGGGTGTTGTGTGTCCCACCTTATTATCCCAAGGGAATTTGCACCTGGAATAATAATAAAAATGGCTTACTGAGGTCTTATATCAGTATATCTCAAGGCAGTGGATTGTTGTTCCCACTTTACCCATGAGACAACTGAGAATGAGACAGCTGTGAAATAGAGACCAGGTGGAAATTCCTCTGTAGAGCCAAACAGAGACTTCTCAAGTCTCACTCACACCATCACACACCTTTCTCCCCTGCGCTAGAATTGCAGCCCAGGATGTGTCTCACTATGGTGATGCTGGAGGGCAAAGCAAAACATCTCTAATGCTGCAACACCACCCTCCAACCTGGATGCAGCTGTCATATCGGTTTATTATTATTTTTTAATTTCTGAAAGCATCTCTGATCCTTCTTACTCCCTTTAGCTTGAGGGAAAGTACAGTTACTCAATGTCCAGAGGAGCCCCCTTCCTCTTTCTCCAAGGACATAAGCAATCCATCAGACCTTATTAATATTCATCCTCTTTGCCATGTTGTTGCAATTACTGAAAGACACAGTGACCTTTGAAAAGGAACACTTGGGGGGGGGTAATTTCTGTTGAATTTCTTTAATTCTTCTGCCATTTGATTTTTCAGGAAGAGGGAGTGGGGAAGAATGCAGGGGGAGGAGAAGATTTGGTGGGTCAGAAGTGATTGTTAATTGCAATTAAGAAAGCAACATCCAGAGAGAAAAAGGATATTCCATCTGATAATTAATATGTAGAGACTGGTAATGCATTAATGAGGCTGATTCAGATCTTGCTACGGAAAGGTGCAACACTCTTCTGTTAATTATGCTTGGAAAAGACTCTATCTGCAGCATTGCTGGAAGGTCAGGGAGAGGGGAATGCCTCATGCCATCACTCAGAGGCAAAGGGAGGTAAAATCTGGAGGCTAAAGGTGTCCTTGGAGAGGAAATTTGTGCAGGCCCATCTGAGGTTCTGGTATACTTTCTGTCAAAAAAAGATTTTGGAGCAGGGAGTGAAGAGGATGTCTGGGCAGAAGTTATTGGATAGCTTTAATGCCAAAGGAGGGAGGGGAGGCAGCTCCTCCTAAGTCTGGGGATGGGGAGCTAGGCAAGAAGTCATGTTAACTACATGGACATTACTACGCAAAAAGGCCATGGCGTGCTCTCTGGCCATAATGCCAAGGAGCATGGCATGGTTTGGCTAACATCCATACAGGTAAAACAAGTTGTACTTGTCCATACTGGCTACAGTGAGTAGCTGGTACTATGCCCTGAACCAGTCCTGGGCAGTGTCTGACACTGACAGTGCTAGTTGTTCTGGGCCAAAGCTTTGCTAGGGAACATGATAAGAGGTAAAAAGGGCAACTGAAAGTCAGTGTCTGAGCCTTGTTTAATTTAATAATGTAGACATCAACATCATGTCTGGCTTGGCATCATCCCTTGTCTTTGCTGAGCAAATCGCTCAGTCATAAGATAATGCTTTGATAATAAGGCCTGGTCCATACAGCTGCTTTGGGGGCTTCTCCATCTCACACAGTAATTTCACCAGGAGATATGCCCTTGCTGCCTATTGTTACAAATTGATTGATGGAAATGTATTTAATAATATGGAAATGCTGATCTTGGAGGTACTTAAAAGACATGTAGATGAGGTGCTTAGGGACATGGTTCAGTGGTGGGATGGCGGGGTTAGGTTAACGGTTGGACTTGATGATCTTAAAGGTCTTTTCCAACCTAAACGATTCTATGATTCTATGATCTTGGGAGAACAGGGACATCACAGTATTGATACAGCCTGCTCGCTTTGGAGACCCAAACTAGCATCACCCCAGGGTGGACTCACCAGCTGTGATTGTCTCAGCCCCACACTGGAATCTGTATAAGCATCCACTCCATACTGAATGGGAGAGGTACCTGATACCAAACCCAGACAGAAGAGGTCTTCTTCTTGCCTGTCTGATGAAGAACTTCTATTAAGTGGCATGCCATTAATGTATTTCCTTGTTAAAACCCATTAATCCCAATATGAGTGCTCCTAGGGCTGAGACACATGTCTCTCTCTTTACAGAAAACATGATCCGTTACACAGGCAGCCCGGATAGCCTCCGTTCCCGCACCCCCATGATCACCCCTGACCTTGAGAGTGGAGTCAAGATGTGGCACTTGGTGAAGAACCATGAGCATGGTGACCAAAAAGAGGGTGACCGGGGCAGCAAGATGGTTTCTGAGATCTACCTGACGAGGCTACTTGCTACCAAGGTACATGGTGGGGGTGGGGAAGAGGGTGAGAAATGGGTTTTTAAAGGCTGCAGTGGAACTTTTTTATTATAAGAAATGAGAGACTGCTCAGAGGATGCCAAAGGGGGATAAAGAGAGAAGGAAAATAAGAGCAAGAGTGCTCCACGCATGGAGGGAAAGGAAAGAGCTTAAATTCAGAAAGCAGAGTCCAAAAAGGGACATTTGGAAGCAATGAGGAGTTCTTTCATTTCAAGAACCCAGGGCCATGAGACTGTGGAGAAAGTCAGCACAGCGGTAGGTGCATGTTGGGGTTGTTTATTATACTGGATTGTAGCTTGCACCAAAATTGAGCAAATGAAGAGCCAGGGAGTAAATGTACCTGGATCAGGTTCCAAGGATGTGTCACAACTCACAGTCTGAAATGGGCTTCTCTGCCACAAAACCCTGAGTTTTGTGGTACAAGTCCTTCTCTACTGTTCCCCTGCCCATACTCTCATGCTGATGACTTGGAAGTGGGTTAAGCTGACCATGATGTGGCTAATAGGTGGCCAGCTCCAAGGAAAGCAAGCAGAGTTAGATGCCCATCCCCACTGAGACATGGGAAGCTCAGAGTCTCCAAAGAGAAAGTACAGGTTAAATCAGGTGGGGGCAGAGCAGGGACATCCTGAACTGAATCTCCAGACACATGTCAGACATCACCGCTGGTCCATGACAGGTCTCAGCAGAGAAGGCAAAGACTGTGAAGATTCACTCCCAGGGGTGGTGCAGACTCACAGCTTCCTTTATGTTGTGTTCTGGCTGCTTGTACTTTCAAAAAAATCCCATTTTTTCAGTGTTGGGAAGTTGGTAAGATCCCATCTGCTCAATCCATATTCCCCAAAATGCTGGAAACCAGCCTCCTACGTGGATGCCTGCCAGAGCGTGCAAAACTTCTGTAGTGGGGCAGTATGTGTTTAGTGTAATTGGGGGTGCAGCACCATGGGGAGGACATTTTTACAAGTGGAGATCACTTGAGCTGACAGGTCTAAAACTTCCTGCAGTGGGCTTTGGCTCCACAACAGCAACAGAAAGTGGCTTAATTACCACTGTCTGCACAGAAAGAACTGTCACTACCACCACGTAGTCCCTTCCCTGTGAAGGGCATGGCCAGTCGTGCTGCAGCTGGCTCACTCTGGGGTTGACAAAAGCTCTCAGACCTTCTTTTATCTCTGCCTCAAACTATCTTCCACTTAACTCACTTATAAAGGCTCCACATGAGCGTGGGCAAAAGCAGTTGTCCGAGTTTATATTTATTTGCTCTTCCACCCTGCGGATGGTGGTCTCCTTGGAGAAGCCTGCATTAATGAAGTGGCTGCAATGATCTTCTTTTGCACCCCAGCAGGGGCTGGGGCAGGAGGGGAGGAAGGCAGTATAATCATAGAAAGGCTCCCTTTGCAGTTCTGCCAACCTCTTGCAGCACAGAGCATCTTTGTGCCCAAATCTCGCTAACATGAGAGTTATCTCAATGCATCCCTGAAGTGGAAACTGTAGGGTAGCTGTGGCTCAGGTGTGGCTGATCACTGTGTTATCTCATCCTCTTCTGAGCGATCAAGCAGCCCAATCTTCCTCCCTTTTCTGAAATTTTGACTTTTATCGTTTCTTGTCAGGGAGGTAATAGGCACAAATACAATTTCATGTGTTCGTGCTAACGCCCTCTGAGTTGGCCCGTCAAACAGGTCTCCATCACATGCTTATGTCCTACCACACAGTTTTACCTGCACATTTGTTCCTCAGCTCATTTTGCCTCTGGAATCTGACTGTCCCCACATCCTCACTCAGGCTATCTATGCTGCAGTGGGATTTGGAGATAAAGTGGCTTTGTCTTTAGCCCTTGGTACATGCCCAGCTCCCTGGCATCAAGATGCTTTTATGGATCACACAACGTAAAAAGAAAATGATGCTCCCCAGGGCCTGGGCCCCAGCTGATGTAAACCAGCAAGCATTGGACCAGGGCTGATTTACACTGTCTGGGTATACGTCCCATACCCCTACCCCACCTCTGAATCACTTTTGCTTTCTGTTCCAGATCACAAACTGAGTGTTTGATTTTTTTTTTTTATGGAGATGGGGGGAAAGCAGCTGCAAAACTCACATGGCAACAGAGAGAGTAGAAAGGCTGGGGGTTATCATTTCCCCTCTTGGGCTGAGAAATTTTCTTTTCTTATTTTGA
>NW_009258662.1:1933065-1942578 GCF_000687185.1 Egretta garzetta
GGAGAGAGTGCAATTGCTGGTAATACAATCCCAGGGAATACTTAGTTAAACTGACAATGACTTTTATTCTGGTAAATCCCTGACCTCTGAGACTTAGAGTTTCTTGCCTAAAAGCCTCAGAGGTTTTCTTTGTGTTTGTGTGGGTGAGCATGCAGAGAAATAATTCCCTCCAGAAACTGAACCTGAGGGCAGCTCTTCCATGTCAGATCCCCCTCCGGGGTCCTTTCTGAGTCAGACATGTGCTGCAGGGATTTATTCACCCTGTAGGAGTTCACACAAGCAAAAGGTACCCCTGTTTGTTTCCCGAAGGATAAATCAAGTGGTGAATCAGAAAGAGACACCAGCTTTCTAATTAGGCATTTGTTAGCGCTATGTAAACTTGAGCCACTCTGGTGGAACCTGGTGCTTCGTTTCTAGTAAGGAGAATTTATTTCCTGAGTCTGCAGAGAAAGGGGAGGGGTTTATTTTTCAGAAGAGGAAATCTTGCATATCAGGAAACATTTGTTGGAGATCTGATTGCTTTTTGGTTATTTTAGCAGCTGTATGGTTTGTTCAGATACAAACGCCTATGAAGCTCTGGTGGCAGAGCAGAGGTTCAAACACGGGCTAGAGCTCTCCATTCAGCAGGGATAGCGTGCCTTGCCTGGTTCATCCCCAAACCCAGCCTGCAGCTCATCTGATTATCACAGCTCCTCAACTGCCCCCTTCTCCAGGCTTGGTCACCCTTTGGTATTCCAGCTCTTCACCTTCTTGCTAAAGGTCAACTGTTGTCACCGGCTTGTCCAGGGTGGTTCTCCAAGCACAGGATCTGGGATTCTCCTTCCAGGGGAGCATAAAGAGACCTCTGCAGTCTCTGCAGTGGACATTACTGAGGTCTGCAGAGCAGTACCTGACACATCCATGCATTTCTTCTAGGGTTTGCCTCAGTCCCATGCCAATGGGTAGTAAAAAATGAGGAGGCCTCTTGGGGATTAAGAGGAAGTTTGTGTTGTTTATTATACTACTCACACATAAAACAGCCATGTCTCTGCAGGCACTCTTGTCCCATTTGTCTCAATGAAACCTTCTGCTCTGCTCTACAGCTATCTGACTCCTATTCCCAGCTTAAGAATTGGCCCTGGATGAAAGCCATCATAGAAAATGGCTACGTTTTGTCTCATACATGCACTAAAGCAGTTGAGGGTAGGACTCAAATAAGAGAAACTTCAGTGGAAACCTGCTTAAAGACATCTGTATTGAAATTTCCAACTCATGTCGCCTGTAACAGATATTAGACATCTCTCACTTTTTCAATCGCACGTTCTGGGCCTGATTCACAGACATACTCGGTTTTCAGTGGAGTACCAAAACTCAATATCCTCTTCCCACTGGGTATCTCACATTCTTCTCTCCTTCCTTCTGCCAACAGGGGACCCTCCAGAAATTTGTAGATGACCTCTTTGAGACCATCTTCAGCACTGCTCACCGTGGCAGTGCGCTTCCCCTGGCTATCAAATATATGTTCGACTTCTTGGATGAGCAGGCTGACAAGCACAACATCCATGACCCCCACGTGCGGCACACCTGGAAAAGCAATTGGTAAGTGAGACACCCATCCCAGTACAGTTCAGTACCAGGTCCTGGTCTGGAAAGAGAGAAGAGGGACTTGTGGTCTGGGATCTGGCTGCTGGGAGGCTGAGGAGCTTGCTGTGGTGTTCAGAGCAGCAGGGTCAGTCTTCCCAAGCCTATAGGGAAGTCACAAGATCCCAGAATCCAAAGGATGCTCTGAAGGATAGAGTGCTTTGGCTAAACAGGTCCCAATTTTCCCTGTATTGCATGGGGATGGCAGTATTTATGAGGTACCTCAGGAGGATATAGGAGGGAAAATGGTGATGTATTTAGCTGCTGCAGTGTCCCAGCCCATAGGAATGTCTAGGGAGGCACGGGAGAGCATTCAGCACAACTGTCTTCATCTAGACTGGGTGTCTGAATTCCCCCTATAGTCAGAAGGGGGGTAGAGCTCCATTTATTTGCCCACACATAGGCCTCTAGTGCCATGTGAGATATTTTAAGGTATCGCAGACATCCACAGGGGATGTGCAGCACCCACAGGAGACTTGTACGCTCCTGGGCTCTCAGCTGGAGGCCAGGAGAGCATCCCAAATGCTGCTATGCACTTAAAGGATCTGGAGCTGGATGTGAGTCTCCTTCAGAGCGAGTGACAAAGTCTGACATCAGCCCCCTGCTCTAGCTGCTGGGTAGCAGCCCCTCTTCGTACGTGTAATGGGACAGCGGGGAAAAAACAGGACCGGTGGAGAGAAAAGATCTCTGTGGCTCCTCTCCGCTGAGTCTCCCTGTTGGAAAGAGTCCCCTGGGGAATTGCTCCCTCCTCTTCTCCTGTGCAAATAGAGGGACTATAAAAGGAACGGCAGAGGAGAGCCATGGGGCTCCCAGCTCATGCATTTTTTCCTTTTACCAGCCATGCTGATGGCAGATCGTCACAGCGCAGTGACATAAAAAAAGAAACCCCATGCACCAAAGAGGCTTTCAACTAATGAAACATTAGCATATTATTAACATTATCTGCGGCACTAATCTAAGGCTGATTGCAGCCACTCAGACTAAATGAGCAGGAGGTTTATTTAAGAGGGGAGGGGGGAAGGCAGAGTGTGTGTGTATGTGGGAAAAGGGGCAGTATGAAGAAATCTGTTCAATCAGATTAAATTAACTCAAAGTCACATCATGGGCTTCATTATTCCCAGCTAGGGACATCGTCCCCCCAGCCCCTCCCCACACCCGTGCACACACTCAGGCACGCCTACCTGCACGCTCTTCTCGTCCTCGCTGTGGCTGTGTTTGCCATCCAAACACCTGCAGAAGTTCTGCACAGTTCACTCATCCACCTCATCTCCCAAAAGGTGAACCCTCCATTCCCAGCTTAAAATGTTTCCCTCCCACAACTCCCATCAGCTTTCATTGCCAGCATCTCCTGCTTCTCCTGACCTTCTGCCCCTTCCTTGGAGGCTGCTTGGCTGTTAGGATTACCTGTGTGAGGTTTTCCTTGCATTTCCTCTCTGATTTTGATGGCTCATGAGAACACACAATGGTTTAGGAAAACGTGGTGTCATCTCTCTGTCAGGGCATGCTAAACTGCCTGCTGTTAACCAAAAAATATCAGACCTGGAGATTAATTTTTTATGGTGCTGTGAACACATGGGGGTAACGAGCAAATGGAAGGAACTGAGGAACTGGGGAGTTTAGCCTGAACATCAGGTGAATTTGTTCAGCTGAAGAATAACTTCCTCTTGGGAAGGTGCAGACACTGAAGGTAGACTTAACAGTCCACCTGACAGAGAGACAAGAGTCTGACTCTGTGATCAATGACACATCACAGCTCCTAGGCCACGCTCATATGAATGCATTTACCCTGACAAAAAGGCTTGAGGCAAAGGCTGGAGGTAGATACCTGAGGGCATCTCATACAAACGAACTGCTCTTTTGAGAAAAAGGTGGGGGGGGGAGGGGAGGGGAATGGCTTTGGATTGCAATTGGAATAACATTTCCATGGCTAGGGCAGACATAGTTTCATTTCAAAGGTTGCAACACTTGTTTCCCAGTTCCTTTCTTCCCTTGAGGCAGCAGGGTTTTCCCTGTCACGTAACAACTGCTTCATGCCTGGTGTGCTGGGATCATAAGTGGTGCTTGGGCTTAAGCTGTGGAGCGTGACAGTACACGGTGTCCGCAGCACGCAGTACATGCCACTAACATGCCTAGTCTCAACCTGGGAGCTCTGTCTACCTCTCTTCCCATGGCTTTGCAATGAGGGCTAAAAGCCAAGTCCCTCAACGACAACTGTTCACCATAAATGTTGAGGATGCAATGCCTATCCTCATCTGATGAAGCAGCCAACGGGTGCAACTTTACATTGCAACCTAACATGGGGAAGTCAGAAGTAATTTTCATCACCTCAGTTATACTCCCATTAATTTATGTGCAACTTCAATAAAATGGCATTGACTTTAAGGCTGACAAAATCTGGCTTGTAAGGATAACAGGGACAAAAGCCGCTCCCAAGGTGACTCCACTGCTATCCCTAGAGCCCTTTAGGGGAGCAATTTGTAGTGTATCAAAGCTTATCCCAGAATCCTTATCTCCACACCATGACCATTGATTTCCATCCACATTTACCACTGTAACCTTACACAACAAAGCCTGTGAACTCTGCACTGACTGACTCACCTCTTCCACCCCTCCTACCCCTCTTGCAGCCTGCCGTTACGGTTCTGGGTTAACATGATCAAGAACCCGCAGTTTGTCTTCGACATCCACAAGAACAGCATCACAGATGCCTGCCTCTCCGTAGTGGCTCAGACTTTCATGGACTCCTGTTCAACCTCAGAACACCGTCTGGGCAAAGACTCACCCTCTAACAAGCTTCTCTACGCCAAGGACATCCCTAGCTACAAAAACTGGGTGGAAAGGTGAGTTGTAGCTCAAGAAATAGGAATGACATAAGCAAGCGATACAATGGATGGAGGTAGAAGGCATCATCAGTGTTGCCTTTGGTAGCTGTGTCCAGGCTTCTTTCTTTGGTTATTGCCTAAGTAGAAAGCTCTGTGTTAATCTTTTATTCCTACATGCCTTGCAGCAAGAGGTGGAAATTTAATTAGAGGTGTGAACTGAAGGTGTTTGCCATCATTGTTTCTCTTGAGGAGAAACTGTTGAGAAGTGATAGAGGGTGGAAGGAAGGGGAGGTGATGTGTTTGAGTCCTGTGAAGTACGTGGGCTTCTAAGTCTTTCCACACAGACCAGAAGTGGTTTGTTGTTCTTGGCATCATTGTGACAGTCCCCACACTATCTCAGTCCCAAGGTTCATACAATTGTCTGCCCTTATTCTGAGCCCAGTAGCTTTCCTTGGAGGCTCTTCTGTGAATGAGATGCCATAGGATTGACAGGCTGGTGACTGAAGCTCTTGCAGGTATTTTCTGAAAGGTCAGAGGTCTTTCCAAGCATTTTATCCACATCTGCAAGACCCGTAGCTGTGCTGTTCAGGCTACTGCACTGAAAGTCAGTGTCTGGCAAAGCTACTCTACAGGGAATACAACCAAGACAGCTATTGCCTCGGTTTCTGCAAGATTTTCCACGGGAGAGCAAGCCTTGCAGAAGTTGATCCGTGCTTTGTTTTCCAATATGCTACGCTTGCCTGGTGTTATTGACAGATTTGGGAACTGCACAGATGGAGAATGATTACTACTCTGTAAATACAAGGATGGGTTTATCTTACAGATCATTCCTGTACAGTGCCATCCAGTTTTAAGCCATGATTTGTCTGGATGACTTCATGTAGGCACTGTCTAAAATTGATACTACACCGGTTATATGAGACCTCTGCCACAGCAGGCACACTGCGCTGTAAACCATGGTATTTCCTTTGGTAGGGATGCTTTTCTCTCATTATGTGAAAAGAGCATGGATGATCAAAGAGCTCTGTCCCCAAGTCGGCATGAGGTGACATTTTTTACAATAATGCTCCCATTGGTCTCTGATTTGTCTGGACAATTATTTTTAGATGTGGTTAAACACTTCTGCAAATGTCGTTTCTAGGCAACCTGTAAGGCTCTTACAAGCTACCTTGCTTAATTATGACCTACTTCTGGTACCGTGTCCAACTTTCTTAGTATGTATTGAGGTTGATTGTTGGATTGACCTGGATATGGGGAGAGAGGTGTCTGAGATTCATTTAGAAATCAAGTTTGCACCAACAGTGACCCAAAGTTCTCATACTCTAGTGGTGTCTTAGGAACCTTGCGCGGAGTGGGTGGTTGGTTTCTGTGAACACTTTGTTTTACACATGACTCTGGTTGGTTTTTTGTCATACTCTAGTGGTGTCTTAGGAACCTTGTGCGGAGTGGGTGGTTGGTTTCTGTGAACAAATACTTTGTTTTACACATGACTCTGGTTGGTTTTTTATCTTTAGAGAAGATACATTTGAGTGACAAACTGAGGTACATAGATGGAGAGCAGGGTATATCCTCATGCAACACCTTTTTTCCTGGGTACACAGAAGGCTGCTGTTTCCATTTGTTTTTTTCCAGTACTGATTTCACCTTACAACTTTTTGGAGCTAAATCCTGTTGCCCAGTGATCTTCAGCAATAGGTGCTGCATTTCCCTGGAAGTTTTCCCGAACAACTGGGTTTGCAAATGAGGTACATAACACCTCCTGCTGCTAGTAAACAGCACTGGATTTCTGTACCCAGCATGTGCTGCGTTGTTATCCGCACTGATGTCTGACAATTTGAACTGAAGCCCAAGGGGAGGCTGCGGGTTTTGGAATATGGTTAGAGCTTCTGTCCTGCTTATATTTTTATGTGTCAGTTCCACTGACTCAAGGAACCTGGATGCTGCAGAAGATCAAAGAAAAAACACCATGTGTCAGTTCCACTGACTCAAGGCAGTGGCACCTGGATGCTGCAGAAGATCAAAGAAAAAACACATCAAGGATGAATAAAATATAATTTCAGTTCTACCCTGAATACCTTTTCTCCATTCTGCAACTGTACTTTGAGGGGGTTATTCCAAATCCAAAGGCTGGTTGGAGCTGTTTCTGTAGTCAGCATCAGCTGGAGACAGTATCCTTCAAGACCACTAGACTTCTTCAAAAAGCAAATCATACGATAAAAAGAATTTCAGTTGGGGAGTTTAAGAAGTGGTTGAGTAAATCAGAAGAACCTGAAATCAAATGAACTTCTTTGATGAAGAAGAAACTGTAAGAGGGCAATTAGGCAGTGGTAGATTGTGACCCTACCTGAAGGTGCTCTCCCGTCTTTTAACAGGCCTGTTGAAATAGTAGCTGAACTGGGTTACTCCAAGCCTTCCCTTTGCAACTCCTCATTTCTGAGCATGGAGTGTGCTTTTAGGAGTCATGAAAATCAAAGCAGGGAATGACCTTGGCGCAAGAAGCAGGCACAGGTGAAAGTACATACTTCCAATCCTTCAAAGATTAGTTTTCTACCTCTTTAGAGTGTGAATGCACATTGGGAAGGGAATAGCTACAGATTCTGGCCTGATCAATGGTCTACCTCCACATGGTAGTCAACTAGGAGTTTGATTTCAACAGTGCTTTTTTAACACTGTTGGAAGCAGAGGTGGACTTTGCCTGCTGAAACAAACCCACTGAGAAATCCTGACTTTTGGGAAAAACAGGTTCAGCATTCAAATTACACACCCAGGGCTCTTTCACTGTGAAAACACATAGCTAAAAAGTATCTAGGTGCAGCCACAAGTTGGGTTTCCTGCAGCAGAAGATGAGGCCTGACTGAGGCAGGAGAATTAACCCAGGAAATGAGGACAGACTATTTGGCTTTTATTGAAGCCATGAGGAGCCAGACTAGTTCTAAAACAAGGTGGAGGCTTTTCAATTATCATTATCTGAGTCTTTTGAATAAAGGGGAAAAGAATGGGAATGGTAGACCAGATTCTCATCTGACTTTTGTTAGTAAAACTCCATAGGCTTTGCTGAATTTACATTAGAGCAGCTTCTGATCTGCATCTTTTCAAGTTTACTTCAAATGTCCCCTTTGAGCCTAGAAATCTGGAGAACTTGGGAGCATTTGATGCAATCCCCAAGCAATACAAAGGGGAGCCTGTTCTAATTGGGACTGTCTCATTAGCATTCAACACCACACTGAAAAGATGACAAAGGGCTGTGGCTGACCTTTCATTTCTCTCCATGCTGCCAAGCTTATGATAACACTTGTTTGAACTTCATTAACACCGTTTAATTGCCTGCATCACAATCAATACGATGTTTCCCTACCGAAGCCTGTCATGGAGGTAGGGATGTAGGAAACTGAAAAGGGGCTGAGCACAAAAAGCTGTAACCAAAGAGTTTTTCCACTGCACACCAGTGCCCAAAATACCTGCAGTTTTGCGAGAAGAGGAACCGGTGCTTTTTTCTCATCCCTGCAGGGACTTGGTCTCCTTTTGGCTACTTATTGTGCATTAAAAATAACCCCTCAAAGAAAAGCTGAAAGTCAATGGAGACGTTGCAAATATTCTTAACACCTTGAGAATCTTCCAATGAAGAACATTCAAACTAGGCTTGCCAAGTTCGTGACTAAAAGAGGTTTAAAGTGACCTGATCTGTGGGATGCAGAATTACCACATCTGCAGTTTATTATGTTAACCTGGTTACAAACACTACCTGACCTAGCTGTTGGTACCCAGGTCCTGGGTCCGTAATCTCATCTATTTTCTTTTCCTTAAGCAACTATGATTTGCGTAGTGTAAGCCTTTAGATGCCAAGGTCTTAAGCTTAACAGAAAATGCTGTGGGACTATGTTTGGAGCATGCAGAATGGACAGTCTCTCCCCATTCAGGATCTAACCTACATCACTTATCCGCCCGTGGTTCCAGGACCCTGTACTCAATAGATGGTCTCTTCCAGTGCAGTGCTTGTGATGCCTGGTGGCCACTTTGCAGCTAACTTTAGAAAGGAAGACAAATTGGACTAGATTAGTACAACAACAATTATATGCAACATGCACCCTAACATTGTAAATTATTGAGGTTTTAAATAGAAACATTGGGGTGACTTCAAGGGCTTTAAAAGAGAACATCAAATACACAGGTACAAATCCTGGCTCTACTTTAAAAAATGCAGTCTTTTGTGTCTGCTTTCCCTGCCAGAAAGAAGGCTCAAGATATAGCATACCAAGGGCTAAGGTAGGGGGCTGTTGTCAGGAGAGATAATATAAACTGGTGTTGGAAGGGGCCTCAGGAGGTCAACCCAGCCAGCTGCTGCCTCAGGGCAGGATCAGCTCTGTCTAAAGCCTTCCTGACAGATGCTTGTCTACCCCTTTCTTAAAGGCCTCCAACGACAGAGGCTCTGCTCTCCTCAGGCAATCCCTTCCTGCGCTTCCCTGTCCTTCCCATCAGAGAGTTTTCCCTGATGGCCAGCCAAAAATCTCCCTGGCTGTAATTAAAGCCCATGCCGTCTCATCGTATCCCCAGGGACATGGGGTACAGCTCATTCCCCACCTCTCTGCTGCAGCCTTTGGTGTATCTGAAGACTGTTCACTTGTCTTTCTTCACCTTTAGTCTCCAAAAAGCTCCTAATATTTTCTCATCGCAGTAACATCCTGCTCTTGCATAGTGCAGTTTTCAGCAGGCAAGATGAAAATGTGTCCATATGCAGAGAGTACGACCTCAGACCCACACATCTCTGCACTGAGATGATGCTGGATGATAACTTTTCCCAGAGAAACTACCCGTTTACCGATTCACTCTTCAGCCACTGACTCAGTGCTGCCCACCCATGCTCTGCCGTTTATTCTGAGATGAAAAACAGCAGGAAAAGCCATACACATGCAAAATAAAATCATTTCCCTAGCTAGGAGATGCATACATAGATAGAAACGTTCCCTCAAGCTCTTCAAGGCAAATCTCTGGAAGAACTGACATATCTTCAGCTAACTTTGGGGCTGGTATCTTTTGCTTAGCTGTCATGCTATTACTGCCAAATCAGTGTCCA
>NW_009258662.1:1942614-1943314 GCF_000687185.1 Egretta garzetta
CTAAGTCTTGTGGCTGCCTGTAGCTGAATCAGCACAAACACAAACTTTGCAGCTCAGATGCCTCCCAGGAAACTAAAACTGCCATGCTGCGTCAACAGAAGAACTGACAGCATGTCCTTGCCCTGCTTCACTTCATCCCATAAAAGAGCTGGCCGCTAGGTTGTTCCCAAGGTTTCCTTCAACCCATCTCTGCTAGAGCAGTGTCCCATATCCCTTTCATACATCTCTTCCTCCTTCAGTGGTCTGGATACAGCCGGCTATTGCATAACCCTAATTATGTTATTGCTGTAATTGCGTCTGCCGTCTGCAGCACATGGATTCGTTACAAGCTTTTCATATGCTAAAATGATTATTAATGAGTGCAGTCCCAACCCAGCGACGGCACAACAACAGCCATGACAAAAAGATCTTTTGGAAGGCAATTAGCTCCATGCTAAGCTGCCTAAACCACAGCCATGCTGGAAAATTTCAGGAAGCACTGGCAACACGGCTTTTCTCTTGTCTTTTGATGAGTTAATGAGTTACTGAGTGGCAGCAGGCACAGTCATTTTTGTGAAACAGCTCCACTAAGGAGTCTTTCCTCGTTGGTACTGAAGGCAAGAGCATTTACCCCTAGCTAAACAGAGGGCAAGGTGTATTCCCAGGTCACTGTTGTGGTGTTTCCCTTAGAAAAACAAAACAAAACAAAACAAAAGCAACC
>NW_009258662.1:1943352-1960993 GCF_000687185.1 Egretta garzetta
AAGAGGGCACACTGCTACATACTGGTGCATCCAAAATCCTTCCCCATACAATAGTGGCAGCGGATGGTCTCATGGGCTCTCCTGTTCAAGCCAGGCTGGGGTGAGCTGCTGGGCTAATCATACCCATGAATTCACATCCTATGGTCTAGTAATCCTCACATCCTCCATTCGAGTTGCTGGTGTGCCTGAGTGAGGGATTTACACCAATTTCTTGAGGGCTTCTGATGCCTAATGAAAATAGAGGTCTCTTGCTTCAAGAAGTTTCCTGCCACATTAGAGAATGAGCAGCCTTGAGGGAAGAGCTCAGGCTCCTCCTGTGCTTTAGGGGAAACTCAAGCATGTAAGAAAAGATCTTTTGATGTGCACCTAAGGATCTCCTGGAAACACCTGGAAAAGGATCCACTGGAGATAACCAAAACTGGAGTACAGAAGAAGGAGAAAAACTGCAGCACCAGTTCAGTGAGTGGTGCACATCTAAACAAGAAGTTGCCGTCATCTACTTTGGACTCTCAGGCTTGAACCTTTGGAGGCAGGCTAAGCTAGATTTGCTGCTTTTCTACCTTTCTGTCTCATTCAGAGGGAATCTGGCTTAGTCTTACATTCCCAAGCTCCTGCTGGCTAATGCAGCCTCTGGGGCTATGGAAGTGTGAGTCAATGATCTGCCCGTGTCCCAGGTGAGATCTGGTGGCCCTCGGCTTAGGGGTGCTCACAGGGACAGGGTGGAGAAGGGATGTCTCACTCCCCCTGCATAGCCTCACAGTTCAGCTATGGTGTAAGTGAGAGCTGTCAGCTGCAGGGGTGAAGGGAAGCGGTGCGCAGGCAGCCTTGCAAATGCTGGCAGCGAAAATATAAGGACCTCTGGGGTTCGGTGACAGCTTCACAGTGGTTTTGAAGACATTAGGGGTATGCAAATGGCAGAGAGGCCCTAAGTACCTCTGAGGATCTGGGCTCAACTAGAAGGTAAATAAAGACTCAGCAGGGATGTTGTCATCTCCCTGCTAGGATGCTTTAATATACACATTCATAATTTCTTTAGATAGCGCAATGATGGCTTCATTAGAAACACTTCTGTATAAATAAGTCATTTGGCCATGGCAGAGTTCTGATGGAAGGATATTATATGTCTTCTCCCTCTACTAGCAGCTAGGTTTGATTATTGGTACATGCTTTTTTTTCCCCTTTTATTTTTCCCACGGAACACACTTCTACAGTATCTTGGTTTGCAGTCTTAATGGGAAATGACTACTCAGGTGTATGACGGCCAGGGAATTGAGTCTGGAGGCACCCAGGATGCTTTGGTGCGGCAGTGGGTGATGGCCCGTGAACCCAGCACGCTGAGATCACAGCTTGAGAGTCTGTCATGGCTGGAGAGGCCTCCAGGCCCCGAAACTCAGATTCTTTCATCCTGTCCTTTGCTCCAGGGAGCATTGCATGTTGCTTTTTGTTGTTCAGATGAGACATGGGAGTGTTATGCTGCTGGGAAAATACACCTGCAGGGCTGGAAAGGTACTGGGGAACTTTCAGACCCTTGTGAGTCACAGACCCAGGAGAGTGTTGCCACCAGGTGAAAGGGAGACAGGAAAAACTTGAAGAGGCAGATGATATGTGTGTCGATTTTTCACTTTTTAGAAGCACCCCATCCCTGCACTCACTATCCTGCCACCATTTGATGGCTAGCCAAACCAGGGAGGAAAAGGAGCATCACAACTTCTTGTCAGGGCCAGACTGGCAAATACAACACAGTACCTCTGCTTTCCTCCACCGGCCTCATTTATTTTTTGCTGTGATGTAATCCCCTTCACTTTTCATTTCGCTCAGCGGGAAGGTGCCTATGCAATATTCATGAGGAGCTGGGCTCTTCTCCATGGGCTCTTCTTAGGCACCATAAATCAATGCATTTCACTGCATTGCAGGCTCTTTTCCCCCACAAGTTGGTGAACTGTGCCGGCTGCACATGGATGTAGTTTTCTTCGGGTGCCAAGGCACACCTTGTTTTTTGGTCATAAGACTCCTTGTTTCTCAGCGATGTGCTTTGGTTTTGAGGAGCCTGCAATAGCATTGTCATGGATGCCACCAGTCCCTGATGCCTTCTCTTGTCAGAAGTGCATGCAACACACGTCTGATTTTGTCCATCTGCAGATGCTGAGACTTGTTTAATTTTTCCAGAAGTGGAAAAGGTCTAGAAATATTTATTCACCCTGCTTATCATTTTCTCCTGGTGGTAGTTCTGCAAGACAGGTCCTCATGAGATTTCCAGATGGCTCCTTCCCTTACAGACAACTGTTCAGGTCCACTTGGGGGTTAGAAGTTAGGCAGAGTGTAAAGCAAAATCAGGCCCAGACTAGTCATCACTAGAGTAGTGGGAGTGGGCAATATTTAGACCATGGGACTGAGTTAGACCAGGAATTTTGGCAAGTCCTGAGCCCGGAAGACAAGATGCTAGGACTCCAGGGAGAGTAATGCTGTTGTGCATATTGGAAGTTGCAGTAAAGTTGTTGACATCTGCAGGAGATTTTGTGATGAGCCAGAATCTAGATCTGGGAGCAGTCAGGCTGGAAGACTATGCACAGACCTGGGAGAAGGACCTCTGCCTCCTATGCCTTTCTCTCCTAACGGTTACATCAACCTCGCTTTGCAAAACCAGGATAGCAACTGCGACCAACCCATTGCAACAACTCAGGGTGGGAGCGCAGGGCACAAACCCAGGCAGCAAAACTGGAGCCTTCTGGTGTGGAGGGGATTCCTCCCAGTGCTCTTGCACTGTGCTGCCTTTCATGGGAGACTTCGGCAGCTGCTCGTCCCGCTCTGTCATAGAGAGTATTTTCCCACTTGTCTGTCTGAAGGATCCTTATCATACAGCACTTCAGTGTCCAATTTTTCTGCAGTGGAAAACAGCCTCCGTCTCAGCAGGTGTCTCAACGCTGTTTACAGGACACCTGTCAGCTCTTTTGGCTCCCCGTCCCCTCTGCCTCCTAATTATAAAATTGTGGATTGCTGCAGCTATGGGCTTTTTTCCTTTTTTTTTTTTTTTTTTTTTTTCCTTGTGCACAAAATGTCAAATTGCAGAAATTAAAAATGTAAATGATGGCGTCTAATTAACCAGTTGACAGCAGAGCACAGCTGCGAGTGACAGTGACTGATTACCTTCCGCAAACCTTGTCCTCCAAGACCTGCCTTACCCGGGGGACGAAGGACATCGAAAATAGCAACTTCCTTAAAGAGACATTGCTCTGCTGATGAAGCCTGATGGGCAGTGATTCTGGGGGCTCCGTATCTTACAGATGAAGCCCCAGTCCTCTCAAGATCAAGGGGAATGTCATCGACTCCCAAAGGAAGCAGATTTTCCCCAGCCAGAGTGGGGATGGGGCTGTTTTGAAGCCTGTTGCCACAAACTGTGACATCAGGCCAGATTAAAATTTGGGGCAAAAGAGAGATGTTGAGGATCGGAGGAGTTGCTGGCATAGACTGGGTTCAGTGTGGGAGGTGGATGATGTCAGCAATGGATGCAGATGTACTAGTGTGAATGATGCAAGAAAGCATGCAAAGCTTTTTTTTGTCTATGGGAACAAAATCCCGAGCTCTCAGTGGGACTTCTCTGTGGGACTGAAGGTAGCACTCAAAGCCCTTGAAGGCCTGACAAAGGAATCCCGCATCAATAGGTACTGCCTAGTTCTTTGATGCCGTGGAGAGAGTTTACAGGAGGCTCTTTGGGGTTTCAGTCTCAGAATAGGGTTGACCGAATACAACTCACGTCTGGTATCCAGGAGTAGTGCTGCAGTAATTTCCACTTTTGGCTAAGTCATCTCCCTTGCTGTAAAGGAAGAGCATGACCAGGTATATCATTGATGCACCAGAAGAGCCCGCGGGTGCTAAGTGTGTCCTTTCTCCTTACTGTTGATGGCTTTCATCTCTTGACTCCCTACTTCTCTCCTCAAGAAACACCTGTATTTCTCTCTCTCAGGTACTATTCAGACATCGCCAAAATGCCAGCAATCAGTGACCAGGACATGAATGCATACTTGGCTGAGCAGTCTCGCATGCATATGAATGAGTTCAACACTATGAGTGCGCTCTCAGAGATATACTCCTACGTTGGCAAGTACAGCGAGGAGGTAAGAGCCTTGGAGGGGGAAGAACAGTTCTGGACAGTGGGACAGCCCACCCATTCCCAAGGCCCAGCATGTGTCACAGATGATACCTATTTTCATCCTGGCTAGAGGGGTGATGGGTTTAAGGAATGAAAAGCAAGTCCTGGGGTCTGGAAAGGGAGGGCCTAGGATTATTGGTCTCCCTAGTACTCTTTCACCTGGATCCTGGTTATTTTTGTCTCCTATTATTGGTCAAACAGATTTAGCTGGCTTGCAGTAGTCGATGGTCAGATGTTAGCTTGCTACAGAGGAGCCCTACATAAGCTCTGCATCACATGTGGCCAGAAGTTTCATATGTGCCCTGTGCCATTTCAGGTAGCCTAAAGCACCTGGGAATGGTCCAGCAAGCATGGTTCTGTGTGTTGAAGACTGGGTGAGATACCTTAAGGCATCTCAAGTGGCATGGCAAGGTGATGAATAAAGCTACCAAATAACTGATCTCTAAGATAAGAATCCATTTGATCGGTTGCAATGAGGTCTGCATTTAGCCTGTCCCAAAACACTTGCCTAATTCCCTGCTGACTGACCTGCTTTGAGTGATCTAAGCTAAGCCTAGGACCCACCTTAGGAAAAGCTGACCCTCATCTGCTGCTGTAAGATGCTGGACTCGGTCCTTTTGGGAACAAAAAATTAAATCCCTACAACTTCTTTCTCTCTCATTTTTCAGATTCTTGGAGCCCTTGATCAAGACGACCAGGCTGGGAAACAGAAACTTGCCTACAAACTTGAACAAGTCATAACCCTCATGAGCATAGACAGCTGAGAACTGTCCTGCCAGGGACACCCTGGGAGGGATAAACCAAGTCGTGCCTCACTCAAGATCATCATCTTTACCAAGTGCAAGTTTTGATCGGCTGTAAGCAGAGTCACCTGAACAGCACTCCTCTCTCTCTCTCTCTCTCTTTCTCTCTCATATTTCTTTCTCTTTCAAATTCTATGGACAAAGCGACAAAGCCCCAGGGGTTGAAAGAAAAGACTGCAGAGGAACGTTTGCTCTGGGGACATCAAGACATTCGGGTGGAGCTCTCCTTTTCACAGCTTCCCCTCTGCCTTTGCCCTAGAGAAAAACTATTACACACAAAAAAACCCCCACGAACCTTCCCCCAACATCATGTCATCACTCTGCAGATGGGAAATTAGGAGGTCACTTCTGTCATGCTGCTTTAACTGCCCTCCTAGGGCTGTAGCCTCTGGAGTGGACATGGAAATGAACTCAGTATTACTAAACGTCTCCCCCAGGGGAAGGCAGCCTGCCTGCAGGGATCCTGGAGGGCAGGAGCAAATCTAGATCCTCTCCTGCAGAGCCATTGCAACTCTATCTCTTGATAGTGACCCACTGGGAGAGGAATCCCAAGGCTCCCCCAAAAATGCCACAGCTCCGTCCAGAGTGGGACCTTTGTGGCTTTTATCTGCCTGGGCAAACAGCCGTGTAGCTGCTCTCTTTGGGGCAGGGAAGGGCCAAGAGGGGAGGAGGAGACCGACGCTCCCCTGCCCATGTGTTTCATATGGTTATTCTTATTTTTCAAAGAGACCTGTGTCCCCCTCCGTCTTTCCCATTGTGTCCTGTTGGTCATAGCACTGCGGCAAAAATGCTCTCTCTGCTCAGTGGCATCCCGTTGGTGGTGGTTCTGTTCCTTCTGGCAATGGACAGCACAGCATCTCCCTTGTTCCCACCTCAGCTTGGAAAGCAAGAGCCACGGGGTTCATTTTGTTCCAGGCAAGGAGCTCGCCCTCAAAAACCAACCTGAAGGATTCTTTTTTTAAAGCTGTTAGTTCTTTCCATTTTGTTTCCTCAACTGGAACAAAGCTATTGTTTTCTCATGGTGGAATATCAGAAGGATACTGAAGGGCTTGCCATGAAGCAAGGTGGTGCATAAGACTGATGGTAAAACCTTCCTTCAAAGCCACTCCTAAGAGGAAATGTCACCACATATTTTGGAAGGAAATCTTGGAAATCCAAATGAAACACTACAAAATATTCTTCTACCTAGATACCCCCAGCTGAACTGCATGTCTTCTGGAGGTCTCTGAACTGATGTGAGCTCATCTGCCTTTTGTTGCCAACTCCTGGCCTTTCCTCTTCTCCATTTCTGGAACCAACAGGCCTTGCTGAAGGCACAGTTGCTGCCTGGGAAGGATTGGCACTCTCTTTGCACTTCCTATCCCTTCAGAGATCACTGTCACCAGAGGACAACTGTGGGTGATTACCCTGTCCTATCCTCTGCTCGGCTCCTCCAGAACAACCTGTCTCACGGCCAGCCAAAGAGGAGTGAGCTCCTGCGTCTCTTCTGTGTTTGGCTATTTTTTTTTTATACAGCTGCCAGCCTGGATAACACCATGGTTCAGTGTAGTGGGAGACCCTCTAGAGAACCTTGCATCTTGTACACCATGGAGGCAAGAGCTGCATTTGTCTCACCAGAAATGAACAGAGCTTACTAGCAGATGGAGGAGTGGCTTGATGCCACGGAGAATCAGCTCACATCCATCTCACCACCATCCTCAGAGCTACAGCCTGGATCTACTTTGCACCTGGAGGGAGGAAGGGGTAAAGACAGGGTGTGTAAATTGATTATAGAATGAGTGCATTTGGTTTTATTCATGCCTCCTTCTCGCAAACCAGAACCTCTTCAGAGCGACTTTCATGAGTGTGTCTAATGGGGGATGTGGTGCAAACAGGAGTCAGTCAGCAAGCCGGTTGAGTTCAGCCAAGCAGATACACATGTAGGCAAGTCTTTCTAAAACCATTTAAAGAGCAGCAGTCCAAAACTGGATGTGTCTGTGGGGAGAATATCACAAGATTCATATTGAAACAGCAAACTTAGGGACACGTCTTGGTTTTAAAACCCCAGACATTTCTATCTTGATTATAATTATTATTATTTTGTGCGTGTGCGTGTGCGTGTGTATCTGTGTGTGCGTGTGCGTTATTTCCTTTTTAATTTTGCTTGCTTTTTGTTCAATTGCTGAGCTGATGGACTCATCATGCACCTTATGGACATCTCAGCATTTTTAAGAGGCCTGCGCATTGGGGATGATTTGGGTTTGGTTGGTTCTGCCATGGTTTTGTTGATCCATTTAGTAATGTCAGCGCATGTTCCAGATCCATTGATTATGGCTGTGAAAGTGGGGTGGAAGTCCCACCAGAGCCAGTGGTAAGAAAATTACAACAACAACACAAACACGATATTTTTTATAAGTACATAAAAAAGGAAAATTAAAAAAAAAAAAAAAGGAAGAAACCAAAGGTTTTGACAAACAAAGTGCCACAAAAGATAAATATGGACCCTATTGTCATGCCTTGTACTCACAGCTGGATGGTAGGAGTCTAAGGACAAATAGCTGGCTTGGAGGGGAGTGGTTATGAGTGATGGGCTATACTGCCTGGACATGCGCACAGGAAAGGAAGAAGCTGTTTAAAACAAACAAAAAAAGTATCAAAGTGAACTGGTCTAATTCTGCACTGTTACTGAAGTCAGAGGAACACCACAGGGGAAATCTGAGACTCATCCTGTTTATTTTTTGATGTTTTCAGGGCTGTGTTTTTGTTTTATTAAGGTTGTTTTCCATTGTTGCTATTTTATTTCTTCTTGTTGGTATGGAGTTTTTCATCTGTAATATATATACATTTTTCAAGAAAAACTTGAACACCTCAGAGACACTGAGAATGAAACAGGGGAAATGGGAATTGCCATGAGATTGGTGTCTTAACCCTTCCCAAGTTCCCATTTAGGCATTTCCATTTTCTTTCCACCCCCTTCTTTCCCCTATCCCCAGGATTTGAAAGAAGAATCTGTATTTTGCTTCCCTTTCATTTCCTCCTTATTTTTCTTTTTGCTTTTCCTCTTGTTTTTCTTTATTTGGTGTTTGAGCTGGGTTTGGTTTTCGCTTGGAAAATGTGCCAGAATCATGATGTAAATGCGTGGGCTTCCTCCTCTGTCCCCTTCAGTGCCCCCATTTCCAACCACTGTCCCAGCATTCCCCAGTCTATGAGACGTCTTGGCATCTTTCTTCCCAGCCTCACCTGTTGAGCTATTTTTTAAGTGCATGTAAAATACAACTAAAAACAAAGACACAAGCAGAAGAATAAGCCCTACTATGACATGGATGCGTTCTTTTCCTCTTACTTTGATTTGTTTTCCCCCACCTCCCTTTCCACACTTGACCAAAAATGCCCAATAGCTGGTATTCCACGCTGTTTTTCAAGCCACATTGAGTGAACTGGAGCCAAAGTCCCTAGAAGTCAATGGGCAGGTTCCTAATATCCAGACTATGCCAGATGATAGGCTGATCTTTATGTGTATTTCTCAAACAGCTCAGTCAAGACAATGAATGCTGACAGTTACAGCACCATCAGAAATGGGGAAAGGGAACTTAGAAGACTCTCTGTGGTCCTACTGAGAGAGCTAAGATTACTTCTTCACTGCAGAGTTTGCTCTGGGACTTTGCACCTGGGTTAGAGGAACAAAAGTTGAACAGTCCCTCTGCAAACACATCGTGTCCTCCCTGTGAGTGTACTCACCTATCAATGACACAGTGATCTGAGACAGAATCCATCATGTCATGGGCTTTTGCAGACTGAGCCTTCCAGTAAACACTGTTGTGGGAAAAATTGCATGTTATGTGGAACAAGGTGTTAGAAATTGTTACCACTGGAACAGACAGCACACAAGAACTACCAAAAAAGAGAAATGCAGTCACCCAAGGACACCTTCCTCTCCCAACATGCCCAGTCCTCCTCTTCCCACTCTTTATTCTGTCTTTGCTCCATTAGGTAAGAGGGCTATTCCAATTCTCTCATCTGTAGTTTCACCACTGTAGTTATCTTCTCATACCTCTTTGACACTGGACACCATAAAAAATTGTTACTACATGAAGAACATTTACCATTAGAATTTTGGTTGGTATTTCCTTCAACTGAAAAGTGATTACCAAAGTTTCCAGACATTGTGCCCACAGGGAGGTGTTAATCATGAAAGGAGAAAGACCAAGCATATCACATAATTGTCATAATTATTTTTAATAATGCTATTGAAAACTTACAGAGCGTTAAGAGTCGGACAACACAAAGATTACACATCCCTTCCACATTTCCTATAGGCTGAGATTTCTGTGGTGTAACAACCCAAGCACAAACCAGCTAATATCAAGAGGAAAAATGTTTAAAAGTAAGCCAAAACACAAAATATAGATATGTCCTTCCCAAAGGCTTTAATGAGACACCACTATGTGGAAGACTTCCAAAGGAAGATTGGAAACCTGAAAGGACTGAGTCCTGGGGCTCCTCTTAGTGGGGCATACATTTGTGTCTCCACAAAGGACCCTCAAGTCCAGTGACCATCTCACACCAAAAAGAAAAGTCTTGGCTGCTGGAGATGACCAGGACTACTCTTTCACATCACCAAGGCATCAGTAAAACAAGTCATGCTTCACCCCAGCAGCCTGTAGAAGAATTATTCATGAAGCAGATGTATCTGATAGCATGGAGATACTGCCTGGTGCTGTAAAAGGAATGAGAGACAGGAAGAAAACTGGTCCTGTTTCCCAAACTCCTGGGGCAGGCTCTAGTGCGTAAGAGGTTTGCTCCTCCATAGAAATCTGTTGCTTTCTGTGGTGGCCATTGCTGATGTGAGAAGATGCTGTGACCAGATATGCACTGTGTCATCAGTCCCAACAAGGTGATTTGAGTCCCTTTTTTCTCCTTGGTTCAGCATTTAGCTGAAGAAGCCAGACAGAAGGCACTGTATAGAAACGTGCATGTTGGCCCCATCAGGCTTGTGTTGGTTTTGCGTGGCTCACTGAGAACTGGATCCAGGAATCCCAATTTGCATATCCCTCACCCTTGAATGAGGAAATCAGTATAAATGCCCAGCTCTCAAAGCAGTGCTGTTGTCTCAGCAGCTCTGAGCCTCTGGTAACCTCCTGTCCTGGGATGACATGAGTAGCCCAGGAATGGATCTCTTTCTCCACACTAAGGAGATATTATCATCTACATGATCATAGTAGATTGTGTTTCTGTATTGGCAGATGCCTTGCCATGACAGCTGTTGGGTAGAGAAGTATTGGTGAAGCCTTGGTGATGCCAGGGCAATTTACTGTTGTGCTTCTGATGAATAGTAAAAGAGTTGTCCTCCAGGGCAGGTGGAAGTCTTGGGATGTCCTAGCTCCTGCCATCCAAACTTGATATTCTGTGGAGCAGGCAACTGATGAAGTGAGTGAACCTCCTGGCCATTCACAGCCTGAGTTTTCCTGCTTTGTACCCAGTGCTGATCCCATTTCAGAGTATTGGGTCCGCAGAGTCCTGCAGTTTTCCTTCACCTCTGCCACTGTGCAATGCCCCTTCCTCCAAAAAAAAGTTGTGTTGTCTTAGAGAGGATAACTGTTTTGCGGAGAATACTTTGAAAATGGAGCTTATCAACCACGTTTTATTTGGGATGGCTCAGTTCACTACACTGTTAGAGAAGCACCCGATGGGACACAGGCTTACAGCAATGAATGAATTTGTAGCAGGATGTCAAAAAAAAAAAAAAAGAAAAAAAAAAGAAAAAAAAAGATTTACACTTGGAAAAAATAAAACCACCAAAAAACCCCCAGCGAGGATATAAAGCTGCTTAGTCTAATCAACCTGTCACGTGTGTGATTTCTGTTGTTGTCGTCGTTGTTGTTTGTTCATTGGCTTTTTTTTGTGTTAATCTTCTGTTCTAAAAATGGAGAGTTTACCTCAAGAAATTCTTTCTGCTTGGAAACAGATCACCTCAAAGACACTCGCAGCAGAGAGCAGTGTTCAGGGAAGCTCAGTAAAGCGAACCTGGGTGTGGAGAACAGGGGGAAAACGAGAACATTTAGGGTCTTTCAGCATTCCTTTCTCTTGCTGGTGGGGTCTGGCGTGGCTCCTTGACTCTGAGGGCAGCATTTCCCAGCAGGAGAGGTTGCTGTTGACTTTCAGATAGACTGAGACACAAGAGCCAGTTGGAGAAATCAAGGCACATGTCTAAGCTTGCAGTCCTTTCTGAAGTATCTTAAGAGAAACTTGGTGTTATTTAAAATAATTTTTACGCTGCTCTTTCTCCAGTCCCTGGAGAAAACCCACTTTCTGGCCCAGAATGGGGTAAGGAAGCAGAGAGATTAGGTGCTAGCTAAATGCTCCCAGTGTTTTCCCCAAGGAATCAAGACGAGAGGCAACTGGATTATTTAACGTCACAAGACAGGCCCTTCCTAGTGTCTGACCCTGTGTCTTGGACATACACATGAGCCCAGAAGTCTCATTCTCTGTCTTGCTAAAGCTTCCACCTTAAATACAAAATCAATGTAAAGACATATCCTTTCACTACAGTGTTACTAACAGCCTCAAAGAGATGTCAAGACAGCATTAGAAAGGAGGTTGGGATCCTTTTTCTTAGGTTGTTGTTGTTGTTGGTTTGATTTTCTTTTGAATTGATCCTAGTTAAAAAAATAAAGTCTATACTATTTAAATTGGAATCCCGTTGTTACTTGGTAAAGGCAAAGCTTCTGTACCTTTGTTATAATTAATTGTATACCTGTGTATGTAAATATAAGGCATTCCTATTTTGCAGTCCAGAACAAAAAAGAAAAAAAACCTATTTGTAATATAGAATAAAGTTTATTAAAAAAAAATAAAGAAATAAAAATGCCCCAGGCTGTGATTGCTGCTTCCTGTCACCAAACAGAGCCAGAGAGAGGGAAATAAAGTGAAGGGCAAACATGAGACTGGAGGCCATGTAAGAGCTCAAAGCAAGTCCACTTCACATCTACATGGTGGGACCCCTCTCCCAAGTTCAGGCTCTCCCATGATCCACAGTACATGCCCTAGAGTTTCCTCAGTGTTCCAGAGAGTCAGCACATGTTGCCATTTTGGGCTTGGCTCCATACTCATGCCCATGGGCTGGGCTGATGAAGTGCGGTGGGAAGTGCATCCCTGCTGACCAAACCCCAGCTATGTGTTCAGAGAGGGCAAAAGCTCAGGGATCAGCATGCTTATGCCAACAAACAACTACGAAAAGCTTTCTTCCACCAATCCACCCTTTCCTCCCTTCTTCCCTTTCCTTCCTTCCTTGTTTTCTTCCTTCCTTCTTTCTATCCTCCCTTCTTCCCACTTCCCGTCTCACTCCTCCTCCCTCTCTCATTTATTAGGTTGTCTGAAATTTTTTTTTTTGAGAGGTAGGATCCAGGCAGGATTTTTCTTTCCATTTACCTTTGGGTTGTCACCAGCTGTACATTTTGAAGATGACTGACCAGATCATGAATTCATGGTTGATATTAAAGGAACCATATCCTATGCCTCTTGAAAGTCCTCAGTGGGAGCTAGCCTTAGAACCCTTGACCACTAGAGTAGAGTAGCAAGCATCACACTGGGTTTCAAACATGGGAGAGTCACGGGTACCTTAGGTGGACAAGCAAACGTCACAGCCCACTTGCTTCTCTGTCCCTAGGTTGTCATGCCAGGTCTGAGGCTGCTGCTGGGGCAAGTCCTGCTTGCAGCACTCATGGTTGGCCATGCAAATAGGGAGGAATCATCTGTCCTCAGCGTCTATATCCTTGGCTGGAGGCAGATAATAGATGTGTCTCCAAAGCATGATGTCTCTCATCTGAAGATGTTCCCCAGGCAGTGAGAAATGCAACCTCCCCTCCTTCCCCTGCCTCCTACCCCTCCTGTCCTCCCACATGTGGCAAGAAGGAGCAGGTGATGGACACTCCAGTTCCTAGATAGCTTAGCTTAAAGCAAGAGGGGAAAATCCATTTTCTATTCCCACATCTGCTGCCCAACCTTACCTTACGGTTATTATGTTATGATACAGCCTTTTGAACATCTGTTGCAAAGAGAAAATCTTTAATGAAGGAGGTCAGATTCCCTGGGACTGATGGCAGGCTTGGCCAAGCCTGGGCTGGGTTTGCATTGCTGTGACATGGGTCTGCATGGTTCAACATATCAGCTTCAGCATGTACTCCAAAGGACAGGAAACTTGACCTGAGACATCTCAGCTGAAGGTAAACTGGAGATAAAATATTCATAGGTGCTTTTCACTGAGCCTGCTCTTGAAAAGCCAAACTTATATAAGCAGAACCAGGTCCTTTCAAAGGTGGAATGGCAACATGGTGGTGATGACTATGGAAACTGCTATCTTTCGTAATTCACCCCTCTCACAGCAATGAGGCGTTGCAGAGGAGGTCAGAGCCATGTGTCCTGCATTCTCCCAGCAGACTCACAGCCAGCACTGCACATAGCCACCAGCCTCCCTCTCCCCACAAAGCAGGGACAAAGCTCTTATCCTCATTGTCATCACTGGCATCAGCACCCTTACCATAGAATCATGGAATCATAGAATACCAGGTTGGAAGGGACACCAACAATCTTCTGTTCCAACCTTTCTAGGCAAAAGCACAGTCTAGACAAGATGGCCCAGCACTCTGACCAGCTGCTTCTTAAAAAGCGTCCAATGTGATGGAGTCAACCTCATCTCTAGGAAGTTTATTCCAATGCTTGACTGTTCTCATGGTGAAAAATTTTCCTCTCATGTTCAATTGGAATCTTCTCAGGATTAACTTGTACCCATTACCCCTCATCTTTTCCATGTGACTCCTTGTGAAAAGGGAGTCTCCATCTTCTTTGTGGCCACCCTTTAAATACTGGTACATGGTGATGCGATCCCCTCTAAGCTTCCTTTTCTCAAGGCTGAACAAACCCAGCGCTCTCAGCCTGTCCTCATACGTCAGGCTTCCCAGTCCTTTGATCATCTTGGTGGCCCTTCTCTGGACCCCCTCCAGCCTATCCACAGCTTTTTTATACAACAGGGACCAAAAGTATACACAGGATTCCAGGCGTGGCCTGACAAGCGCTGAGCAGAGTGGGATGATGACTTCATAGAATCATAGAATGGTTTGGGTTGGAAGGGACCCCTAGAGGTTCTTTATCTCTGCTGGTGATGCCTCCTCTGCCTGTGTATGCTCCCAGTGTTTCCCACTGCTCTCCCTCTCCCAGACAGCCCTGTGCCACTGTCCTCTGTTTCACTCAACAGAGAGGAAAAACGGAGTCAGGGTTGCATGCCTGGAGTGGGTGCCACGGCTGCCATGCTCCAAAGGGCTAAGCCTCTGTCACCCACCGAGGAATGAGACAGCTGGCAGGTTTTATAGGATTTGCAGACCACTGTGCCAACATAAGGCTTGTGGAATGCAAACACCTCTTTTCTGAGCTTGGATCTGCAAGTCTCAGCTCCGTGGAGAGCATGCAAAAGAAGTATGAAAGTGGACTTCAAAAAGGGAAAGGGGTAAAATGAAGCTCTGACAGTTTTTGCAGTAGGCTTCAATGAGTGTCTGGGTACCTGTAGATGAGCAGCATATGTACAGTGACCACGTCTAGCCTTGGAAATGAGACATCTCTGTCCAGTTGCTCCTTGGGACACAGCAAAGGAAAAGTCCTTGTCACCCAAAAAGGCTCCATCAGTCTGCCAGCACATCCCAGCAGCAGGTCAGTCAGTCACAGTGGTCTGCTGCCTGTATAGGTATCACCCATCAGACCTCTGCGGGCAGCAGGGGGAATTGCAGGACTTTATGCTAGAAAACTTTGTCTTCAAAGAAGTGCTTCAGATTTCAGCTATTCTGAATTCTTAGTGTATTTAGGGAAAAAAAAAACAGAACACAAACACCTCTAAAGAAGAGAGTTATGAAGGCTTTTTCTTTTTGGACCCTTTTTTAAACCTAAACTAAAATATCTCACAAAAGCTTCCTTCTGGACTGAGAGTCATAGAATCATAGAATGTTTAGGGTTGGAAGGGACCACTAGTGGTCATCTAGTCCAACCCCCCTGCAGTGAGCAGGGACACTGCTAACTAGATCAGATTGCTCAGAGCCCCATCCAACCTGGCCTTGAATGCTTCCAGGGATGGGGCCTCCACTACCTCTCTGGGCAACCTGTTCCAGTGTTTTACCACCCTCATTGTAAAAAAAGAGGTTGCACTTAATATTTGCATAAGTGTAGTTTTAGGCTGTCTCTGCCAGACACTGTACGAACAGAGAGAGACTGATCCTGTAGAAATAATAGCTTCCATGTCAGCGAGCCTGGGCAAGAAAAGGAAGAGGTGGGGAGGAAACCAAGGCATGAAGAGGCAAAACAAGTTGCCCGTAGTCACACAGCAGCTCAGAGGCAGAGCTAGGGTCTCTGCAGCCTAGTTTTGCCCAGTACCAGTCAACGCAGTCACTATTTTTGCAATTGGACACAGCAGTGTATTGCATGTTTGTGAGGATCCACCGGGCACGGCTGGGACCTACACTGTGATCCTGTAGTTAAACCTCATATGTGATATGTACTGGGCCACAGTTTCCTCTTGTCTTCGGTGCCAAGACCAGGAAACAACACAACACCAACCATTCCCACAAAAACACCCTTCCAAACACTAAATGGGGCTGCAATTACTTAGCACAGCCAAACAAACAGATTCCAGGCTTGTGGTAACTCCCTGTTGAGAGCTGTAAGCTCAAAATGTTTGCTTTCAGGGGGATTACATGTGTGGGCTTGCTACTACTTAGTGGAGAATTTACCTATTGATTCAACGAGAGCTGCAAGAGTAGGAGCGAGAAGAAAAAAATCTGACACGGATATGTCTGCAACAGGACAGGGCATCAGTCTGGTGCCTGCTGGAGCACTCTGGAGATCCTGAGACCTTGGCTCCGTTCCTGTTGGCTCTGTTTGTAAGTGCATGACAGAGACAGCACAACTGCGCTGGAAGCACCAGCCGTTCTTCCCAGTTTCAGCCTCTGAAATGGCTCTGTTCAGCTCGCAAAAGGGCTAAGGTGGATATTCAAGGCCAACCAGTTACCTACAAAGCAAGCAGGAACCATCTTGCCATCTCTTCACTAGGATCATTGGTGTTTCTCTGTCCATGCTGGCTTATCCCACCCCCCAGCTAAGGAAAAAAAGGCATTTTCAATGCTTTCCTGCTTCTACTGTCCACAAGAGTTGATGTCCATTTCCTGCATCTCAATCCATCCCTCCTTGAAGCGCCTCCACTGAGGAAAGGGTGACCATTTGCCTCAGCTCTGTGACATCCCCCAAGTGCCCCTGGAAAACCTAGTGGGGGAGAAGGTAGGGCAAAGCTAGGAACTGGTGTTCAGCTCTCAGGGGAAAGCTAGGAGCCGGTCTGCAGCTCAGCTTCCCAAAACAATCCCAGATGTCAGCTGAGAAGGACTATTTCCAGCAACCTGGAGAGCATTCAATTTGCCTTCATTATTATTTCCCGGTTCCCTCACCCACTTTCTAACACTTCACAGGTTTGGCTGCCTGCACTGTATTAAGCTGTTCCCCCCACTAGTCCCCTTCCTGGAGGCTTTTCTGGTTCCGCAGAGGATAACTCCAGTATGGGCTCTCTTGCGCCCGCTGGATATCACTTGTACAAGGGCGCTGAGAGCATCTCCCTTCCTTCTGTTCAGCCTCAGGTTCGTTATCCTCACCGAGATGGTGAGAGTGATGGGGACCATAACTCTGGTCTGCCCTGGAGAGACCAACAAGCTTCAGTACCCAGGTGTGCCAGCACACTGCATGGTAGAAGAGTGATTCTGGGATCAGTGAGGCTTTATTCAGATCCATCCTAGCAGAATCTCTGCAAAATCACCTTTTCTCATGCTGGGGAGTTATCTGAGGGGCTGTGGGTGTTTTCTTCTGTGCTAGTTGTCCTGTCTCCCTGCACAGTTGCCAGTGAAAAATGGGTCCTTGCAGGATACGATTCATCTCATTGCCCCCTCGATGGCTAAAATAGATCGGCGAACGACAAATGGAAATGCTTGTTTCCTCTCGCTGACCCTAGGGAGGATGGGGGAGCTAGCCCAGCTGCGGATGGTTGCACTACGCCTTTCTAAAGCCAGGTGGGATGAATCCCACCAGTGGGTCTGCTTTGACCTTTCTTGCTGTAATTGTTTTAGGAAAGGGAACCTCTCTCGCTGTAAACGCAGCAGAGCCCTGAACTCTGGTGTGTCATATGTTCCCACAACCCAGCAAGCATTTGGGAGGAAAGCAGGAATCAGTTTGGTCTTTTGCCTTCAGCTAAGACATTCAAAGAAAAAAAAAAAAATGGAAAGGAGAATAGCTGGTTTATTATTATTGTTATTTGCTTCTTTGAATTCCCTGCGTTCTCATAAATTCTAATGGGAAACTGACCTTATAACTCCCAAAACCAAACACGATGCCAAGACATCTCCACAGGCCAGCTTTCCTTCAGTACGCCATATGGGATGCAGCCCTTGTTCCTACAACACAGGCAAGCAGATCACCAGTTAGTCACAATTCATGACACAGAAACATTTTATGGGTAGGGACATGACAAGCAGATAACACCACCAGGCATGATGTTTTCCCTGGCTACATCTGTGCTAGTAAATAAAAGAAGGCCAAGGTGGAGTATCAACCACTATGTTGAAATTGTCTGCGATGCTTAGCTGTTAGCATGCTCCCTGGCACAACTTTTTTGGACAATGCCAGCTAACCCTCT
>NW_009258662.1:1961018-1997093 GCF_000687185.1 Egretta garzetta
GCTGGCTCCCTCTGCCTTACATGCTCCCTGGGTTAAACATACAGAGCTAGAGCGCAGGAAGGCTTATTGGGAAAAGCAGCTGCTGGGTCAGATGATGTTTGTAACATAATCTTGGAAAAGGAGCTGCTTAAAAGATTCAGTCTGTTATGACCGTGAGCGTGTAATGCTTACCTGTTCAGGGCTGTACATGGGGATAGGAGAACGAGCCCTAAGTAATGCTTGTGGTCAGCTTTAAAGCTAGATTTGAATTTTGAACACAGACTTTTGGGGGCAGACAGACAATGCCAGCTAGAAATCTATCCACTGGAGCAAGTGATGCATCCCAAGGCATCCCACCTTTGTCCCTCAGACATTACTGACTGGCATCAAGTTGGTCCTATAAGTGTTGCCCTGTCTAGTTTGATTAACCCTTTGCTGGAGGAGCACCAGGGTGCCAGAGTACAGACCCTGAGGTAGTATCAGGACCTGTTCTCCTTTATAATGTTATTAGGCAGGTCTATAGGCATGGACATGAGCTAAATCCCATGTCCTGATTTATATCTTGTGGCCCTGAATTAGGTCTCACTCACCAGCTGCAGCGCGGGGCAGACCTGCAGGCAGCTTACAACCCTTTGATGTCTCTGGGGAGGGCCAAATGGAAAACCTCTACGGTTCAAGACACCAGGGTCACCTTGATGGCCATGCCATGGCTCTGGTCCTGTGCTCTTCTTTCTTTCTGATGGATGACTGTGAAAGAAATAAGGCTGCAGATGTTGATCCAATTATGTCAACGGTACCTAAGCCTGCTCTCTGCTTTCACAGTACCCAAGCCAAACCAGAATGCGCTCGCTGGGGAAACTGTCTCATAAAACTGCCCTGTTTTGGATTAGCAAAGGCAATCTGATTAACTCCCCAGCAGGGGCAAGACACAACACCAAACTTGATCTCAACTACCACATCAGAGACCTCCGGTGAATTAGATCCAGAAGAGGCAGCTGTGAGTTATGGGGCTGGAATTCCATCAAGGGCTTCTGGGGAGGTCATAAACCACCAAACAACTCTTGCAACCTCCCCCTTCTTCCCGTCCACCCTCCACAAATAGAATTATAGCCCCGTAATTCAAGTGGGGTCTGTTTGTCTGCAAAAAGACAAATGCAAGGAGCCATCTGTGGGGGTGTCAAGCTGTAAATCCATTCTTTTTCCTGACATTCTTCCATCTCCTACTTCACAGGATGATGCTTCCAGGCTGCACCCAGGTCTCCTCACTTTCCCCACCCTTCCTCTCTTCTTCCTTTCATCTCCTTCCTCCTTCCTTTCCTGCTTAATAGAGACATAAAAGCAATCGCTGTCTTTACAGACCAACTGCCAGCCAACCACTCACATCTACTGTCCTTCCCTTCATCCTGGAGAGTAAAAGCAATACTCAGTCTGCTTCTCACTTCTTTTTATCCACAAACCATTCCCTAGCACAAACCATATTGCAAACATCTAACCCACGTTAAACCTTCTGAATGAAAGGGCTATCCTGTTTGTTTTTTTTTCAAATTGGGCCAGACTAGGTAGTTTCCCTTAATTGCATTCTTTGATGGTTTAGGGGATAAGGAGGTGCCCCACCCCTTTATATTTTTGCTGGCATTTACATGCAAACATTCAGCCTGCAAAACAGAAAGACAGTCTGGAACATTTTGGCGTTACATATTAGACAAGTCGAAGTGATTCCAACTTCAGTCTGTTTGTGGGCCATTTTGGGCAGCCAAAGGTGGTCCATGCTTGGTCCATCCAAAGCTTGCCTTCAGTGGTTGATAAACAGCCAGACTGGAAATGCCTTGTGAATTAAAGCTGGCAAGCATCATAAAATACCCTCAGCACAAGTTCAGAAAGGGGAAACTAAAGCTGAATCAAAGGTTGGATCTTCCAGAAAGGAAGTGATTTGCTAGGGTCAGACACAAAGCTGGGACTAGAACCTGCTGGTCCAAAGCTTGGGTGATGTGTTAGATCACACCACCTTTTCTAACAGACCAGCTGGCCAGTGCACATAGATAAGAAAAAAAATGGGCTTGAGCACTTAACATTATATCAATATCCCCTCTTCTCCTTCCACCAGAACGTTTACAACTTACCGAATTTGGGAATTTAATGTGATAGATCAAGAAGCACAACCTGGAAGTGCTGGACATCCATACATGAGAAATCGCAGGGCACTGTTTCTCACTGGCTCAGAGATTTCTATGCCTTATCTGTCATTTTCATTACCCCTCATGTATTTTTATGATGTAAATGATCACAAGCTCCCTTTAAGTCAGGAGGGAGTTGCATCAATGTCAAACCACAGCAAAATCAGTAGCATACTTGTCATGTTTATTTAATCCGAGATAGTTTACATACTTCTGTGAGTTTAAAGCTTAAAGGCCAAAAGGTTCATGCTGCTCTGACTTAGGCAGCAGCTCTAGAACCCTTGGAAAGGCCTTCTCTGACAAGTGGTGGCAATTTTGAGGGTATCTTGCATTATTTTCTCTGATAACGCAGTCCTGGAACACTTGAGAAGGTTGTTTCACCAAGCAAAAATACTCCAATGCAAAAATACACACATGGTCACACATGGGCTTTAAGTCAGTGACATGGGCTCAATGAGAAGAGAGATTTTCAACAACAGGTCAAGACATGTTCTGATTGCTTGTTTTTAAATACCTTCCTACAGACTTTTTCTCCTACTTTGGCCAACAAGGATGTCAAGGTTTGTCATCTGAACTTCTGCTTTCTTAATCAGATGGAATCGTTGAGGGTTGGGGTTTGTTGGGTTTTTTGGTTGGTTGTTTGGGTCTTGTTTTCTGTCTGTCTCTGAAGGTTTTCTCACATGACTGACTCCAAAATCTTGAGGAGGCCTCCTCACTTGATGTTTCTTCAATATTATTCCAAGAAGTCTCATGGAGATAACTGTAATAGTGGTCTTCCGTGCAGGATTCTGCTGCAATCAGATTCCAAAAATCACACACCAAAATTTAGGGAGAAAGATGAGGGAAACAGAGAGACAGAGAAAGAAATTAATTGGGCAAATAAATGACAGCCATACAGTAAACCCTGAAATGTTATGAAGCAATACATCTGGAAAAAATAGATTAAAACCACTCTGAACTTTTAAAAAAGCCAATTCATAATAAAACAGCAAGTGTTTTTGTGAATCCCAGCAGAAAAATACTTTACAAACTGGATTGGGCCCTGTGATCAGCATTGTGGTTTTTCATATATGTGTATAAATTCTTTAATTACTAAGATTACCCCATGTAATATTTGATAATTCTGCCCCTTTGGGAAGTTGATTGTAAGGGAAAGGCACAAAACATTGTTCCAGATTTCTAGCCTGGGGAATTGCCTCAGAGGCCTTCTAAAGTTTATTTTTTTGCCTTGTTATTTCTTACCCCCTTTGGAAATCTTTCATTTTTCTTAGGACAGAATTTCAATTAGCAGAAGGATAATGCTATCAGGAGGCACTGAATATCCTTGGAGATAAATCTAGCTGGGAGTTGTCAATGGAATATCTGAAATAGCCTGACAGTAAAGGTCCTGTAAAGCTTAGATTACTCTTTAAAAAAAAAGAAAAAAAATAATAATCAGTTTGCCTTTCAGAGAGGGAATGAAAAGGGCGGGAAGGAGGTTGGTTATTGAATTGCTATGTTCAACTGCAAAAGAGGATGATAAAAGAAAAGAGACAGTATATTAAGGACACCTAAGCTGCTGGATCTGAGAAAATGTCTAGATAAACTTCTAGGTGCAGTCTGTAGCCACCTTTAAGCCTGGTCGATGTTTTCATCAGATGACTGAACAAGCTTCTTGTTGAACCTTCACTCGTGAGAGGGATGAAAGGCCTGAAAGAAACCTGTGAAAGCTACAGGAACGCACATGGAGTAGAGGACACTGAGATGGGCTCTAGAGCAGCCATGCTCTGAGCACACAGGAGTGTTCATTAGCTCTTTTCTGGTTCTTAAAAACCAAGAGTTTCAAGGTAAGGCAGCCTTCCCCCTTTTTTCATCTGAGCCCTGCTGATTGCTCACTTGTGAAGGATGTTAGAAGCACCAACACATCCATGCTGACAATATATCTAGACATAGAAGGACAGTTTTCAAAATTTCTGTGGGATTTCAGATTCTACCCGATGCCTCTAAATTCTCTCATGTGTTGGACAGCTCTTCACTTTAGTCTTCAGTGAAATTCCCTTCCACTGAAAAGCTAGGCTTTGTCTTGGTAGTTAATCAGAATTGTGCTGCATCGCTGCTACTACTGTTGATAATAGGTGTATGGGAGATTGGGGGAAAGACCACCATAACCCTGAAATTTCTGCGTCTGTAGTGTATGGAGTTTAAGATGTGTTTGTGGTCTTGAGGATGGACACTTCCTAGGGAAGCATGTCAAGAATCATGGAATTTTTTAGGTTGGAAAAGACCTTTAAGATCATCAAGTCCAACTGTTACCCTAACCCTGCCATCCCACCACTAAACCCTGGCCCTAAGCACCTCGTCTGCCTGGCTTTTAAATACCTCCAGGGATGGGGACTTGACCACGTCCCTGGGCCTGTTCCAATGCTTGACAACCCTTTTGGGGAAGAAATTTTTCCTAATGTCCAACCTAAACCTGCCCTGGCACAGCTTGAAGCCATTTCCCCTCATCCTATCACTTGTTACTTGGGAGAAGAGACCCGACGCCCCCTGGCTCCCCACTCCTCTCAGGCAGTTGTAGGGAGTGATAAGGGCTCCCCTCAGCCTCCTCTTCTCCAGGCTGAACACCCCCAGGTCCCTCAGCCACTCCTCATAATCCTTGTGCTCCAGACCCCTCACCAGCTGTGCTGTTCTCCTCTGGATATGCTCCAGCCCCTCAATGTCCTTCTTGGAGTGAGGAGCCCAAAACTGAACACAGTGTTTGAGGTGTGGCCTCACCAGTGCAGAGTACAGGGGCACAATCACTTCCCTGCTCCTGCTGGCCAGGAATAATAAAAAAAAACATTGAGGGAACTGATGTGATGGGGTCATTTCTCATGAGCTACCTTTCCCCTGCCTCACAGCCCCAGATGAAGGGACAATGTGTTTAATCCCAACCCACCTGAGCAGGGAGTGCCTGGCCGAAGTGTTGTTGTCACCCCTCAGCAGGGGGGGATGAAAATCGACTTGAAAGGAGGTCTGTCTGGGCCTACTCAGTGCTATCTTGCAGTGCCATACCTACTCCCAGCCCCCATACTTGATGCAACCATAGCCAAATGAGCAGGCAACCATTGGCCACGATGGCTGCTGTGATCCTCATCTCAGTCCTGCATCATGAGTGCTTTTATACCTTCAGAGGAATGAGCCGGAGCAGATGTCCTGTGATCAGAAGAATCTGGCAGTACACAACTCTGCCTTCACCTTGAAACTGCTGACCTTTTGCTTTCACCTGGCAAGTTGAGAGGGCTTAGATCACTAGAAACAGTTCCTAATAAAGATCCTGGCATGAGGCACTGCAGGCCTGTGACTGCTGTTTGAACTCAGGACTTGAGAAGCTATTGAAGGCTTTCAGAGATAAGACACACATGGCCCAAATTCCATGGGCCCCTTTATCTGCTCACATCTGGTTATCTTCAATGCAATCTGTTTGCTTCAGTACAATTGCTGGCTAATTGCGTAGTGGCCTCAACAGTGTTGGGGTTAGGGACATGCTGAGAAGGCCTCCCACTAATCTATTCCAGAGGCTCAGAGGAGCCATGAATGCTCCTTGATGATGACTTTAGATTACCTTGGGCCATACAAAGTAAAAGATGGCATCACCCAGCCAAAATCATCTGACAACAGGAAGCAAATGTTCCAGGAGAAAGGGCTGATACCACCAATGAAACCACTGCAGACCTCGACTCCAGTGAAGAATGGTATACATGGGGATGTTTTGTGACATACTGTTAGAACTTGTCAGAGGTAGAACTTGAGGCCTGGACTCCAGCTCTGCAGGACACTACGCGTAGTCTATTCTCCACCAAGGTTTTTCTTTTCAACATTTGCAATCTAAATCTAGATAAAAGCTGTGAAGAAAAGAAATTTTTTAAGGCATGTAGTAGGATATTTTACACGGCCAGTTTATGACAGATTTGGACTTATGATTTAAAATCATATTTCTTCAATCACTGTTGCAACTGAATCAGCATTTCCACACTGAAAACACTGTTCCAGTGTTCAACCACCCCTCTCTTTTTTTAGTAGTCAAGTTGCTTGAGAGTGAGTCTGCATTAACTTGAATGTCTCTTTTGCTAAATATCTTCAGGATAGATATCTGCAACAGAAAAGGATGCTCCAGCCACCTGGCCAGTATCTTTCAGTATTCGGCACCAGCAAAGAGAAAAAAAGTCTGTCCCATTGGGAGGCAGAGGCAACAATCATAATTAAAACATGCAGAACAAACAGTCTTCACTATGCCCAAAAATTCAGAACCTAAAAATCTTGTTCACAGAAGCGCTGGAAAGCATGTGACTAACAAATAGCTGGTTAGGAATACAACATAATTCACAGAAAGAATGACAAATGCTCAGTCTGTGGGATGAATTTTACTTCCAAAATAACCTGCCTACTTGCAGAATTCAAGCCTGCATGGGGCCGGTAGCAGTTCTTAAAGGATGAACTCTTTCCTGAGACTTTTCTCAGGGTTGGCTTCTGGGTTCTTGTGGTATTTCCTGGTGACAGGGTGGAAATCCCTCTACATCTTCAACTCAGAAGAGTAGGGACAATGTGTAACTAAAAATAGTGGCATCAAAGGAAAGGAAACCGCTGTCTCCTAGCACACAGAGAGAATGTACTAGTCTGGAGAGATGACTTACCCACAGGCCTGCTGAGCAGGTTATTGGGATCCATGGGCTGGTTTAAGCCCAGTGTTAACCCTTCAGGCACTGCAAAGAGACATTCTTCCCTTTCTCAGCGATGTGGGAGGAGGTGAAAAATCCCCAAACTCTTTCTAAAATGGGAAGGCCAATATGTGTTAATAGAGCAGTATTTCCTCTTCCAGCCATGGCATGATCCCGGGAAAGAATTCATGTTGTCTGCCTTTACCTATTCATGCTAATGCTTCCTAAAGATCACTCCAGGAAAGTCATTGTGAGTCGTCTGCAGTATGAGCCTTGGCAGAACTGAAATACCTCCGCTCTGCTCCTTTCCTTGCTGCCATGAGCTCAGCAATGTATGGAAACACCTTCCAAATTCAATTAATTTCAAGCCCAAGTAACCTTGATGGATTACATTAAGACATCAGCAGATATTTTTGGGGTATATGTGAATGGAGCCAAGACAGGACCTTAACCTGATACTGTGTCTACACTGACCTGACCATTGAGTCCAAACTTGCCAACCATCAACACCATAAAGACACATGGCCTCCGTAGTCAAGAGGATGCCTACCTTGCAGCAGGTGCTTAGGACCACGCCAATTATGAGGTGGACGCACCATGCTTGTCATGGCCAATTCTTTGAGGCCAACTTCACTGAAGGTAATTTCCTTGGTCCACCCTAGAAAAACTTAGATCAGAGGGAACCTGATGATGGAAGGCAGATCTAGTTCACAAGCACCCAAATTCAGAAATGTGCCTGTGGGTTGTGTCTTAAGGAAGGGAAGAGAAGTTTTGCATCTGTTTCACTTGCCCAAGGGTGAAATTATGCAAGTCTCAGAAGCAGCAAATCAAGATCAAAAGGAAGAAAATTAGGAAAAGAGAGAAGAACGGAGAAGTGGGAATAGCCTATGCTAGGGTATTGCTCCAGGGCTCACTACTCCTTGTACTAAAGCTTTCAAGTCCACAGCATGCTGGGAGATGCCACTTCTGTCCTCTTCCCTGTCTTGTAAACTGATCACTTCTCTCTCCCCTGGCCTCTGTGCATGAGGTGATGGAAGAGAATTAAATATATCCATCCAGTGGTTCAGGAAAAAGGATGGTCCCTTGGCTGGGCTGGTCCTAGCTATACTGAGCATCATGAAGTCAGGTAGGACAGATGAACCGCCTTCTCCTTGTTCAAAGATGTACCTGAGCCACATCAGTTTCAGACACATGGTCAGCAAGAGAGTTAAAGAGAAAGCCTTTCTTCTTGTTGCACATCCCATTTCTCCACGGCTTTTTTTATACTTGCTGGATTCAGAGGAACCTGAACACCTTATTACACAGCCTCCATCTGCAGCTAATTTCAATGATCCTCCAAAGTACCCTGAGATCACAGGCAAGCCTGTCATACCTGTGAAGTCTCTTCCTGCCTGCACTCCCCCAGACTGCCTGTAGCACACAAGTACAAGCTATTTATCCTGGGATGGTGGAAACTTGGCCTTTCTCCACCCAATAACACCTCCTGAAGGCTATTTCCATGTTCCCAGAGCCCATCTCAAGCCACCAGAGAAGGGATATGGTCCACACTGGTACCCAGCCTATCCTATCCTGCCTTCTTCGGTGGATTTCTCTGCTTCAGACTTCCCCTCCTGTTTGCTTGCCCTTTCTCCCTGCCAAGGCCCCACTTCCTCAGCTCTCTGGCTTCCTTACACCACTATAAAGTGAAATTCCATGTGCCCTTGCTCTTGCACTGGATCCTGAAAGCAGAAGGTCAGTTATTGCATGTCCCATGCTGGACAAGGACTTGGTGTACTGTGGCAATCCTGCTATTTGCTCTTGCTCCACAGTGTTAAAGAAGGGTCACTATTGCTAAATCCCTTGCAAATGAACAAGGAGATCTCAGATCGTTTCGACACCCCAGTCACTTCCTCCCCAACACAAGAAGCGATGATATTCAATTCATCAGCAAGGCTGGTCCATCAGCTGCATTCATCGGTGACATTTTAATGCCAACAGCCCTCCACAGGGCTGGTAAAGGTGACATGGGATACACATGAAGCGGAAACCTATGACTCTTTGCAATCACACCTGGAGGCCAGGCAGATAATCCAGGGTGTTAAAAATGGTTTAGCAAGTGAATTCCAAGAATTATCCCCCTCCTTTCTTCCTCTGTCATGAATTGCTTTTGTGGCAGGTTGACCTTGGCTGGATGCCAGGTGCCCACCAAGCCACTCTATCACTCCCCTCCTCAGCTGGACAGGGGAGAGAAAATATAATGAAATACTTGTAGGTTGAGATAAGGACAGGGAGATCACTCAGGAGTTACCATCATGGGCAAAACAGACGCAGCTTGGGGAAATCAGTTTAATTTATTACTGATCAGAATCAGAGTAGGATAACGAGAAAATAAAAACTAAATCTTAACACACCTTCTTCCAGGGCTTAACTTCTCTCCCAATTTTCTCTCCCTCCTCCCCTCGAGCAGCACAGAGGGACAGGAATGGAGGTTGGGGTCAGTCCATCATCACACACTGTCTCTGCTGCTCCTTCCTCCTCAGGGCAGGACTCCTCACACTCCACCCCTGCTCCAGCCTGGGGTCCCTCCCACAGCAGACAGTCCCCCACGAACTGCTCCAGCCTGGGTCCTTCCCACAGGTTGAAGTTCTTCACACACTGCCTGAGCGTGGGTCCACCCCTCCCACAGGGTGCAGTCCCTCAGGAGCAGACTGCTCCAGCGTGGGTCCCCATGAGGTCACCAGTTCCACCAGCAAACCTGCTCCAGCCTGGGCTCCTCTCCCCATGGGGGGGTCACAGGTCCTGCCAGGAGCCTGCTCCAGCATGGGCTTCCCACAGGGTCACAGCCTCCTTTGGCTGCCCCAGGGGCTGCGGGGAATCTCTGCTCCGGCGCCTGGAGCCCCTCCTGCCCTCCTGCTGCACCAGCCTGGGGGGCTGCAGGGCTGCTCCTCTCTCCCATTGCAGTTGCTGTTATGCAGTAACTTTTTCCCCCTTCTTAAATACGTTATCCCAGAGGCGCTACCACCATCACTGATGGGCTCAGCCTTGGCCAGCAGCGGGTCCATCTTGGAGCCAAATGGCATTGGTTCTGTTGGACACAGGGGAAGCTTCTAGCAGCTTCTCACAGAAGCCACCCCTGTAGCCCTGCCACTACCAAAACCTTGCCGTGCAAACCCAATACAGCTTTACAATGAGAACAATAATAAAAAAAAAGGAAGGCAAGTCGAGTTCACAATACTCAGCACTACATACACTGAGGAACAGATGGGGGACAAACAGCACCTTTTGGAAGCAGAACAAAACCCAAAATATATGGGACCCAGGAGGCTATAGGACATGAAATTTTGTGGTAAAAAGTTCTGCTTCAAACTTTGCCAGGTCCTCCCTTCAGCTTCCCTCTCTGCCCAGGGAATGTGCAGCGCAGCAGGGCTCTTGCTTTTCGCACTGCAGTGTTTTGTATATTGGAAACACTACATGCACTTGTACTAAGGGATTTGTCCTAACTCAGTGCTCAGAGTCCAGAAAAATTGCCAGGGATGGGTGACGGCTGAGAGAAGCCCCATGGGGACAACAAAGATGACAGCAGTAATATTGAAGAGGGTGTGTTTGGCTTCCCAGTTCAGCCTCAAGAAGTAACGACTGTTTCCCCCTCACAAACAGCAAAATCTGTTTATTTCCCAGATGGGAAAAGGAGAGGAAGCAATTTGGACCAACACAGAAATGTTTCAGTGTTTGCTAAGAAATTGCCTAGGAAGTTTGCCGGCAGAATGATTATACAATTTTTAGGTAGATCCACCATATTAGCAAGGTCACATAACAGCCATGCACTCCGTGACAATCAAGTGAGACAGTTTCTCCAAGGACCCCGGACTCAGCTGTAGCACAAGTGGAAGCAAAGAGGCTCATAACGACTGATTGCCTGAAACATGTTCATTAGCTCTTGCGAACAGCAGCTTACAGAAGCAGAGCTCGTGGGCTTTGAGTCCTCCCATCTAGCAGAGCAAGACAAGGCTGGGTGGCAGGAAGGTGAAATCCCAGCGCAGGTGATGGGATGACACAGGGTTTTCACTAGCTGGGCAGATGATAGTTCCTTGGGTGCTACCAGCTGGGTCTTTTGGATATCAGTATCAGAATGAAACTCATTGGAAGGCACTTCATGTTCAGTGCTCTTCTAGCAGTGGTTGCAGAGTGTTTTCCTTTTGCTGGTCACCTGGGAGCATCTTTCACACAGCTTCATTAGGTTTCCTAGTCATCTCTCAGCAGGGGAGCTGCAAAGGCCTCCGCTGGATTCATGGCCATTAACTTGTTCGTTGTATACCGCAGCCTACGGAGCTCATTCCCTGCAACATCTGATGCTTGGAGATGCTGAGTTACATGGTGTTTTCAGTAGTCACGAGGACTCTGATGGCCAAATTTCACAATTAGATAAACTCACATAGCCTCTGACAATTTTGCAGGGCACCTTCTTTGCCTCTGGAGCATGTCACCCCATATCTATATGGAATTACAATGTATATGTAATGTCTCCATTTGCAGTTTTCTTCATCGAGTGCATTTTGCACAGCTTTCATGAGTTTCCAGTGCAGCAAACTGTTTTGATCTTTTATTGTGCTCTTAAATTGGGCACAAATGTCTCATGTGCTTTCAAATTTACAGCACATCACAGGCATTTGGTTTTATAACTCACAGGGTTTAAACTAGAATAAAATTGATAGAATTACACAAATCAAGTGGGTGCTGAAATATTGGGTAGCAATTTATAGAAGTTGACAAAACCAAAATTTCTGGTGTCAGAGTAGCATTAGTAGTATTTCAAGGGAGTAACAGCTTTTTGGTCTCTAGGGAAATGCATGGCATACGGAAAAGTAAGGGCAAATCTCACATACTGTTTGAAAAAGGAAAAATTTGGGAAAGTAACAGGAAGCAGCTTTCTTGTTGATGTCAGATTAATTACACCTTCCTACTGTTTCACATAAGATCACGGAGGTCTAAGAGGTGTAGATACTGCCTGTATGGTGTTTCAGTCAGGGACCATCTAGAGCTGGTCCTGATTAGGCCCTGTAAGTGCTGTTATTATCATTAATAACGATCAGGATCACTGATACGGAGGTGTAACAAGATTGCTGTTGCACTGCAGATGCTTGTACAGGCTGCCTCATAGGGAAGAGAAGGAAAAATGATTCACACAGTGATGCAAGCACATCTCACCACAAGCACTTTGTCATTCTCTATTTAATAACCAGTTGAAGAAGCACAGGATTTTTCTGGCCAGCTTTAAGTAAATTAGTTTGACATCAGGAAATTTCAGACTGTTGTGTTTCTGTGTTTGCTAAGATCATTTCCAGGTCCTTCATTCCCCAAACTGCCCCCAATGTGTATGTGTTAGATCAGCTCCAGTTTCTTCATAAGTGAAGAATCCAAGGGCTGTTCACTCAGGAGAACTCTTATACCCAGAATTTCCCCAGTTTTGGCTCCCTCCACCACACAGTCCTACACTGTCCCCACAACTCTTGATCCCACAAAAGGCTCACGCATGCTTACACGTGGTACATTGAGCTGGAAAAAGCATAGTAAAAATAATAATACTGTCTTAAGGCCACAGTGTGCCATAGCCAGGTGCTGTGCTAGGTGATGGCCTGGAAAGGGCTTCCCCAAACAATGTGGACATGACCTTTCTCTATCATGGCCACAACTCACTGGGGCAAATACCTTCAGCAAATGCAAATGCAGCTGCATTTATTTGGGATTCTGGCAGCACCTTGCAGCAACTGGCTTTTATCAGGCTGTGATATTCACCTGCCTGCCTCTCCCTCCTGTGAGGCTGAGGTAGGGTCAGACCTATCGTTTTAGCTCTGCCTCCATATGACTTTTCTTCTTGCCTTGCACTATCCCCAGCATCCACCCGGCTTCAGCACTTCCCCAGCTCCGTTTCATCCCAGCGCCTCCAGCAGCTTTCCCCCATGCCCTGCACCCCTAGCAACTGCCTGTATCTCCAGCCTCCGGGGAACGGTCCTTCCCCTGGCTACCGTCTCTGGTTAGCATTCCCCCAGCTCCACAGAATGTGGTATCCAGTGTCCACAGGTGGTCGGGGAGGGGTGATACGCATCCACACGCTGTTGGATTTTCCTCCCAGAGTCATCTCCTTCCCCCGCGGATAATTCATGCAACATTTATTCCTCCTCTACCCTCAACCCCCAGAAAAAGTTATCGTAAGTCACTGGCTGGGAACGAGCTGAGCTCTGAAACCTGCCACCATCCATCAGGGTGGCAGACACCCTGCGGAAGGGCGTCGTGGCACGGCGCCAGGGCTAATGGCCTGAGACGCTGCGCGCTCTTCGCTCTGAGCTGCTGTAGAGAGCGGGCACGGATGCTAATTGCAGTTCGCTCTACCTCTGAGAAGGAAGGAGGGAGGTCGTTCAAGGGAGCGGGGAGATTTTTAATGGTGGTGCTTGGTCGCAAAAATGCCAACAGCTCTTCAGTCATTTCACTACCAAGATCGGATGATTTTGAAATCCCTCCAGTGTGCCCCATGAGCGCTGTGGTTTGGGGTCATGCTCCTAGCCAGAGCCCAGGGCTGTTCACTGGATGACCATGTTCCCTCAGACCCTTCTCCAGTGGTGGAATGGCCAAGCAGCTAGACAGTTTCTTCGCTCTGGTTCGTCACAGGACATGGGGTAAGCATGGGACATAGGTCTGGATTAAAATCACCTAGATCTTACCCTAGATCTGGAAATACCTGTTCTCCCTGGGGTCAGACTTCACTAGTCTAACTTCCACTGAATGGCCCGTAATATTTCTCACCGGTTCTGGAGATACCTGTTCAGCTCTGAAGGCCTCAGAAGACAGCAACAAACACCGGCAGGAATAACTAGAGACTGGCTGGCTGAACCTGGTCTTTGCTGTCTGTAACTTTGTCTTCACGGACAGCCAGACAGAAGGAGTTTCTTTCCTATTTTATTTCCTTCTTCCACAGCCTTCAGATAAATACTGTTATACAGTGTTTATTTCTTAAATGGGCTGTCTTGCAGAGGGAGAAATGATCTTGTCAGAACTGAATAAAAACCCATTTTCACCATGAATCTGTGAGGTAACAAAAATGTGAGGGAACTGTGAAATGCCACGGTACCAAGATGTACTGCCTTCACAGTCTATTCCTGCACTCAGCTCGACAAGTCTGCCCTCCGTCATCTCAGCACCTGGGAGTTTATCTAATCATCATTACTGGCACTTACCCTGACGTATTCACAGATGTATTTGCTGCTCCTCACTTGCACAGGCCGATTGGTTATTCCTAACATGGGGTTGGGATTGATCCCTTGCAATTGAATCCTCGTCAGAGAGCTCAGAAGGAAGAAATCTTTATGGGTTTCCAACAACCGAGTGCGTCTTATGTGTGCGAGGTGAAGCCATGGAGACTGCCCTGGCCTCCCAGGCAGCACCTGTCTACTGAAACCCAATTGCTCTGATTCAGTATAAAAATTATCTGAATGGGACTGGGTCTGTAGGAGGTTTTCTGCTCCATGGAGCCATCACTGACAGTGTCCAGCAGCCATTCAATAGAAGGGTCTACAAAACAACCATCCATTTCACTTACCATGACCCACGAAAGACTCCCCAGTACCTTCAGGCAACATTAAAGCCTGCAATGCACCATCTTAAAAAAAGGAGAACAGGAGAGACCTGCGAACCACAAAGACAATTTAGCCATAGGCAGTAAAGCCTTCTGTGAAGACAGCTCAGTAAAGCTCTTAGCCGTACAGCCAGCAGCCTGGGCAGCACAGCAATGGTATTTACCCACATGCACCCTGCCAGCTGGACCTTCTCCCTTCCCCTTCATTTTCCTTTGCTGATGTTGGGGCAACAGCCATGACCCATAGAGGAGGCAGACACATAGCAGCCAAGTCTGCTGCAAGCAGGAGCCCTTTGCATCACTGAACACCAAGGCAGCCTCTCCCCACCATGTGGTAGCCCCTAAAGGTGTGGCAAAAGCACGGTGGAAATGTTTCCCCCTGAACAAACACTCATTGCTTGATCCGGGGTTCTGAGCAACCTGATCTAGTCAGTGGTGTCCCTGCTCACTGCAGGGGGGTTGGACTAGATGTCCTCTAGGGGTCCCTTCCAACCCAAAACATTCTATGATTCTATGATCCGAATGTGGGAGAGTTTGTAGTTGCTGTAACTGCTTTCTATTTTCACCTTTTTCTAAGCACACCTTTTATATGTGTCAGAACCACACCTGCATCCCCCTTTTCTGCTCCCAAAAACCACAGCAGCCCCACAGACCGATTGCTTTGTTCAGATGAAGCCAGCCTCATCCCAGTTCCAAATTCTGTTTGCATCCACTTCCAGGCTCGATCCTTCCTTTTGAAGTTGGGATCGAGGGGGAAAAAAGCAAGGGAGAAGTTAGCATCATTTAAAAGCAATCTAACCAGAGAGCAACTTTTAAATGGAGCCATTTAAGGCCAGAGCCTCCCAGCTGTCTGGGTGTCCCTGCTGAGCCCACTGCAAAACACAGTTCAGGGCACCCCTGTCACTGACTGCAGGCTAGCAGGGAAGATGCATTAGCCAGTAGCATCCAGAGCATGATTAATCTTTTCCTCCTCATTCTGATGCTGCTGCAGTTGCAACAGATGTTCAAGAGCCTTCTGGCAGTGACAGATACCCACATGGTCCTGACTCCTTACCAGGCAAGTAATGATAATAGTCACAGATTCCCAGGGCTGTGTCAGCTGGATTTTTTTTTTTTTTTTTTTTTTTTTTTTTTTTTTTTTTTTTTTTTTTTTTTTTCTTCCCCTCTGGAAAGTTCTGCATATTTTCTGGAAAGTTTCTTTATGAGATACAGCGTGTTCAAATCACACATTGACTCTGCCCCAGAGTTCACATGGGTGGATCAGAGGGTTGGGAAAAAACATCCTCCTTTCTGAGCATCCCAACCTGGAGCTTCCTGGTGGAGGAGCAGGAGAAAGGTTATAATCAGAGCAAAAGGACCTGTGGCTGGTGTACAAAACAGGTCAGTGAAGCACACTTCATGCAATGCAACAGATACACGGGATGAGTAAGTTCTTGGTATGCCCCTTACTGCTCTTGCTTTCCCTGTTTATAAACATGGATGCTAATTCTCCCCTGCAGGGTTGGGTGCCTTGGCATTAAGACCAGAAGGGCCATTCTGATCCTGTCTGACCTTCAGAGAAATCTGACCACTCACTCTGAGCCCAGGAGCTAGTGCATGAGGCAGGACAAAGTTTTTCGATCACTCTACCTAGAAAGATATTAAAGGCAGAAGCTACGCCTCCCTTGCAAGATGATTCATTTTGCTAATGATCCATCCCACCAAAAAAGCACTACAAGTTTGCTTCTTATTTTCATTCTAAATCCTTCTTCCACCTTCTCCTTCTTACCACTGGATCTTATTTTGCCTTTGTCTGACAGCTGCATTCAGACGTTGCTGTCATGAGTCTTCAATGGAAAATCCTACAGCTCCTCCTCCTCAAATGCACTCTGTTTGCAAATCAGCAATGAACTTATTTATGTAGCATTACAGAGCTGCAAACCCTGCTCAGCAGACAAAAAGTCACTCAAAATTCTTCCCACTTCTTGTATGCAGCAAAGTATATCCCACTGTCAGACCTGAAATCTTAGCAGCAATGATGAGAAAAATTACTCCCCACACTGTGCTGGGCATGCAAGCCTGAGAGATGTGAGAAATTTCATGTGTATATAAAATATTTGTAGGATCTATGGATAACACACAGATATGGAGAAAGGCAGCTGTGAAGCATACACAGCTCCAGCAAGTCGTTTGCCAAGACTCTGGAAGACGGTCCTTTTCTGTGGATGTTGCTACCTTTCCTTTCACTCTCAGCTCTCATTCAAACTGGAAAATAACAACAGGGCTCATCCAACGTGTCCTTAGCCAGATCCAAGGCACATGCCTGCATCTCATCCTTGGCACTCTTTATAGTCAAGAGCGAGCACTTTGGGTCACAAATCAAGAAGCCTCATTTGCTCCACCAGCTGTAAAGGGAGCTGAGGGTGACTAGCTCAAAAAGAGGTGCCCATCCCATAGATGGTCACGTCCAGCCAGAGAAATTTCAGGCGGGTACTGGGGCTGCAGAGAAACCCTGCAGTTGTGAAGCAGATGAAAACAGAGACAGCAGCATCTGCAGAGGGCATGAATCCGTATCTCTGAGGCACAGCTGCCTTCACTCATCTCAAGGGGTTGTTAACTCTAAGCTATGTTACATGTCATGATTGCCAGTTGTTTCAATGCTGATTAAAAAATGCATTAAAGGAACTTCTGTGAGCTAAAGTTGTGTTAGCAATGCTTCATTATGGTATCAGAAGTGATGGATCCTGTCTTGTGCATGATCCTGGGAATAATATCCAACCTCTTCCATCTGTTTTCCACTCCCATACACACCCTGATAACTGCCTCTTCCTCTATAACCGATGTGAAATTGAGTTTCTTTGCAGGTCAGCACAATCTTGTCTCATGTTGGTAGGGAGGCAAATGCAATGTGCAATTTGGGACACCCATGTTCTATAAATTAACTTACCCTGGAACAAGCACAACTAAGGGATGATCAGATGACTGAAGAGCAGAAAAGCCTATTTTAGGAGAGGAGACTCACCACATTTCATTTCCTGAAGCAAATTATCACTCAGAAGAATTTCCCTGGGCTGCAAAAAAACTAGGGAAGGTGGCAAAACCTCTTCAAGTAGCTGACAGGAAGGGCAGGACTGCAGAGACCACGAACACATAATGAGAGAGATCAGAGAGCTCGTGAATACAGCTCATGAATTTAGGCTGAAAATTAGTAAAAAAGAGTCAAACAGTCAGAATCAGAAGGCTGAGTATGCTATCAAAGGAGGAGATAGGACAAGAAACCAAACTACTTAGATGGAACTGAATGCCTTTGTTTAAGAGATTATATAGCCTAGCTCTTATAATAGCAGCAGACCAAGGCATCTCACCTGGTCTTGTGTTCCCAGGACCATTCCTCTTGTTTCCACCACATCTTCTGCTTCCATGTAAATATGCACAATAAAGGAGGGAGCAAATCTATGGCAGCCTGCGTGAAGTCAGCCCAATGCAGAGGTAAGATTTAGCACTCGGGCTTGGGAGGAAGAAGCAGGTAGAAGTGTCTTACATCCCAGACAATTATCTGATTAATGCTTAGGTCCAGAGGGAGTCAAAGGGAGGACTTCATAATTCCTAGGCCACTAATCTCACAATCATTTAATGTCTATGAGAGAAAGAATCCTTCTTTTTCCACGAGGGGGTCTGGCTGAAAAATGTAAGTGACAAACCAACCAGCTATCAGTTAACTTTATGAGTCAGCTTCTCTCTTGCTGTGCCATGGAATTCATCGTCCAGCCCGGCCCACAGCACCATTTCTATTGCCCTTTTCTGCCTGAAGAGTAAATGCATTTTCATACCTCCCTGTCAAGCCCTTTCTCAGCACCCTAACATTTTAGGCATGCTCCTGTCTACCTTGCAACACGACAGAGAGATTTCCTGCTTATTGCTGGTTATTAGAAGACATTTCTCCTTCTTCTGACCTCTGCGGTACCAGCTCATTCATGCAGAGAAAGTGGATGCATATCCTATTATCCCTTGAAGTATTTTATAGCCTGCGCTAAGGCTTTGGGCCCTTCATAGTTTGTGCCCAATTTTAGGATCACAAATCCTCTAAGTAGAGAGCACTGGGATATTATCTTAAAATTACCCTAACCTCCAGAAGAAGATAAATAAAAATATTTATTTATGAAATCTAAGATAGACAATACAGTTAGCAAAAAATGAGCAGGGAAAAAATGCAAACAAAAAAAAACCCCAAACCATAACTTTACCTAGAATTTAAATGATGTGAAAAGCTTTCTGTTTCTCTGAATGGCTCAACTAGCAAGAGGACAGAATATTTCCCTGGCTTTCCACACAATCCTTACTTCTTGGAGCTGCCATTGCACCTATGAACTTATCCAGAGAGCTTCCAAACCTATGCTCATAAATAAAACACAACCAAATACCAATTCCTGCCCCTAGACTTGTGGCACCAACTGGTTTGGATCAGATCACTTAGGACAAACTGCCTCTAGGATAGAGACAGAAAACCTTGGAAAGAGCAAGGCAGACTGGTCCAGGGAAGAGTCGGTACGCTCAGTATCAGGGCAGATATGCCCTGTATCTTGTTACGGGATAAAGGGACACATCTGGAGCCACGAACCTATAGTCTAATGAGAGTCAAATCAAATTCTAATCAAAAGGCCACAAACAGGTATTATTAGTCCAGTTACAGTGACACTAACACAGTTCAAAGTGACACAGAAAAATCTCAGTAATATCCTTAAAAATATACTAGATAATGTCCTATTGTCTTCTCTTTCCTCTGATATGATGTTCACTCTGACTTCATCCAGCCAGCCCCTGGAGGGATGGTGGTTCTGCTGGTCACCTCCAGCAGAACCTCCAGTTGTCACCACCCAGAGGTCTTCCTTGGGAGGAGTGTGATGTCCATGGTGGGGTTTCTTCCTCCTCACACTTGGGACCACCAGGGGGTATCTTCATCCCCCCTCTCCCCACTACCTCTTCTCTTCTCCCTGGTCCCCAGCACCAGTGGCCAAACTGCCCAGGGCCCAGCCTGGGCACACAAAGGGCTGGGGTTTGCTGGGCAGTGCCTGCCCAGGGTGGCAGCCCTTGGCCATGCGGGGTGTCCCCAGCGCTGAGCTCAGGCAGGTGGGGTACGAAGTCCTTGGCCACGGGACATCTGTGATCATGGGGACATCCAGCTCAGGGCATGGCAAGCCCAGAGCAGAGTTTTTAAGAAACGGAGAGAACTGGGATTTGAAAATAGCTCCAGAGTAATGTGGTTTAAAGATAGGTTCTTGATGAATGTGATTTTATGTGCCGAAATAAAATTGTGAAGTCAAGCATTAGAGAACTGAAATCCTTTTCTGTATTTTCTACTTTGTCATGGTTTGTTTTCTGATAGGAGTTACTAGTGTGACCAAAGGATTTACCATTTTTTGTTTTAACTTTACTCTTCAGTGAACTCATTATATCATAAATTTCTTCTCATACAAGATCAGATTGTTTTACTTTTATGGCTGTGCCATTAAAGGAAAAAAACAACAAAAAAACCCCCCACAATCCAAAAAACCTTTTAACTTTCTGTGAGAGGAAATAGAAGCAGTTAGTTTTCAGTTCCTGAAAGTATCATCCCCACCTCCATCATTCTTCAGGAATTTAAAAATTATAACTGAGCAATCTTCTTCTGCCATAATAGTTAATTTCTAATAACTGGAAAACATCTTAAGACCCACGCAGGTTATACAGCCATCCATTTAATGGTGACATTCCTCGGTGTTTTCATATATTCTACTCTGAGAGCTATTAAGTATCTTCTGTCATCCTGAAACCCTCTGCCAGATGAGGAAAAGTGATTTAAAACTTAGTTATATAACCTGCAGAACCAAATGACAACTTATATATAGCATACTTTGTTGTATGAAACAGTATATGAATATTTAGCAATTAGTCTGAAGCTAATATTCCTCTTATTTGTCATTAATTTGGAGACAAAATGGTCTCTCCCAAGGTTAACATTTTCATTATCATCTGCAAATGATGGTACATTGCCAAAGTTCAAACCATTTGAACATAGTGCACTTTTTATATTTTTAAATATTCCTAATACAGTTTTTATTGCTCTCTTGAAAATAATTAGGCAGAAAATGGATTATTCCACTTTCAATGAACAACTATTGGAAACATTTTGAAATTTCATGCTTTCAGGCACCAATAGCCACAGAGAGAAATATGCCCTTTTCAACCAAGACCTTAATTATTTTATCAATTGAGAGAGGAACTAATACATTGTTGGCAATACACAAAGCATCATCCTCTAGATCTGCATGATTTTATCTATGGGTAATCTTGAAAAATAATTAACTGCCCCAATGCAGTGATCTATACAAAGAGCTATGAATAATACTGCAATGCACCTCTGTTGCTCTTCCAGAACAAAAAAAGTTTCAATAATTTATTTTTTTTTAAGAAACTGCAATAGAACTATTTTTATCATGTTTTATATTTCCATGCGTTTCTGTATTTGTTAGTCCACAACAAGTAAGTGGAAAACACTATCTGCAAAAGCAAAGTTAGCCTTTTTCTTTCTTTATTGATCCATTTCCATTCATTTGGAAAGAGCGGAGGATGCTGGCTGAGTGTGTTTTGAGTTGCTGATTGATGGAGACTAATGCAGTCATGGTCATGATCCATGTGGGGATATAACTCAATTAACTAATGAAAAACATATATGTAGTACTCAGATTCAATGCGAGGTCATGATTACTTTGCTTGCTTCATACCCTGTATGTGTTGGTCCAATGATTTCTAGAAAATATACCACATCTGGACAAGATTTAGTACATGATAAACACGTGAGATAGTTTTCTTTGGAGACCAAAGGGTTGAATGTCTAAGGCTACCCCCACTGCACTTCATTCAGCAGACCAGATCTGTTCTGGGAAGCATGGCTTTTTGCATTTTGGTGGAGGAAGTCATTCATGTGTAACGTTTGTAGAAGAGAGTCAGATGCCTGCCTAAGAAAAAAGATAGGAAACAACTAATTAGGCTTTATTTAAGAGATGGACAGTCACATGCTGAGGACTCCAGTGATCAGCCAGACCAAGTGCACTCCTACATGTTCAGTTACCATGGAGACAGGCACATTTTGTGAACTTCTTCCCAAAAAAATCACCCCAATTAGATCTGCCTTCATGCATCACATATGCTTGAACTGCTCCCTGAGCTTCCTTAAGTAATTGTGACGGATTCATTCTCCTTACTGACATCTAAAGAAATAACCTCTACTTCCCGCTTCCTGGTCCAAATTTAATTCTAGTATCATCTATCCATAGTTTCGCCACAGCCAAAAATGGGTCACGCACTGCTGTGCCCCATAGCGCTCTTAGTTAAAAAGCTCCAATTCAAAATTCCCATCAGTGATCACCCAAGGAGAAACACCAGTCATACAGCATGGAAATGACCAAAGTTTAGAGGGAGGAGTTTGGGAGGAGGAGCAGGCATCAGGGTGTCTATCTCATGCTGCTTGACAACTACAGAGATTGTCTTAACAAAACCACTGGTGTTTCACAGCATGATCACACTCAGCATAACAGAGGGAGCATCAAGCAGCTTTGTCTGGATCAGGGACTGGAACAGGTCAGCTTTTTGCTTCCCTTTTTATTCTAAATTCTTCAGTGCAGCTCAGGCAGCATGAAGGTTGCCAATCAAGGCCAGGTTGGATGGGGCTCTGAGCAACCTGATCTAGTTAGCAGTGTCCCTGCTCACTGCAGGGGGGTTGGACTAGATGACCACTAGTGGTCCCTTCCAACCCTAAACATTCTATGATTCTATGATTCTAAGGTTGCGTATCTATCATCAACATGGCATTATTAAATGGCTCAAAAAATTATCTCCCAGGATGCCCACCGGCTTCAGCCAAAATCTTGCAAGATTGGTAGGTCCCCCCATGATTTCAGGTAGAGAAAAATGAGGACAAAAGTGAACAAACTCTTTGAAGGCCTGAGTGGGATTCGTTTGACTGAGTGTAGACATCTATAGAAGTTCACATGTGAGTCGGTTGTCTAGGCTCCCTTTGTAGCCTTTGGAGAGATCCTGGCTCTTCCAGGGCATGACTCATCTCACCCAAATGCAGAGTGAAGAACAAGGCAGGTACTTATTTTACTCCACTGCCTGTAAGAGGTGAGTTCAGCTCAGCTGGAGGTAACGACATTATGGGCTTGACTCATTCCCCACATGTAAGCATCTATGAACTGAGCCCCATGATGGGACTCCCCTCAAGATTCTCCGGTTCACATTGACTACTAACAGTAGTGTTTGGGAAGTTGTAATGACACTGGGTTATTTAGTTTTAAATAGAAATGTTACTTTTAATGATTAATCTTTGGTGAATTTTTGCAGAATTCAGGGGGGTGGCTAAAATTAACATTTTGGAAGGCAGAAAGTGCATTATGTTAATTAACTGCAATCATAAAGGAAGGAGGATGCTTCTCCAGAAGCTTCACTGTTCTGATTTACAAGGATTTCAGCAGATTTTGCTGAAGTTATAAGGATGAAATTGCTATTAAAAGGTTGCATTATAGTATAAGGTGATTGCATAACTGTATTATAACTGGTTATGAAGAGAATAATGGGAACTCTTCTGGTGGGTAAAGCAATTTCTTTCCCTAGATTTTATGATGATTTTGAAGCTGAATGCCACAGGATTACAACGTTGGCCTCTACAAGCTAACACACAAGCAACTTATTTTGACTATTCAACCTTTAGAGTCTGCAATCACATTAAGAGTTTCCAAACACAATACAAAGATTCAAAGAACCTGGAGAAATTTATTTTTTTTTACATCTCCGTCTGGACTGATATTACTTTTCATACTTTACCAAACACCAGAACAAAAATTCAGACTTTGTAACGGTCATTTTGAAATCAGTGAGATTCTGTTCTTCACGGGAAGCTCTTTACAGGGACGCATACTCACCCTTTGTATTAAGTCAAGGCCAGAGAACATTTTTTGCATTGTTTAAGCCACCCAAGCCATAAGGAAGACTCTTAGCTTTGAATTTATGAGCCACATTAACTTTCCCACAAAAAGTCTTCTGTCTTATTAAATCATTCCCTGGGAGGAGATGGCTGCACAAAGCATCCTTGGAGGAGTGAGAATACAGCATTGCTTTATAGGGTTCCTGATAAAAATTAATTAGCAAAACTTACTGTGTAAATTCAAGAATATGCAAATGAAAGCAAATCTGAAGGCATGTGTGCAGACTGAGTTGATGCTGAATTAATGTTATATTATGCATAAAATGTATAAATAGTTTACCTGTTTAATGAAATATTAAAAGATTTGTGAGGTAATTAGGTATAATAATGATTCCATTAAATATACATACATAGATACAAAATATTTTGTATAATTTATAGCATCTACGGATTCCACTTTTAGAGTTTTATACATTTCAAAGAAAAATTATTTTTTCAATTTTAATTAAGGTTTAACAGGTTGTATGCTGCTGCGGTTCTTAATATACTCATTAATGGTGAAATATATGGCTTGAAAGTGAGTGAATTTGGGGGGTGTTGAACTTTATTGAACATTGTTTCATGCTGTTGAACAAGAATTACCTACATGTGGGTCACAGGCAGTATTTTTTCCACAGTGTGCTCAAATACAGACACTTTTACATAGCTGGCAGCTGTTGATTTGTGGCTACCCCAGGGACGGCAGTTACAAGGTGTGTGTATATTTACTCTTGTTAAGCCAAGACGTGATTTGTTGCTCACAACATGGACCTCCATTTGTGTGCAAATGTGTTAGGCTTAAGATAACAACTTTACCTATTGCCAGGAAAAGAGAAAAAAGCAGCAAAATTGTTGCAAAGAGTCCTGGACAATTATCCACAACCTGTCTGGCAAGGCTGGGCAGCAGCTCTGGTGTTGAGTGTGGCTGAGGCTGAATGTAGCCCAGGGTGGTTATTACAGCTGGAATTCATTTCACCTACCCTTCGACATCATCTGGCCACAAAGCAGAGCCTGTGCCTGAGCCAGTCACCCTCAGACCTTCCAGCATATAGGGCACAATTCATCATTTCCCCTTGAGGCAGTCACTGCAGGATGAGGTGAAGGGTGTCTGGAAGTGTTCCTTTCTCCCACTCTTTACAAGGGTAGTGCAAGCAACCAGGCAAGGATTGGCATTGTTAAGAGACACTTGTTAATTAAACTGGGGCACTACCCTGGTGCTGAGCTATAGTCCCTTGGCTGTCTCTGGTGTTCAGGTGCTCAGCACCTCTTCAAGATAAGCATTTTGGGGAATCTACCCAGGGTTGGGTAGATTGGGATGGTCAAGCACTGAGCTACAAGGGTTACAAATCATGCTGGCAAGGTGGTCTCATCAGCTGTGGCTGCTAGTGAGTGTTCAGGTCTCTGCTCTTACCTGCTGACACACGTAGCTGTCAAGCAATTAGGTTGCAGTTCTGTTCAAAGAGGTTATTTCCTTCCGGATGCATCAAATGAGCCCTAGTTTCCAACCCTACCCAGAGGAGGCTCCTTGCACTGTAGTGGGAATGGTTATCTGCTATTCATAGCCATACTCTGAGGGCAGTTTTCACTCCCTGTGTTTGTTTGGGTCTCACTGCATGCCAATGCCACTTCAACCAACCCTGGATCGGTTTAACTGCCTTTCAGAGATGAGCTCTCCTTCCTCTTCTGGCCCTGGGATCCTGCAGCATGTCAGGAGGAGACCAGCTCCAGATGGCCCAGAGACATCAAGCTGCAATTCGTCAGGATGTGACTGGGCTCCGTACTCATTGCTGTCCCCCATCTGCACTGTCAGCCTCGCTCCCTGTCTTTCACCCCTTGCTGCTAATGGGAAGGATGTCATTCTGCCCCAACTATTTCATGTTTTGGCTGTGGATTTTAATTACTCTTTGTAAATTAGATCAAAAGAGATGAGGAAGGAAGGAATGCTGCAGTGATGTAGGGAGTCTTTAGCCAAGCAGAACTGCTTTGTTCAACATTTTTAAGAGTGTTGAGAGAAAAGTGGCACTTATCTCTTCAGTGATGAAGCCCCTAGCTGCTGTAGTGCTTGAAGGCTTTTCATGTCTGTGCAGCACCAGGGTCCAGCCAAGTTGCTAATGCACCATCCTGTGGATGAACCATAAATCCAGTGTAATGGTTATCCATAAACCTGATGTTTTGGTTGTATACCAGCAAGAATTTCATGGCTGCAGCCTGTGGGGTTGGCTGTTTTGAACCTCAACGTGGCTGCTCTCACAAACCTGCCCTGTTTCACCCTAGAAGTGTTTCTCTGGTGGGACCTGTACTGTTAGTTGTCCATTTCTGGCTTTCTGCTCCTCCCGTGGCAGAGTAGGCATCAGCAAATTCAGTTCCTCATGTAGTGTCAGGACCAGGAGGTATCTCATTGGTCTGGAAGCAGGCACTCCCCATCAGTGGTGCGGATTAGATACTAACATTATGAGCTGCCATGACGTACACCCGGCTCCCACCCCAGCAGCTCCCACAGCGGGCACAGATAAAGCCACTACACCACATCTAGAGGCAGGAGGATAACAAGGTGTCATTGCCTCTTAGCCAGGGAGATGGGCCCAGTGATTTTCCAGTTCTTTATATTTGTGTCCATGTTCCTAATATGAGCTGTGCAGCAATAGTTTTCCATAAAATACATGTATTTGAGTTGTGGATACTTCTGTTAGACATCTGAAATGGAGGAAGATGAATCCCATCATAATTCCACTTGGGCAAGTGGGCAATTCACCTTTTTTTTTCCCCTTTTCAACACTGAGTTATAAATTTATGTGCTAAAAAGGGTAGCAAAGCAGTGCTTTCATGTGAACTATTTAGCCCAAAATATTACCATCTGCCTTTCCATCGTTTGACTCATGACGTAGATCCACCTTACAAAACGTGCCATGTATCAGTCTGCCCTCAGGCACCTTCACGGGAGCAATATAGACCCTTTTCATGGAGACTGGGGATGAGAGAGCAAAGTCTAGGGTTAAGTTGCAGCAGAGGAAAGACTAGTTAAAGACAAGAGCGTCAGGGTACTGGGACAGAGTAAGATCCCTTGATCACCAGAGGTCTAGGAAGAAGTTGGACTAAAAAAGAATAAGAGCGTGGCTCAAGTCAAGAGGGGTCTAGATGACCTTGTGGGTGCCTGCCCAACCCTATTCTCAGTCATTACTTGAATTTTGTGCATGTTGCCAATGTCTGGCTTTTTTTTTTTTTATGAATAAGCTGTTCCCTGGTGAAACTTAAGAGCTGTTGACTGTCTCTGATCCACTGTGCCTGGCTCAGTTGCAGGGACCAGGAGAGATTTTCCCACCTGCCTTTCCATGCACTGTTCTGGGCAGTGGCTGTGCTCCCCGCCAAAGCAGTGACCAGGATTGCTGCAAGGAGCAGAACATCCCTCTTCATTTCTTCTTATGCTTTGCAAGTGTTTCCTAATATCAAGGCTAATCTCTCTGTTGCAATTTAACCCCACGACTTCCCTGTCCTGTCTCCAATGGCCATGCAGATTCCTACCTTTATAGCACAAAAAGGGACTGCAAGGTGGACATCACTGTCAGAGAAAGGAACCTAAATTTGAGGTTATACCCACCCCAAAGGGATGTAACATTGCCATTGCCAGAGCAATAGATAGGGACCATCACAGGTACGCATGAAGAGCAATGGAACAGAGAGAAAAACATGTATCTTGTTTATTTTCCTTTTTCAGATGGGAAAAACTGAAGCTTATAAAAATTGCATGAGTTGGGTCACATAGGAATTCTGCCAGAGAACCAGAAACTCCATCCAAATCTTCAGAGAGCCTAGAGGAGTTGTAATAGCTTAGTTGTAAAAACTTCCTTCCTTTCCAGCAGCCACAAATGACATTCACACATCCAAACAAACAAAACCCTTGCAAAAAATACAAAACTACAAAAAAATCCCCTCCTTGGTCACAAAGGATAGCCACCTGAAACCTGTACAAAACCCAGGGACAGCAAATACAGATGTACATTCAGAAATGTCTAGCACTGGAGCATGTCAGAAGCATGCTAGAGGTCTTGCATGGAAGGTGATTACCTGACTGGTTTCCATTTGGGTCACTTCAGTATAGTCGTGTGTTCCCTGGGTGCTGCTGGGGTTGACTGACAATTTCAGAATCTCCTGATGCTGATAAATGAAGGATATAGTGGGTTTTCCTCATTTGTTGCCCATCAGCACAGCAGATGATGCCCGTATGATCTGATTCCTGTTGAAGACCAGAGAGCAGCACTGCCCCACTAATGGGGCTAGGTATTGAGAGACACCACAAGTCTGGGCCTGGGAAAACCAAGGCATAACTTTTACCATGGCAGGGACACATGTAAAGCAACCAATTTATCCTCTCCTGGGCCTAAGGAAGAACTGAGCTTTCATAAGATCATCACAACCTGCATCCTCTGAAACCCAGTCATTGTCTTCTAGCCACCCTGTCTGTGTTCACATCTACCCTCACATTTCCTTACAGGAAAAACCCAAACAGTAGGTCCTCAGGAGTGGAGAACTTGATCGAGACCCTCTTGTTTCTGATAGAAAGCAGGAAAAAGCAAAAAGTTAATATTGGTTTCTCATGAGATTTTATCAAAGAAAAGGCGATTAGCAAGTACGGGATGAGAAATCTCCACTGCATGAGCCATCTGGCAATTCTAGTTAATGTAGACATAATCATGAAGCCCTTTCTGACCTGCCAGCCTGTGGGTTAGTGGACAGGGAGCTAAGATCAGCTAGGATGGGTATTGCAGCCCTGAGCCCTGTGAAGAGCTACCCAAACCCTCAGCGCCTTGTCAAGCCCCTCTCTCAAGAATAGAAAACGAGAAAATAAAACAACGCAACCCAAGCCACTCTGAGAGACTCTGATTTATTCTAAGCTGTCAGGAAAAACAGGAGACAATGTGAACTAGAGACAACAAACGCAATTAAAAGGAGAGGGGAGAGGGGCCTTCCATGTAATCGCTGTTTCCGGAAGGCAATATGCTGTGGATTATATCGTCTCAGGCCCGGAGTGGTACCATATGGTGAAACTCTGTTCACTCGACATTAAATCCTGGCATTTTGCAGCTGTCAAGATAAAGCTGTTTATATGAGTAACATTGTATTTTGTTTATAGGGAAATAATATGTAGCGAGTTATGATTAATCAAGGTGTCCAAAACCTGCTGCAGGCGCCTGAAATAGATTGGGTTTCACGGCAGAAGCTTTGTCTCTTAAATTATTGACATTTTTTTCTCTTCTTTTCTCTTTTGTCTTTTTTTTTTTCCCCTTTATTCTTCTGTGTGACTGTGCATGCTGCTGTTTCTCTCTCCTCCCCAGGGCACATGCAGAGTCGGGAAGCGGTAGATCTTGTCCCCAGGCAGCTCCCCGGTCCTCCCTGCTCTGCAGCCAGGAGGAAGCCAAGGGAGAAGGTTGGCACCGTCCCTTAGCTGAGAGATGATGCCTTTGCTGCACTGACCTGAATGGACACAAGGCTGTTCCTTCCACAGCAGGGTATATCCCTTTTACCCCCAGAAAATTGCCTTTGAAGGTCTGGAGGCACTGGTTCATGACATTTTCATTGCTAGAGATTCTGGCCATCCTGTAATTAGCAGTAAAAAGCCACACTCACTTGCCTACACACTTTACAAAGCCAGTCTGAGCTGTCTTGTGGGATCCTGGAGTGGGAGAGGAGCCCAAATGCCATGTTGTTGTGAATTTTCTCCTAATGCTACTGGTCTTCCTCTGCCATATAACCTGATGCTGCACCTCATCGTCACAACACCCCCGCTAACAGCTCTCTCTTGCTCAGCACCTCCATGCTACAAACAGACCAGGCACTGCTGGTGAGTGAAGAGTTGGCATGGCAGAAATGGAGCTGAAGTTGTACTGCAAGACCTCAGGACTTCAGTCACCCTGCTAGCCAGTGTGCATTTATGAGCAAACTCTGGAAATGTGGATTGCACCACAGAAAACCAGGTAGTCGGTATCCCCACACAACTGTGACTGTCATAGGTGTCTGTGTGCCCTACCTGCTGGATTCTCCTTTTGGTTGGATGCTCTTGCCATATTGGGAACAAGCCTTTGCACAGTTTTGTCTAAATCTTGTTCTTCAAACTGTACGTAGCAGGAGATAGCTAGCAGTTACTGATGGAAAAACGACGAACAAGCTCTATTCTTGGCTGTCCCTCTTCACAGGGAGGGCTATAAAACTTGATTATTTAAGGGCAGAAAACAGGTGATTTATAGCAGAACAGCTCCATAGAAATCAATGCAAAGTTACACTAGAAGATGTTGCATATTGTTCTGAGATCCTCCTGAGAAATATTTTACAACCAGCCTGTCCTCCCTCTGCCAGTTTCCTCTGCTTCAGCCTCCCATTTGGACACTTTAATTACTCTGACCACTTCAACAGAGCACCCACATCTCACACTGTTACTTTGGACAAGCTTTTTATCAAGCCTTGTATGCAAACACACAGGACAAGCTTTGGATCTGGCCTAATACACGCACACTCGTTATACCCTTTCTCAATGGTAATGCAACAGCCTTTTAATCTGCAGATTCATCACTGTTATCCTCCCTCCACAAGCCCCCGAGGAGATTTATGCCTCCTCCTCTGCCCCTATCAACGCTTGTTGCTGATGAGTTCATATTTTCAGGTTGATCCTTTGGAATAAGATGCCTGGCAAATGCAGCCACCCCATCTTCCTGCATGAGACACTTATAGGAAACAATGCTATTCATAGGAGGTTGTTAATAGGGGCTGCAGAGAGAGTTATAGATAATCAATCCAGAAAATCACATTTGTAAATGGCCCCTGTAGCTGCTTAATTAAGCACAGCATTCTGGCATTAGACATTAAGGAGCTTTAAGGTCTATTTGTCTTCGCAGAAAATATCCCAATAATATATTTGCAATTCTCTCCTAACCCATCCTGATCTCACCTGCGTTTGGTGGATTAGTAGGATAAAGTGATTTAAATGACGGTAAGTAACTTCTGGAGAAGGTGCAGAATCAATGCGAGAAGCGAAGGAATATTTGCCTTTGATGCTCTGCTGAGCAAATTGTTTCTCTCTTTCAACTTTCCTGTTGCATCTGTCACCCTGGCTGTGCTCTGAAAATCTCTGAGTCACTAGGAATCTTTCCCTTCCTTACAGAGAGCTTGGGATGTGTCAGGGAGCAGAGCATTAGCCAATTTATTCCTGCCAGAGGGACAAGAGTGAAAAGGAAGGATTCAGAGACAGGTAGGAGATTGTAGGAGGGTCGTTCCCACTACTGCTGGCAAGCAGGAGTGGTGGGAATGGTGGTACCTGCTCTGGTCCCAAGGCCAGCAGCATGCTGGAACATGTCCAGAGGAGAGCAACAAAGCTGGTGAGGGGTCTGGAGCCCAAGGCTGATGGGGAGCAGCTGGGGCAGCTGGATTTGTTTAGTCTGGAGCAGAGGAGGCTGAGGAGAGCCCTCATCGCTCCCTACAACTGCCTGAGAGGAGCGGGAAGCCGGTGGGGGTCGGGCTCTGCTCCCAGGGAATGGGCAGGGGGGTCGGGTGAAGGGACGAGGGGAAACGGCCTCAAGTTGCACCAGGGCAGGGTTAGGTTGGACATTAGGAAAAATTTCTTCCCCGAAAGGGTTGTCAGGCACTGGAAGGGGCTGCCCAGGGAAGGGGTTGAGTCCCCATCCCTGGAGGTATTAAAAAGCCGTGCAGACAAGGTGCTTAGGGACAGGGTTTAGTGGTGGGATGGCAGGGTTAGGGTAATGGTTGGGCTTGATGATCTTAAAGGTCTTTTCCAACCTAAATGATTCTGTGATTCTGTGCCATCCCCCAGCTTGGCCAAGTAGGCAAGAGAGTCACAACTGTTTGACTGCTCTGGGTAACTGCCTCCTTGCTTGGTGCTAAGGGAAGAGTTCACAATAAATCCCCTCATCCCCGTTATTTTTTTTAACATCATCATCATCATCATTGTTGTCGTCATCATCATCATCATCATCTTTTCCACACTTCCTCCTAACAGATATGCAAATTGGAAATGGTGATTATTTTTTTCCTTCCCCTTCATCGAATTTCTCTTGCACTTCCTCATTCTTCAGTCCCTCTACTACTTTTATCTCCAGTGAACATTCAGTCTTGGAGTGTGTGACCAGCTGCTCCCGGGAGACTGGGCTGGGTCTTGGGAACACCTCAGTCACCTCAATGCCCTTTCCAAAATCTACCTGTTCCCCAGGTGCAAGACATCCAAATTCCTTTTCAGGTTTCCAGACAACCAACAGCTGGGACAGAGATAATAAATAGAAGATTTCTGAGGGAAAGTCAAACATACATGCATAATTTTTATCCAAACAAACCCCCACATATCAAGCTTTTCCCTCCTTTCTCTCCACTTCTCCACTAAGTCACAATACAGACTGATTTTTCTCAATAAATTTTGGGTGAACTTAAAAATGCTGTGAAGAGGTGTAGGCAATGCCACAAAACTGAGGCTAGGGAACCTGAACAAGCATTGCGACTTCATCCTAGATTATCATATCAGCAAGGACCTTGGTTATTTAGAATAATGTCTCGGTCCCTGAAATTTTTATTTCCCCATTGCCAGGAAGTCTTGAAGAGAGCCATGGCAGTCGCACTCTTTCAGTGAAGAAAGCTGTTGTGACTTTCAGGGCTGACTTGAGGTCTCCCTCCCGCAAGGCACTGTGAAATCCAAAGCAATATTGTGCCAGTGGTGGGAGAGTTTTCAGCACAGGGAAGAATTTACATGGCCCCTGCTGAGCATGGGAGCAGCCAGGCCCTTGGGTTGTCACAAATAGGTGCTGGGTACCATTTTAGACATCCCGTTCCCCACCTGGCCCCGGTACCATTTCTGAAGGGTTTGGGAGTCGCACAGGCTGTGTCACATCTGCTAGCCCAAAGCATATTAAAATGACACAAGAAGCCTGTGTGCAAGGAAATGTATAATACTTGTCTTGCTAGAAATGAAGACGTATTTTCTAAGACTATATCAAAGGGAGCTGCAAAACAAAGCCAGGCTGTGCTGGCCTAAACAATTAAGTGTGGAAAGCCCAAATCATGCCCAGCCTTCTCAAGCACGTATGACAGCCCTTTCTTTAATGAACAGGGTCATTTTTATCACCAGTCCCCACAATTTGTTGTGCATCTTGGCAGGGTGAGAGATTGAGCCAGAAATCATCGTTGTGTCGGAGGGGTGGGTGGCAGTGGGATCTGGTCACGGTTCGGTGTGCTGCAACACCCTTCTGTCCTCCCAGCTTTCATTAATCTGCTGGTGACAAGGGCACGTAAAGCACTCGGTCCTGCTCCCTGCCAGGGAAGGAGGCAGCAGTGATGTGGGAAGCTGTGCTGGAGGCAGACAGCCCCTGCGGTAAGTAAATCCTTGGGTGAGACCAGGGCTGGTGTGCCCTGCTGGCTGTCAACACATCCTCTGGCAGGGTACACTTCATGGGACAAGTAAGAAGGATAGGGAAAAGAGGGGACAGGGGGTAGAAAAAGGTTGAATAAAACATGAAGTAATAAAAAGAAAGAAAAAGGAAGAAAGAAAGAAAGGAAGGAAGGAAGGAAGGAAGGAAGGAAGAAAGAAAGGAAGGAAGGAAGGAAGGAAGGAAGGAAGGAAGGAAGGAAGGAAGGAAGGAAGGAAGGAAGAAAGAAAGAAAGAAAGAAAGAAAAAGAAAGAAAGAAAGGAAGGAAGGAAGAAAGGAAGAAAGGAAGAAAGGAAGAAAGAAAGAAAGGAAGAAAGGAAGGAAGGAAGGAAGGAAGGAAGGAAGGAAGGAAGGAAGGAAGGAAAGAAAAGAAAGAAAGAAAGAAAGAAAGAAAGAAAGAAGGAAAAGAAAGAAAAAGAAGGAAAGACAGAAAGAAAGAAACAAAGAAAAAAGAAAGAAAGAAAGAGAAAGAAAAAGAAAGTAAGAAAGAAGGAAAGAAAGAAAGAGAAAAGGAAAGAAAGAGAAAAGGAAAGAAAGGAAGGAAGGAAGAAATAAAAGAAAAAAAGGAAGAAAGAAAAAAGAAAAATAAAAGAAGGAAGAAAGAAAAAAGAAAAATAAAAGAAGGAAGAAAGAAAGGCAGAAAGAAAGAGAAATTAAGAAAGAAAGAAAGAAAGGAAGGAAAGAAGGAAGAAAAAAGGAAAGAAAAAGAAACCTTTCTCCCAGTGCAATGGGTTTGGTTTTTTACAGTTCTGGATGACTGTAGAAGGAAATGCCTCTATCACAAAGCTGTCTCCTTGTATAAATAGAGTTATAGCTGCTGGATGTGTGGCAGAAATGTGGAAAAGCCCTTCCAGACCCGCTGGGGCCCCAGGCTGTTCCCACGGTGTTTGCTCCTCATCTGATGGTAATGTCATCCCACAGCCATGTGAGATGCATGCCTCCTCCCTGTCCCCTCCTGTGCTTGCCTTTGGACGCCAAACTCCTCAGGGCTGGAGCCACATGCATGGGTGATGCTGCTGCACTGGCTGCCATTGGCATGGTGTTGGTGTGGGTAGACAGCCACCAGCCTGCAGACCCAGATGAAACTCAAGCTGGGTTCCCAAGTTGGGTTTCTTGACACTGCTCCAGTGGAAAGTGGAAAGAGATTGGCAATTCCCTTAACAGGGCATGTACTGGTGAGTAGAAGAGATATTGTACAATTATTCTCATGCAGTGTGGCAAGCCTGTCCTTGAGGATGAGGAAGGGATGTGTCCTGAGCTGAAGGGACAGCAAAAGGAGGTTTGGCCCTGATGACTAGAAAATCAGAACACAACATGGCTTTTAATCAGCACCATGCTCCTCACTCCTTTCATCTGCCAGCCCTTTGCTTACACCAGGTCCAGCCTGGGATACCTGAAGCTTTTGTGCCCTCAGCAGGGATCCATCCACTGTGGAGCACAACTGGTCCCCGGAGAGATGGGAGCAGATGGGCACCACAGAGGGACATCTCCATCTTACCCTCATCTCCTTTCTGCTTGATTCTTCCTCTACAGGAGACCCAAGCAACCTCCACCACCCCAGGGAAGTCTGGAACCATGATTTCACTTCCTTGGGCTGGGGTGTCTGTTCCACAGACCCTGTGGGCTTAAATTTCTCCCAAAAGAATGAATGTTTTCCCTATTCAGACATTCTTGGAAAGCAATGTAAGACTGACTTACAAAAGCTCCATTAAATAGTCTTTGTTCATATTCTTCCCTGGGAATATCTGGACTCTTTTTTTTCCTCCTTGTCTATTCTCCATCATCACCTTCTCTCCTCTTCTTCCCGGTCCCCATCTCTGTTTTTCATTGTTACCTGTTTCTGAACTTCTCCTGGCAGCAATTATTAAGAACAACTGTTCTTGATGAGTAAGATAAAATAAATTAAACAACAATAATAACAATAAGAAGAAGAATAAGAAGAAGGAAAAAGGACTCTCCCCATATGCAGATGACTAACTGGAACAAGATGAGAAAAAGGACAGTACACGTCTTGAACTGAAAAGCAGTCTCAGGTTCTTAGAATTCCTGTGCCCAAGTGTTCATTTGTGACTGGTTCCCAAGACAGCAGCAGGGGCTGATCCTGCCCTAGCCAGGCCTTCTGTGGTCCAGCCCAGTCCAACGTGTGTCACATCCCTATCTAGTGCTTGGGCTGTCCAAAATGATAAATGTACCCATAAAAACATCCTTTCTGCTCCAGTAGAGGAAATCTGAATCCTAGAAGCAAGTGTGAAAGCAAGTGAAGAACTTTTCTTTGTCATGGTCTCTGGTCAGACTCCCTCTCACACATAGAGCTGTAGCACAGAAGATCCCACCCAGATAGAGAAAAGCCCCTGCAGACCTTCCCAAGTACCTGCTGCTTGACAGGCTGCAAAGGAAGAACTCCAAGGAGGTGTAGCTCAGCTACCATGATGGCCCAACCCAGGTGGACTCGATTTCATGAGAGAGCATGGGCTGATGATATGGCTTCAGAGCTGTGCAGGCAAAGCTGCTGCTGAAGGAAGTTGCACTGAAGATGCAGGGAGCCCTGGGAAGCAGTTTGGTTTCTATGAGTGCAACTTTGGAGAGGAGCGCTCCAAAAACATGTCCCTGTGCAAATAAAATGAGGCACTACTACCTGCCTTTAGTCCTTCAGTTTTTCCATGTCCTTGAGCCATTCAAGACCAAACACAGCAAGGCCAAAACCACGTTGCAGAATCTCCTGGCCAGGAGCAGGAACCACTCTGTGGTCTCTGAGAAGCGACAAAGGCATGGTTCTCCCAGCACTGGCCTAATCAGTAGATAGCAGATGAGGCTATGCAGCTTAATACAGCCACATGTAGCCATGGCTTAGCCACCCCAAGTACCACAGCAGAGGTGGTGGTTGATGCTGCTTCCTACACCTAGAACATTCCAGACACTTACCCCTCTGAGGCATCATTTACCATTGCTGATCTTGGACAGCAACACCAGATGATGTTTAAGGACTTCCTTTGGCTTTCGGGGCAGAGGATGGAGTGAGTAGAAGCATGGTGATGGCATTTCTGGATGATACCTACAGCCAGTGGTTTGTATGGTGTCTCTTCTACTGCTCCATCTGTCCTCTTACAGCTTCAGGGTCTGCCCCACTGGAGCCAGAAATGTGGCCTTACAGTTACTAAAACATAATGGGTCACAAAAGGTTTTCAGTGAGGAAGGATTAGGTTTCTTCTGTGTATTTTAGGTAATTTTTTTTCATCCCCAAAGCGAT
>NW_009258662.1:1997144-2028023 GCF_000687185.1 Egretta garzetta
TACTTGAGGACAGCAAATGGAAAAGTTTACCATATCCACTGCAGAGGAGCAGGGAGGCAGAGTCAGGTGGACAGTCAGTACCCAGATTAACCTCTCAATGACTGCAAAATTCCCTGCAGTGTCATTGATGGTGAGAACAGGCCAGTTTTAGATCTCACCTACCTGCTTTTTTTTTTTTTTTTTTTCCTTCAGGATTTAGCATTGTACATGCCAAGGCTGATTTGTTCTGGGAGAGATTTACTCCCATTTGGTAAAAACAGCTGCTAAACTTACAGTCAGGTTCCAATCCAGATGCTAAATATCTCCCCCTGCTAATGCCTCTGCTTCCACAAAAAAACCTCTCCTCCTTCCCCAGTGTTCTCTAGAAGGCTTTGAATAAAACAGTCAGCTCCTCTTTGCTCTCCTGTATTTAAGGTTGAATAGGGAAATTGTTAAATTTGTCCCCATCACACACTCTGTGACCCTGCTTCTTGAACTAATGATTATTAGTCTACCAGGAGACAGTGGAGTCTAAGATCATAATAAGTCTTAAGAGTTTAAGGATGAGATTTTTGAAACAGTCTAAGCACCTTGAAAATACCACTAAGTGGCATCTTCACTCTTAACTATTGAAATATGTTTAAAAATAGGACTGAAAACACTTGTGACTTTGGCAGTCTGTAACTTTTGTCTTTTCCACCTCTCATGTAAGAAGTGTGGTATCTAATGATCCCAAGGCAGGATACAGAGTTTGACTTGGAGGTAGAAGGCCACATTTTATTTCTCTATACAATCCTTACACCAGTGCCAGCACGACTGATTACTTCATGAGGGAATAGCAGACTCCCATGAGTATTCAGAGGCTAGGGGTTAGTCTGCTTCTGCAGCCTGGCATGCTAAGTACTGGGCTCATCAGGTGGTTGAAGGGGTGGGAGGACATCAACATTGCTCCTCACTGTTGGCCTCTTATCTCTGGGCCTCAGTTGCTCTGTCTGGAGAAAGAAGCTCATGTTACTTCTGTTTTCAAAGTCCCGTGAGACCTACCACCCCTCTAGGATGGAAGAGGTTTATTTTTCAGCAGTTATGTCAATGGCTGCCCATTGCTTGGTCATAGGTGTATTGCTTCTTTCAGACCAAATACTGCAGAGGCCCAAGGTGTAGAGTTAATCCCAGGCCTGATTTTCTCCCATGTTTGCATAGGTTCAGCATAACCCATCCCACAGCTTTTATGGAGTTGCCAAGAGGTCTATTAACAGTACAGTTTGATTCATTTTTTAACATTTAAAAAAATCCACTGAAAAATCAATTAAATATATTTGGGGAGTATAACAAAATCCTTTTGAAGCCTTCTGAGTAACAGTGTGAGGTTCATAGATCTTACTTGAACTTCTGTGTTCAGTTTTGGGCCCTTCACTACAAGAAAGACTTTGTGTTGCTGGAACATGTCCAGAGGAGAGCCACAAAGCTGGTGAGGGGTCTGGAGTACAAGTCTTAGGAGGAGCAGCTGAGGGAGCTGGGGTTGTTTAGTCTGGAGGCTGAGGGGAGACCTTGTCACCCTCTACAACTGCCTGAAAGGAGACTGTAGTGAGGTGGGGGTTGGTCTCTTCTCCCAAGTAACAGGCGATAGGACGAGGTGAAATGGCCTCAAGTTGTGCCAGGGCAGGTTTAGGTTAGACATTAGGAAAAATTTCTTGCTGTCAGGCATTGGAACGGGCTGCCCAGGGAAGTGGTCAAGCCCCCATCCCTGGGGGTATTTAAACGACAGGTGGATGAGGTGCTTAGGGACAGGCTTTAGTGGTGGAATGGCAGGGTTAGGGTAACAGTTGGACTTGATGATCTTAAAGGTCTTTTCCAACCTAAACGATTCTATGGTTCTATGATCCCTGCAGAGGTTGTTTTTGGGCGAAACCCTTAAACAGTTTCTTAGCTGAGAGTTCATCAGAACTGTCAGTTGCCTTAGGATGTTTAGGATGCCACGATGTTTATCAGCAGGGCACCTTGGATTGCTCACATATCTCTATGAATTAATTTTCTAAACCATCCGTCATATTCCTATGACCAATGTTTAAATGACCTGGGGTCTGCTGTTCACTGGACTCTAACCCTCCACTGTGCTCTGTCTTGCACATTGAGTCACCTCAGATGACTCTGTCCATCTAAAACTTAGGTTTCTTCTATGGGTAAGCTTTGTCTTGCTTAACTTTAAGGGTGGGAATCAGCTTCAGATGCAAACACCTAAGCTTTGGAGTCTGTGAGGCATGGGTCTCACATGATCCAGGTGTTCATTCCCTTGTCAAATCCAACAAAAACCTAAACCCACTAAAAAGCGCTTTAGCTCACCCTACTCCAGCATTGTGTGAGCTCTGGGTTTCATTGACTTTAGTGATGAGAGCTTCACGAACGTACATGCAGGCCTGTTTGTACATCTATCCTTGTCTACAGCATTGCAAATGCCATTGAACATCTTTGTTTATACAGCTAAATTCCTCTCCCCTTCTTGTGTATTTTTAATGTACAAGACTTCACCTGAGCTAGGTGTCCTGGCTTCCTTTGCAGACAATTGAGATTGAGTCAATATCATCAGTGGAATTTAAGCTGTCATTCAACCCATGAAAAGTGGATGTCATCTCTAGAAGAGATGAATCACACTAAATTTCATTGCCCACACTGACTGTCTCTTCTGATAAAGAGAGCTGAGGATGACATGCTTAGAGACAGATTCTGTGTTGTAATCATTGGATACCATCCCTAGACAATTGTCTAGACTCCTTCCACAATTACTGACAAGACTGACACCTACATTTCTGTCTTAGGACACCCATCCTCTTTCTATTGACTGCAGAGGGGATGTAGACACTCTGCTCTTGCACATCTCATGTAAATAATCTGTTAATTTGCTTCAAGCCATGGGATACCACTGTCACTAGAGTCAATTAGAGGAGGTCGCCCACAAAAACTGGCCTTCTACCAGCAGTCCCTGCAAGTATGTGAGGAACCCTGGAGATGCCATATGTGGATTGAGAAGTACCTGTCTGTGAAGGCAGATTTCACTTGCTCTGTATTGTTTTGTTCAGATACTTTAGAGCCCCACACTTGCTGCAGTCTACAGAGGTCAACGAAAGTGTAGAGATGGGCATGACACAGCTGGATCTTCTGTTGTATATCTCAGTACCCTTCCACTAACAGAACCACCATCCTGCGGGAAAGGAGCTACAGGCTGGTTACCAATAACTTCAACCTCACCACAGGAGAGGAAAATTAAGAAATATAGATTGAGGGAAGAACTATTTTGATTCATGCCAGCTGCAGATTGGCCCCACCCCAGTCCTGCACATGCCCATGGAAGCAGAAGATGAAGCAACTGCTGTGAAAGATTCCGTAAAGGAACATAAATGCATATTTGTTTATTAAGAGTCCCCTTTGGCTTTGCCATCGAATCCCTCTGCAAAAATACTCCTGTTGTTCTCCTCAGAGGGATTTTTTTTTTTATCCCCTTCTCCATCGAAAATTGAGAAATATGTTGTGTGAAATATCAAGACTAATTAGACCAAATGGTGCTCAGATCTGTTGCTGGTTTTCTGGAGGATTGCTGACAGCTTAGGAGACTTTATTTTTCCTTCCTTTTAACTAATTGTGAACAATTCTTCACATAGTCAGAAATTCCCATGGAGACCTTAATGAATAAGGGATGGCTATGGGAATGGAGAAAGTGCGAAAGCGTGTGTTTGTGTTGTGTGTGGAAGGGTGCAGGACGGAGAAAGGGGCACATCTTCATGGTGGGCATGCTTTTGAATGCACAGCACATGTGGGGAGCAAAGCACGCTTAGAAGCAAAGGTTTTGCTGCCTGCAGCTGCAGCATGGTCTATGGGAGGGGAGGAGAATCTGTTCTGCAAAGGGTGCGTCTGTGTCATATCCGTGGTTTTCTGAAGTAAGCAGTGGTTAGGGCAGCACTTTTTAGGGTGGGGAGGTTGATGTGTTCCTCTTGTGGTGGGAGGGAGGGTTTGCATGAGGAGCTGATGAGCTGCGGGTGTTGCTGCAAATGCGGGGGAGAATGAGGGGTTGGGAGGCCAAGCTGGCCGGCTACAAGAAGGAGAGCTGTGGGGAGGCTGAGACAGTGCAAGCCTGGAGAGTACAGCCAGAGCTGGTTCATTTTGCTGAGGATAGCAACAAAAAAGCCAGGAGTGGCTGGGGAAGGGACCAAGGCTGAAATTGTAGAGAGCACATCTCCTGGGAGGGCTGCTGAGCTGAGAGAGCACATCAGAGTGGATGACAAATCCTCCCTTTCCATGGTTTGTGTCTTGTGAGCAAATCTCTACCCTGCACTGAATCCATAGAAGTGTCTTAATCCTATATTGGGGCCCAAAAGAGAGGGCTTCTCACCTGAGTTCCCCATAGTGCCCCAGGTATGGAGGAGTGCTTCAAAGCATTGCAAGCAAATACAAAATGCCACTGCAGGGTCCCCTTTCCATCGTGCCAGACCTTGCAGAGTGTAAAACCCCACTATTTCTCAGACCAGAGATAGGTTTGTGGTGGTTTTAGCGGTGTCCCTGCTCCTGCAGGGGGGTTGGACTAGATGACCTCTAGGGGTCCCTTCCAACCCAAAACATTCTATGATTCTATGATTCTATGAATCTGTGGTGTAAGATGTGAGAATCCAAATCTTGTCTCCAGCTCACAGAGGTCCCTCAGCAGCAGGATCTGAGCAGCACCTTTGTCAAGCCTGGACTTTGCCACCTCCTACCTCTCACCCAACTTTGGCCCAGTCCTGGACCCTCTCTGCTAGTCTACGAGGCTTTCAGCTGAGTGTTTCCTCTCCTTTCTTTTTTTTTTTTTCTTTTTTTTTTTGGCTGGTGGTTTTTTCTCGCTGCAATTATTTTTGCCTCTTCATGGGAAGGCAAGACCCAGTGCCCTCAAGTCAAAGTCAGAAACAAAGACTTGATTCACAACCAATTCTTATACGTAGTTAGCAAGGTACACATCTTGGAATTGTTTATTCTTCTCTGCGGCTTTTCCTCTCCTTTCTTTTTTTTTTTTTCTTTTTTTTTTTGGCTGGTGTTAGTTCCCTGCATACTGAGCTGATAGCTACATTAAGAGACCTGAAAATACCATAGCAGAACTAAAGCAATTATTGTAATGTAGCTTTAACAGGGGCTGTAATGCGAGAGAATTAAAAATGTGCCAGTCTCATCACAATTTGGTGTTCCTGTGACCTTCCAGGGGTACTGTCAGATGAGGAATCAAGCATCCCCTCTGCTGTTCCCTTCTTTCTCTTGTCACAATAAGGAAGAAGTAGTGGGGAAGGGAAAAATTAACCCAAACCCACCAGTCCTTCCTCCAGGGCTGTCTGTGGTTCACAATTACTCTGGTACTGAAGGGTAGAGAGACATTAATCAATCAGGGAATAAACACCATCAGTCCTTAATCCATTCACATAAAATCTGCTGGTAGACCCTACCACTGTTAAGGTGAAATCTAGGATATAGAGACCACTGATGCAGGAAAGTGATACAGGTCTGGGAGGTGGCCTCTGAATGCAGCTTGTGGGAAGAGGGGCTACATGACAGGGCTGGCAGCACCATCATCAGGAGGATAAGGCAGGAAGAGATGCATGAGACCAGACCAGAAGCAATACTCTGCAAGTGGAAACCAGAAACGCTTTCTTAAAGGCTTCAAGATGGGATAAAATAGGTGTTGAGAGGTGCTTTTGGTTCCTCACCCAGCTGCAGTCATGCCACATCTCCTCAGGTCTGAGAGAGACCATCTCTCAGCATCAGTTTGTTCCTTATTTTTACACTACAGGCTGTTTTTCTTCCCTGCAGCCTTCCTTGACCTCCCAGCTCCTGCCCACCATGCTGACATGTGAAATATTCAAGAAAGATCCCACCAGGGTGTCACAATCCTCCTCATGCACACCCGTGCCCTTCCCTGCCTGGTGCAGCCCAGACGCCTCCATCCATCCACTCCTAAATTAGAGAAACCATCAGTGCAGAAGGCCCATCCAAAAGTAGGTGTTATCATTGCTTTACCTCTGCTTCTCCACTCTTCTCCACTTCTTCTCCACTGTGTATGCCAGTGCCGTGGCCAGTAACACTGTCACCTTATATCTTTCTCCAGCAACGGGCTTTCAGAAGTCCCCAATAGGTACAGGTAGGTGGATGGTGTAGCATGGCTACATGGAACTCCATGATTGAACGATGATGACTTGTTGCTTCATCAACTCAGAGCAGGCTGAGAAGTTGTAGTCCTTGGCCTTGATACTACTAGACATAGGTGTGCAGGAATCCTTTTTGCCACCAGGTCTTGGTGTACGCCATGCTTCAGCTAGGAGAGCATGGCTATGATCACTGCAAATCATCAGGCCTAATGGCTAGAGTAAAACGAACCTCGTTAGTGAGAGATGAAGTGATGCAATAGATTGCCTCTCTGTTTCTGAAGACATTGAACAAATCAGTACTTGTAAAACATGCTATAATTAGACCTTTCTAATCCAGTCAAAATATAAGCCTTTTAAAGTTAGGAAGGGTTACACAGAATCACAGAATGACAAGGTTAGAAGGGACCTGCTGAGATCACCCACTCCAACCCTCCTGCTCAAGCAGGGTCACCCAGAGCAGGGGGCACAGGACATCGTCCAGGCAGGGGTTGAATATCTCCAGAGAAGGAGACTCCACAGCCCCCTTGGGCAGCCTGTGCCAGGGCTCTGTCACCCTCAAAGTCAAGAAGTTCTTCCTCACATTCAGATGGAACCTCTTCTGCTTCAGTTTGTGCCCATGGCCCCTTGTCCTGTCACTGAACACCTCTGAGAACAGTCTGGCTCCATCCTCATGACACCCACCCTTGAGATATTTGTACGTGTTGATACATGGTTCCCCATTTCATGTGTAAATAGGCTGTTGTGGAGAATCCAGGTGAGTGCTTCAGCCACAACCAGACTAGCACATGCCATCAGCATTAGCAGAGGCAGGGAGGCTCAGTCCCGTGTTTGTTTGCAAGGCACGGGAAGATTTGTGGACTCAGAAAAGCCAGATTTCAGTCTGGGGACAGATACAGAAGGTCTGTCCAGGACTGCACTCTGGGGCCAGCATGTTTTAGGGTGTAGTTTTATTTTCAGCTCAAAGCTTATCCCAGCCACTTAGAACAAGACAGACTTTCCCGTTTGGCTCCCATGCTGCTGAGGGAAGCTGTAACTCTGTCAGAAGTGAGATTGGGACAAAAAAGCAAACATCTGAAAGTGAGAACAACCTTGCAACTATTTAGACAAGGCAAACTTCTTGAAAACACCAAGTAAAAGTGGGCCATCAGGAAAGGGATGGCAGGGAAAGCATTATATCATCCACCAGCTCAGAAATGGGTGCTGGAGTCTTGAACCCCATTAAGAGGTAGAGTCCCCACTGACAAATATCTGCAGGTTGTGCTTTGGTAGTAGACCTCAGCTATACATGCTAATGTGACATCTCATTGACTATAGACATCTACAGGGCATCCTCTGGGCTTTATAGCAGGACAGCAAGTGTCGATCCTATATCCTGTTCTCCTTCTAGAAGATCTCTGAAAGGGAAAGGAGGCTTAAGACATTGTTAAACTAAGGAAGAGAGTAGGAGGAGGCCATTACCACATGGCAAACTCTGATGTGTTTATGTGCTACTCTGTGCCTCCTTTCTTTAGGATATCACAGGACCACAACCACAGGAAAAGATGTTCTTTGAAAACAGGCTTTTGTGCTCATCATTAAAAAGGGCTGCGGGAAGTTGTGGCAAAGGGGATGAGCCCAAACAGAAAATGAAGTGAAAAACAGCCTGGCTTTCAATTATGTTCTCATGAAACCGAGATGAACAGGCCTCTGAGCCCAGCAGTTAATGAGAAATAGTCTTTCTTCTTTAATTTCTGACTTTGGAACAGTTTGGAGACAACAGCCTATATTTAGAAAAGCGGTGGATGTCAGACAGCCCACCTGGCCTGGAGGTCAAAGGAGTTGTGAAGCACTTTTCCAAATGTATCACCAAGTGCCATCTGAAATGTCCTGGGGTGTCTGAGGTTGGTAGATATGGCACAGGACCAACTGGAGAGATGTGCTCTTCTGGGCTGCTGGTAGAGGCCAGACAGGACACCCTAGGGCATCGCAAATGGCACTCAGTATCCGAGTAGGCAACTGGATCCCACCCACTGCATTACAGCCACGCTGTGCAGCTGGTTGTCTCAGTGGAAGCCTTCATCCATCTTCATCTATTTTCTGCTTTCTTCAGTCCCATTGATAGGACAGCTGGACTTGTCTCTACTGTCATGTGGGACATGGAAAGAATAGTGATGCAGAAGAACTTGAGGTCCTGCTGGAGACAACAGTGGGTTAATGTGCTGACATGGGTGTGCTGTCCTTCATCCTTACAACTAAGCATGTTGATTAGGATCTCATGCATAGTTGTAAGGCAGAAAAAGCCCATATCTCATTTCCAGACTTGCTGTGCTGGTAGCTGCAGGACCCTGGACTTCCCATCTTGAGCCCTCACTATCCCCATGGAATGGGCTCACGTGGAGCTGCTTCAGTCTGGGCAGCTGGTTGTGGACCTTGCCCGCCATGCTCAGGTGTCAGCAATACCTTGCGATCATGCTAGAGACATGTGTATGTGTTTGTTTCTAGATCCTCTAGTCTTCCCCATCAGATCTGCATGTTGCAGTCCAGATCCTGGCACTGGCCCCTAGAGGGGAGTCTATCTTCTGCTCACTCCAGACATGCACATGTTCCTTTCTAGATACTGGTGTCACCCATATAATACAGTTTCATTCATAAAATAATAAAATAATTTAGGTTGGAGGGGACTTCCAGAGATCATCAAGTCCAACCCCCTGCTCAAGGGGGAGAAGATTTTTCTAGACAAACACATGATGTTTTTGAGACCCTTCTGTGTTCAATTTTAGTGCCATGGTTGGTCCAGCACAGACTCTTGCTTAGTTGTAGGGTAGAGACTTCTCTGTCCTGCTGGCAGAAATGGAATCAATATTGGGTAGCAGTACATCCTTATGACACCATCAGCTGTGGGAGAGACCCCTTTAACAGAGTCTTTTAATCTGATTTGTTGTGTAGTACAACCAAGGTCCTAATTCTTCTTCCTCCTAGAAGCCATGAATGACTTGCAGCCTACACAGTATGCTTTTGGCCATCACTAGAAGGCGGCCATGGACTTTGCACTGACCCAACACTGTGAGGTCTCAGGATGTCTCTTGGCTTGCCATGCCCTGAGCTGGGTGTCATCACAAGTGTCCCATGGCCAAGGGCTCATGCCTGACCTGCCTGAGCTCAGCACTGGGGACACCCCACATGGCCAAGGGCTGCCACCCTGGGCAGGCACTGCCCGGCAAACCCTGGCCCTTTGCGTGCCTGGGCTGGGTGCTGGGCAGCTCTGCCACTGGTGCCGAGGACCAGGGAGAAGGGAGGAGGTGGTGGTGAGAGGGGGGATGAAGATACCCGCAGGTGGTCCCAAGAGTGAGGAGGAAGAAACCCCACCATGGACATCACAGTCCTCCCAGGGAAGATCTCAGGGTGGTGAAGACTGCAGCAACAGCCTTTGAGTTTCTGCTGTAGGACACTGGTGCCTTCAACCAGAGGGCCTGGATGGATGCTAGCAGGGTGAGCATCACTCCACCGAAAAGGGAAGTTATTTTTGCATAATGATTTAATTTTATTATTAATGATGGTTCTCTGTGCTACTTTGGACTGTAAGTGTTAGTATTAGTGTAACTGGACTAATAATAAGTGTTATATTTTGATCATACTGTAATTAGGCTAACAATAAGAGGTTTGGGGTTTTTTTTCCTACAGATACAGTGTGCCCTTTTTGTTGGTAACAAGATTTTGAGGGTCATGAAATGAAGGGGACCTGAACCTGCAGAGTCTCCTCTCTGTGATCAGCCACTTCCTGTTTTTCTAAATGACCTGCAAATACAAATCACAGGCCCAGTCTTGTTGCCAGTTACTCTTTGCAATCCTCTCCAAAACTAGCATATTATTTTCAGAAGGCTCAAGCAGAGCTGGGTACAATGTTTGCAGGTTTGTGTCCTTTAAAATAAAAATCCTATGACTGGGGGACAAAAATGCAATGAAAAAGATTGGATCAAGATACCCTGCTCATTAAAGTCAGGAAATAGTACTATCTGAAAGGTCTTAACTCTCAATCCAAAAATAAAATGCGCCTTTTCCTCTCCCTTTTATTTCTTCACAAGCCATTACATCAGTGCTTACTGCTGCAGGAGCGATCTTGACAAACCTTAAAAATGCTGCAGATACCCTAACTTTATCGGAATTCCCTGCTACAAAAATATCCTAGCTGAGGACTAAGCGTGCTGGGCATTGAAACCACTCAGCTGTGTGCTGTAACTCTCAAACAGACAGCACAGATTTGCTTTCAGACCCCATTTTTTGAAAACAGAAGGACTTTTTTAAAGAGCATTGCCATCTGGTTGATGGGGGTGATCCTTTCCCCTCTGCCCAGGCCTGGTGAGGCCACATCTGGAGAGCTATCTCCAGGCTGGGCTCCCCAGTACAAGAGAGACTTGGGCATACTGGACAGGGTCCAGCAAAGGACCACAAAGATAATGAATGAATTGGAGCATCCGGTATATGAGGAGAAACTGAGAGAGCTGGGGCTGCAGCCTGGAGAAGAAAAGGCTCATCTTAAGAAGGAGATATTATCAATGTGTATAAATGCCTGACGGGAAGGTGTAAAGACGACAGGGCCAGACTTTCCTCAGTGGTGCCTGGTGAACAGAGAAGAGGCAATGGGCATGAACTGAAATACAAAAAATTATGTTTAAAATAATAAAAAAAAAATTTCTTGTGAGGGTGGTTGAGCACTAGAGCAGGTTATTCTGAGAGGCTGTGAAGTTTCCATCTCAGGAGACACTCAAAATCCAACCAGCCAAGGGCCTGATCAACATGCTCCAGCTGTCCCTGCTTTGAGCAGAATGGTTGGACAAGATGATCTCCAGAGATGCTGCCAACCTCATCTCTTCCTGTGGTTTTCTTCTCCTCCACTGATGTTGGAAGGCTCTGTGTGCCCTGGGCTCTGGGGTGGAAGAGTAATGCTCATACCCTGCTTCACCCAAAGCCCACAGTTACCTGTGCAGGCAGTGCGGTTTGCCTGCAAATGTCAGTTTATTCATTTGAGACAATCACCAAGAAAAATCCAATCAGAAGAGTGTGTTTGGTTTCCCAGCAGCCTTGGAGACAGTGGCACAAAGTCACATTCATAGTATATACCAAGGACTAGACATAAGCATGGAAATCATCATGCTAGGTTATCAGCCTTGTAAGCAGGTTCCAGCATCTCTATATTAATTGGGGAGTGGTTGAGCTGAAAAAGTAGACTTGTATCCCAAACCGTAGCCTAAAGGCTCAACCATCCATAGGGCCAGGTAGGTGACAGCAGGAAAGTAGCCATGCACAGCTAGTAGAAGTTATTAGACCATCAGCATTCTTGTGATATCCAGAAGTAAGAGATATCACACAGAATCTAACGAGGTAATATTTGGAAGAAGGAGAGATCTCTCTGTGAGGGAGTTGCTGTGAAGTTAACTAGTTCTTTGATACATTTCTGTCTTCCTACCACCTGAGACCTGAACAGCCATGCTTCAAACACCTACCCAGCTGGAAACAAGCTGAAAACCAACAGATCTTTTCCATTTATAAAAACACTTTTCTAAATGCACCTGGGGTAAACACCAGGGAGGATGAAAAGGTACTTAAGAAAAATGACTGTGCCAACATGAGTAAAAATTAGAATAAACAGACCAAGAATTGTTTTAGGGTGGGAATTAGAAGAAAAACTCTCACCATCTCCTGTAGATAGGCTTCCCTGTAGGACCAGTAAATACAAGAAACAGAAGTATTAAAATGTCTCTTAATCACTTGACATGATGGAGTGGATGTAACCAGGGAAAGAAGGTCCTGATGATGCGGTATATCCCAGCCCAGATTACTGAGAAGAACCACAAGAATTATGTCATTTCTGCAAGAGAAACTCCAACTCTGCAGTTAACAAAAGCTATGTCGGAGTCCAAGTACTCCTGAAGCTGTAGATAGATTTGTCCTGGGAGGAGGTCACTTCTTGCAGAATTGCTTTTACAGAGGCCATACAGCCAAGTTTCTGCACACTGCCCTCCTCCTTCTTGTCCCTGTGGCTGTGAAGGCTGATACGGTAGCTCAGACTTCATGTTCCTGGAAATACGCTTTGCCTCTTTGCCTTTTACAAAAATCTATAACATCAGGAATTTAGCACTCTGAAGAGCAAGCAGATGGGAGGAACCTCCCTTAAGTGCCATCTGCAGCAACACTATAATTTCATAACTCTTCCTGTCATGAAAGATCATCCCTTTTCAAGTCAAAAGAAGCCAGATCTGGGGGAGAAAAAAAAGGAAGTCTGAGCTTGCATCCCTAGTTTCTCTATATGGACATACAAAGAAGAGCTAAATACTGTGAATCCAATTTTAGAGCATTGGTGGGTGCCCTAAATAGGTACAGATATTTATGATGGCATGTAGGAGCATGATGGACGGCAAGCCACTTGTGTTCTTTCCGTCACACCTCCAGCGACCACTTAGAATCATAGAATGTTTGGGGTTGGAAGGGACCCCTAGAGGTCATCTAGTCCAACCCCCCTGCAGGAGCAGGGACTTCATACCACCTGATTTGCACACTTAATTCAGGAAGGAATAATTTCCTCCTTGGAAGTTCCTCTCTCTCTCCATTGACAATAGGAAGCCCCTAGAAGACCAACTTAGACCAGGTGCTTTTTACCTGGCTAAAGCTGTACACCGAATCCAAGCCTACGCAACTCACCCAAGACAACACAGAACTGGAGAGCTGAGCCAGCTCCCAGCCAGCTGCTCCCATCTCAGACCCTCAGCCACTGGGTTCATCTTCAGCAATGCCCATAGCTGCCAGGCACCACAAATGAGAACACATGAGCTCATAGCTTCCCCCTTGAGGCTAAACCTGGGGATTTTCAGGAAGTAGTTCTCACTCTTTAGCAAGGAGGTGCTGAGGCAGTGCTGTCCTATAGCACAGTGTGAATCCCTTTATCCTGTAGCTTCCTCCTGTGCATGGCAGCAGCAATATGGCTGAGCTCATTTTCTCTTCCCCTAGGCATGGAGTTTGGTAATATGCTAGGAGACCCTGCTACGCCTTTAGCATCCAGCTGGTTCCCACTCAGTCTAAGGGGTACCAGCCCCACTGCCGTTACCACCTCACTGATTTACTGGGGCACACAGCTGGCCTCTGAAATAGCTATGGAAATGCCAGATCCTAAATAGCTCCTGTTGGAGATGCAGACAGAAATCCTAAGACCCTCCACCACAGGGAGACAAATGCTCATCACCCAAGGCACTGCAAGATCCTTCAGTCTATTCATCCTGGCTCGCTAGGAAATGCGCACCAGTGATATTGCCACAACTGGAGACTGCTCATCCCTGCAGAGCTCACAATTACAGACTAGACAAAATGTATTTATCTTAGAAGAAAAATGGCAGGAAGGGAAGCTGCGTGTGGGGTGAACCTACATCTAAATTTCAATCTCCTTCATCTACTATAAAGAAAACAAGTTTTAGAGCAAGGTGGAAGGGAGGAGGTGGGGAGGGGGAAGGTGGCAGCAGACCAGTTTCTCAGCAAAGAGTAGGCTTCTCTGCTTCTGCTTAATTGATTAATTCCTTCTTAGCAGAGTCATCTGTTTGATGTGCTTTTCCATAAAAGCAGTTCAGAAAGTTCATGGGAGTTAATCCGTGAAGATGGCTGGAGCTGCAAAGCCAAGCATCTGATTAAAGGACAAGGCGATCGCTTAGAGCTTAGCTGCTTTCAAAGTTGTTCCCAAAGTCTTTGCTAACCTTCATATTTCAAAGTTCATTTCCTGGAATTGGGGAATTTAAAGGAGAAAGTTTCTTCTTAACACTAGTATTATTATTGCAATCAAAAAGCAAGTAAAATAAATTCAGAGGAAGGCCACACACAAAGTCACATGCACACCAGCAAAAAGAAGCAGATGAAAAGATACACAGCCAAGCACACACAGAGCGGCTCCCGTTTCCCAGCCTGTTCAAAAGAAGTTGCTCTGAATTCAGTACATGCACTCACCACTCACAGATAAAGGCAAAGCCATTACTTGTGCCAGTGCTACCTGCCTGTACACAAGAACTTGAGAAACAAATAGCATAAGCGTGTTTTCTCTGTAAGGGTTTGCATTACTGCTGCTTGCAACAGAGACTGGTCATCAAGATGGAAAGGTGGGCAAATACCCCTAAGGGAGACGTAACTCAGGTGTGTTGGTGCTGAGTGATGTAATGAGGTGACTTAAATCCTCTGATGGTGCTATACAAGGTAGTAATGATGAGGGATGATGTGGAATGGTTGCAGAGGAACGTCACGCTGCTGAGTGATTTTATGATAAAATAGCATCTGAAATTCAGTGGAAATAAGTATACGGTGGTACACATGGGGGAAAAAAAGCAATCCTAACTTTACATACAGTGATGAGCTTTGAATGGACTATTACTTACTCAGGAATGAGTTGGTGTTTATAATAGGCAGTTCTATGAATATGTCACCTCAGTGGTCAATGGTAGTGACAAAAAAGCAAATTGAATGTTAAGAATTAATAGAAAAGGAATAGAGATCAAAATAGAAAGCATTATTATGTCCCTGGGTAAATTCAATATGTGCTTGCTTCTTGAATGGTTTGAGTAGCTCTGGTGTCCCCCTCCCAGAAAAGATGCAGCAGAACTGGAAAAGATACATAGAAGGGCAACAGACTGATCAAAGCTATAGAACAACGAAGTACTCTAGGAATATTTCATCTGAATAAGAGGTGGCAGAAGCCAAGCATGATCATGGTCTATCAGATTATGAGGGGCATGAAGAGGACGGAAAAGAGCAACTATTTTTTGTTTCTTTGAAAAGACAAAAAAGGTGCTCGAGATGATAGCAGGTCAGAGCAAAGAACCCGCTTCACACAATGTGCGGTTAATCTGCAGTTAATCCCCCCTTACCAAGGGACACTGCAAGTGCTAAAAGTTTACTTGATCTAAAATTTTTAAACAACTTAATGGGAAAAAGATTCATGGAATTCCCAGTAAACACCAAGATACCTTAGGAATATTTATGATTCGGTCCTCCAGAGGCTGTGAAAATACAGGCATTACTCTGTGCTTGATCTTATACTCTTCCCTATACTGGGCTAGGTAGACCTACAGTGTGATCCTCCATGGATGTTATAAGTGCTTGCATTATGTTAATGACCATCACATTAATTTCCTAACTTCTCCAAAGGATGGAAACTTCATTCTGTCCTTGGCACACACAGTCAGCCCCACTCTCCCAGCCATGCTCATCTCGGAGTCATTAGAATCAGCCTCCAGAGATGTCCATCCTCCTTCCAGCACAAATTTCTTAGGGTGCTCCATCACATCCTGTACTAGACTGTTACACAGGACAGCTTGCCTACTGTCCTTTTTCTCATTACCTTGTAGCTGTGTCCCTTGTGTTCCTGATGGCACCTCAGTGCTTGTATTTAAGGACTTGGGAATTCATAGTGGCCCTTCAGGAAGGCAGGACTCTGACATCTTTTTATTTTTTATCAGCTTCAAGCCTTCTGAAGAGGTTTTTGTGCTCTAATGTTTCACATTTGCTGTGTGGTGTCATGCAGGATTTGAACCCCCAGAAATTTTCTCAAGTTCTTGGATGTATGACCAGGAATCAAACCTCACTGCTTTGCAGTTGTGATATGCAGTTGATGTTGCCTTTCAGTATTACGGTCAGGTCAGGAGAGGAAAAGGATCTAACAGTACAAAAGAGTATTGACCATGCCAGAATTCAGCTCTACAAGGGACCATGTAAGGCTTCAGAAGACATAAAGTCACAGTGGAAAGAGCGTGAGATCTGCATTGCTGTCTTTTCTGCATGACCTTGTCCATGGCACAACACCTCCTTGTACTTCAGCTTTCCTATATATAGCAAAGCTTCCCTATTTAAGGTGAAGCTGTGTCTCTTTCAGGAGAATTGAGTTAAAAGATGGCCAAAACTGATTATGTCATGACCATTTTTTGCTCGAGTATGGCTTGTGTCCACACACATCAAATATAATATTAATAATACCCACAAGAACAATCATTATAGTCTCTCAGTTTCAGTCCAGACTAGTTCAAAAAACTTCGCAGCTTTGTCCTACTAGGAAATCAGTGGAGATCAAAGTTTTTTGACAATTCGCAGCACCCGCATCTGGTGGATGATCGTTCTGAAAAGGGATTTGTTGGGTCTCCAGGGGGTAGGGTCACAAGGGGTGTGATCTGGATTACAGAAGGAGAAACACAGAGGCACAGAGCAGAGCAGCACATATCACTGATGGCACTGGGTGGATGTGTGAAGTCTGGCTATACAGCAGGAGGAAGCATCTGCTGACAGATCTTCAGCTTCTGGATCAGGCGTTCATGTGAAAGTGAACACTCAGGAGTTGACCTTGTTTATGCCTTGAGGCCTTATTTTTAAAGTCCATGTGCTATTGGGTGACATGCCAGGGCTCTGATCTCCAGATGGATATTCTTGGAGGGTTGGAAACAGCTGGAGACTGTTTTGTGTGCTAGTGTAAAGGGTATTAGGATCCCTTCTGAAATCTGGCAGTAGCTGAAGCTGCCTGTGCAGATGCAGACCAGGTTTGTTGAGGATTTGTAACTCCTCCAGAGTAAACACAATACAAGAGAAGAGAGGTTGCAGAAGCAAAAAAAAAAACTTGGAATGGGAGTGGTCAAGGAAACTAGAGGTCCTTCATATATCCCGGCTAACATGTCTAACTTGATTGAAGCACGGTCACTGCTCCATCCAACAGCTTACACCTCTACAGAGTGAGTGAGTTATTGAGTAGGATCAAACAGGCTCACCTCTGCTGGGACTGGGACATCTCACCAAAGCTTGATCAACTGCAAAGTAGCTGTCAACATGTGAGCTGGTTACCCCACACTCCCCTCATGGTCAGAGTGGACTAAAAGGGCATAGTATATAGAATAGAATCATAGAATTGTTTAGGTTGCAAAAGACCTTTAAGATGACCAAGTCCAACCGTTGGTTGGTCTAAGGCATCTATTTCAGGAAAAAGAACCCAAAATAAATGTCCTAGAAGTATTAAAATGTCTCTATTGGTTTTAAATATGTCTGGGAATGATCACTTCACATGGTCGCTCTCATAAATAGGATAAGCAGGGGGAAAGCATCTAAAATCATGAATGCAGCAGCTGTGGTGATGGGGGTTTATAAAGGAAAGGAACTGTGGGAAGTAGCTGGGCTTCTATATGCTTCTAGTTGGCTTCTCATATGGCAACTGAGGTAGATAGTCAGGCTAGCTAGGCCATCAGTGTGACCTCATATTGTATTTCTTATGTTCTTGCAGAGAAGATGCCTGCGTTTGCTCAGATTCTTCTTGTGAAAGATAAACAAGCTTCCAGTGGATGATCTTTTGTTAACTACTTGTTCCTACTCATTAAAAATGTCTTCAGAAAGCCAGCTGAGCCAGTAGAGCTGACTTAGCCCAAAGTTACCAGACACAACTCCTGGTGCTGAAACATCCTTGCTCTGCCTGGGTTTCAAAAGTTGCGAGCCCATTCTTTCCATACAGCAGTCCATAAGGAGAATTTTGGGGGTATTTTTTCTTTTAATCTAGGTAAAAAAAAAAGCACTCAGTTGTGGGATATTAGTGGAAAGTTGCAAGCCCATTTTTTCCATACAGCAGCCCATAAGAAGAATTTTGGTTTTTTTTTTTTTTCTTTTAATCTAGGAAAAAAAAAAAAAGCACTCAGTTGTGGGATATTAGTGAGCTAGTCTAAGGAAATGTATGCAGGCAGAAAATTCAGAAATATTTCACTGGCATCCAGCAGCAAAAAGAATCAGCGGGAAACTTTTCTGCTAAGACAGAGCTGGAAATTTTCATTGGTGAGGCAGAAGATAGCTTGAAGAAGGCAGAGCCCTTTTGAATGAATAGAATTACCAGAGCTCAAGTCTTGTAGTTCAACTAGGTCATGGAATGACTGCAGACATGTCTTTTCCTTAGTGTCCTATGAATTTCCCAGCTCATTCCCTCTATGACCACCTTATATGAAGCATTGGCTGAGGTAGAGGCCAGTTGTTCTGAAGGATTCATGGTGTCCACTTTCAAGCCAAGACACTGTCTTCATAACACTGGAAGCACTCTTTATCTTCAGCCCTGCAGTGGTGATGAAGGGCCACATGCACTACAGAGCCTGCACCACCCAGGCTTGTGCCAAAAGTATCTTAGAAACATGTAGGCTGGGTGTGAAGGCAGAACAGATGGTTGTCATGCTGTGTTTTGACACACGGGCCAAGGAGGTGCAGGCTGATTCAATAACGTTAAGCTCACTCATCCAGTGGAAATTCGACCAGTTTGTCCTGCATTACAGACCTGTCCTTCCTTCTTGCAGCATCCCCCAGCCCTTGGCTGGAGAGCAGTGCAAGCAGCACACAAGCTGGGCTTGGGCACAGAAATTTGGAAGAGAGGACCTGTGGTTAATATATTATACAGGTGGATTAGTCAGACAGCATTATCCTCTGGGGGGAAAATAACTACGCCCAAAGGGATCAGGACACATCAGACTAAGGATACTGTAACTCTGAATAAAAATACCTGTGCTTTCTTGCACTTCTGCTAATCCACATTAACAGTTCAGTCAGATTTACTTCCCTACGACAAGTGCATGGAGTCCTGGGATTTTAGAACAAAACAGCACGAGGTACATTTTTAACAAAAGACAATTTAAGCGAAATTTGTTGGCCACCTTTCTCCCTTCCTCCACTCAGACTGACCTTCACCCAACTCAGCTTTAGAGAAGAGTTTACTTAAGGAGTGAATACGCCGAAGGTTGCTCTTTCCTGGACTGATACCTGTCTCCAAGCACGCAGCATGCAGACTGAGGTCAGCAGAGGTAGCTGAATTTTTGTTAGGAACAGATACTTTTATTGTGGTTTACAATTCTGGACACAGATATCAGGAGGGATATCAGACTGCCTGCTTTTACCTTTATCATGTCTTTCTTTCAGTATGTGACATCATCCTATTGATGAAGGTCAAGTTGATCTTAGCTCCTTTCTGACTCATTGAATATTAGCAATGGCTGGAGGCAGGAGAAGCCGGTGATTTGATCTGACAGGCCAGGAGGTAGCACACCAGCAGTACAGCAAGACACAGGATGCAGAAATGGGTGATGCCATGATCCATTGTGACAAGAGGAGAGTTTCGGATGGATGGACCAATGGCCTGGAATGACCCAGCAAGGGCAGGATAAATAGACCCATGGCCTGGTCCAGCAGTAAAAACCTTTGGTCTGCATCCATTCCCATTTCAATGGGAGAAATCCTAACTAACCTTCCTTAGCTCAGGGTGTGATCACAGATTTGATGTGTAAGATCTCATGACATCGTGAACCAAGCTGCTGCCTTTCCCAAGTCCATAGATTCTGTGACCAGAAGATAGTGCTTAATGGATGGACTAATGCCTCTTGTCCCCTCTGTTGCAAGTCTGACAACTCCTTCCAGGTACCTCAATCTGTGCTCCAGCAAAGCACATCTGTTACGGCATGCCCCCAGGCCTTGTGAATAATATTGTCCCTGGTGCAGGGCAATGGAGCGCAGCTGGTGAGATGACTAGGTCCGTGGAAAAGCCAAGCCTAATGAATGGAAGGAAACTCCCCAGCAGGCTCCATCTGCCCCATGCTGCTCTGCTGCTCTGTAATCCTCTGTCTAAAGTTGCAGGGCACTGGTGGACTGCAGACCAGGCTGGGTCAAGCATGTGGCCATCAGAGCAGGAGACAAACTATGGCAAGGACTCTGCTCTGCAGATTTGTGGCCATGGCAAAGAGAAACATGAGGCAGGAGCCTGTGGTATCTACCGCTCTACATGTGCCATTTGGCTAACCTGTGACTTGCATTTGGCAAAAGCCATGAATGCATTTGAAGACACCAGGTTTTCTCCCAGGTGATTTTTCTTGGCCCTTCTTCCAAAGGGCTGTTTCTCATGTATTCAGCATCAGAGTGCTTTGAGAACAGGGGTCTCTATTCCTCCAGGCTCAAGAAGGCAGGGACAGCTGGTAGCTGTTTCATTTCAGCCCTCTTGCCTTCTCATCCTGTGAAATTTCATGCCAGCTGTGGTCACCTGTTTGATTTCTCGTTGAGTGGCTGCCTTCCTCCACAAATTAATTTTGATTATTTAAGCTTCTCTCGCCTGGCAGGGAGGGGATCTCTTAGCAGTGTGAGTTTGAAGCACTGGCTCTCTTTTTATCTTTCTCTTTTTCCCCTGCACTGAGTCTAATTTTGTGGTTCTCTGCCTTCCCCCAAAATAACCTTCAGCCCCAATTCTGAACTGTCATATTCATTACATCACAGCTGTCTGCAGACGGGGCTTATCACTTGCAATCCACTCAGTTACACTTGTGATTAAAACTGATTGCAAATGTGATCCTGGCTGCTCAGCCTGGAAATTGGGAACGTCTTTATAATTTCTGACAGCAGATCATGAGGCCTCAGATGAGCCTGGCAGGGCTGCAGAGGTACGACAAGATCTTTGCAAGCCGGTGGGGGTGGAAGGAGAATACGCATCTGTGAGAAAGAGAGTAGATAGTGATTTGGTAAAAAAAAATTAGTAGGAGGGCCCAGGCTAAAAACCCCCAAGCTGAAATCTGGGGAAGGTAGAGGGTGAAAATTAAGCTCAGCTCTTGACTACCAGGACTATCCCAAGGAATAGGTGGAGGCAGTCGTGTAGCGGAGAAAACCACACCACTGCCTGCGCTGCCCAAGCCAGGGCTCTAGGAAGTCAACTCCTTTGTTCAGGTTTGGACACTGGTAACTCCTGGTATCGCTGTAGCTGTTCCTGGGAAAAAAAAACCCTGTGCTTCTTCCTGGTAACAGTAGCAGCATGGCTTGGTATCCAGCACTCTCCTCCACTTCTGCATCTATTACTGCTCCATCCTGTTCACTTTGCATGCCTGGAGCCATTTATTCCCTGTTTTATCAGAGTAGGGCTGCAAAATTAAACTTTGCAGAGTCATGGATCCTTACATATGCTCCGACAGTGTGTATCTTGCTCCAAAACCTGGAAAGGGCTCCACCATCAATCTGTTGGCCTGAACCTTATAGCTTCATTTCACAGATTGATATGCTTAAAAGCAACTACTGACTTTAAGTTTATACAATCTTTATATCATAACCCACTTGTTTTTCCCCACCTGCTCTCAGCGAGGGTCCAGTGCCTTGTGTTGAACTAAAACCCAATTTCCAGAGTTTGTTCCAAAGAGACTGAAAATCCACTAGTTTCCTTGGGAGCTTGTTCCAGCAAGTTAAATCCCCTCCCTGTTTCACCTTATTCTTTATTTCCTCCAGCCTGGCTTGAGTTATACTTTTCTTCATTCCCCTCTCTGAAATTCTCCCATCTCCACAAGGAGGTAACCTCTCAAACTTCATCATTTTAAACAGAACAGGGTAAGTGTTAGAAATGTCTCTTGGTCAGAGATTTCCCTTCAGACTTTTGAGTAATTTTTGCCTCTCTCTTCTGATGTCTTTCCAAGAGCTGGATGTTCCCTTGCAAGGCATGGACATCAGAACTGGGTCTCCCCATTTCCTCCATACCCAGAGGAAAAAATGACTTGCCTCATCTAACTCAACATGCCCCAACTTAGGCATCCGAGGACTGCATCAGCTCTTCTGGTGAATTTAGGGCATTGCTCTAAGACCTTGCTTCAAATCATTGGACTGGCCTGGCTGTCTTGGGGTTGCCGTTTCCAGCACAGGCTCTCCCCCTCCTGCCCATGCTCCAGGCTTTCTTTGTTCAGAAAAGCAAACCTTTGGAGAGAGCTTTCTGTATGCCCCAGGATCATCTGTCTGACTCAAAGCATGGAGCTGATGTGCCTCTGGTAGGAGCCCAGTCACTAGGGTTGTCCTGTAGTCAGCAGAGACACCCAAAATAGTCTGATTTTCTGCTGGAGATTCCCTCTTTCTCCGTATGAGCAGTAGGCTCTCAAGATCTTGGTTTAGAAATGAGGGCTTAGCTGAAATCAGCCTGTGTCGCCATTCATCTGTTGTAACGTATTTTTCTAATGTTCGGTGTAGAGCTGCTTTTCCCTCATTACATCTGTCTGTTCTTATCTTTGAAGCAGACCTTGTTGCCAAGGGAAAGAAATAGCTCCTCCTAGAGGGCTGTTCATCCTAATTTATGGGTAGGATTCGCCAAGTTAAGGCTGTGTGTTCAGAAAAGGGGCACCTATATCTTGAATGAAATATTTCCACTGTTTGGGACAATTTTCACCATAATTAATTCTTAAGGTTGGAAAAGGAAGACTTTATACCATTCACACCCCTCCCCTTCAAGAAACTGGTTTCCTGCCTTTATTTTTTTTTTTTTTGCCTGCCTTCATTTCCTCTGCTTTTCAAAGAAGCAAAATTTTCTGTTTGTGCAAGTCAGACCCAGGGTGATAAGTTTTCACTCCCAGAAAAACCCCTCCATCTCTGGGTGAAGCGTGGCATCCATCTAACAGCAGAGGGAAATGGCATTGTTTGTTCAGAATAGCGCAGTCAGCCCCTGATCCAGAGCAGGCTGCATTAATTGGGACACTAAGCAGAGCACTGAATTTATTTGGAATAATAAAGAAACAGAGGGAAGTGTCCCAAATGGGACATGTCCAGGGCACACTATAGACCCTGCCACAAGATGCCTGGCTTGCAAAGTCCTGGCTTGAAGTGTATGGCTGCCAACAAATCATTGCTGTCATCTTGGCAGTGGTACAAATACCACAGACATCTGATATTTTCCTTTGGCTCCTGCCCTGGAAGTCCCTCCTTTCATCATGCCACTATGAGTACAGTCACTCTGTAGATCATTCTCCATAGACACAATTTGGATGCATTTGTGGTTGTCGTTGCAGTGACCTTGCTGTTCTGGAGGCTATAAGCGCACCTTGAAGAATTGCGTGGACTTCCTTGATAGGTGGACAAGGATGGAGGAAAGATGCCTGGTTTTACAGGCTGTTAAAAATGAAAATAAAGTCTGTTGCATTGAATCTGTGGGAGACAGATGATTGCTCCCTGCAAAGATAGAGTTTGGAGGAAGAGAACATTTCCACATCTGCTGTGGGACCTGCAAACAATCCCTCTATGGCAGACAGTCATACATCCCTGATATGAGTGGGCTGAGGTGGAATAAAAATGAGGGGAGTTTGCATCATCAGGTCCACATGTTCCCTACAGCCTTTTATTATTTAAGCCTGCAAATCCAGCCTGGCTACCCAAAGCAGACCCCTGCTTTTAAATAGCATAGAAAATGAGAGGCACAGATTCCACCGCAGTATGCCTAGGACATTCAGTTTCAGTGTCTAAGCCAAAATTAACATGCAACTTGCAACCAAGAGGCTTCTAGTGACAAGCAGCAGCTTTGAAGGTCACCTCGCCTCCAAGTAAATAAATAAACAGTAAATAAGGAAGCAGGCAGCAATGAATAAACCAGGCAAAGCAAGAGACATTCCACTGGCATGGACTTGATATTTTTTTTATTTCTTCTCCACTCTCTTCACTTTCATTTCCCCAAAGGTCGGTGCTAATAGGAGACCCCTCTTATTGCTCATGCATACTGCAGCATCCTCACCAGCATGCCTATTTCAGAGACCCTGATACCAATTCAGAGCCTAAGCTGAGAAAGCAAATAGTGTCATCTCCACAGCTGATTACTTTAATGAGACCTTCTATCAGTACCAGGGCATGACAGGTGTGAGGATCTGTTGCAAATACTATGTTTGCCTCTAGACCAGAATCTATGCCCTTCTTGCTAAAGAGAAATCATGGTGCCAGGTATTTGTTTTCCATGCTCCTCTCTGCCATGCCTAATGAGATCCTGGCTCTGCAGCCTGAGAGTTGACTTCTTCCAACACTTCTTCCAGCTTGGCCACGTGGCCAGAGGAGGTGGAGTCTGAAATCACTTGGGGAGCTGTGCCAAAGCTATTTCTGATTGGTTTTGTGCCATGCTGGACCCATCTGCCAGATCTGAAGAGATGCTCATAGAAGGAGACACTGGAGACAAGGACCTGCTTCAGCTCTTTCTTCTTGAGCAGAGCATGCACACAGCCAAGCGGGCACTCTGTCTCACTGCTCAAAGAGCCTGGTCCCTTGGGCATCCATCCTACACATGTGCTCCCCGGCTCCCTTCCAGAGTGAACCAGTGGCTCACTGCAAGCAAAAACCCGTGCAAGGTGACAGGACCATTTCACTGGGATCCTCTCCAGAGAGACACAATGCTCATGCTGAGCTAACTGGGTCCAACGCTGTCCCAACAGGCCTTGCTCACTCAGCCAAGTTTCTGTCACACTCCAGGTCACAGAGCACATATTCTGGCATCACATTTTGAAAATAACACATTGTGGGCCATGACATACCTTACTGCCAAAGAGCATGGCTTCACTGGGACCAAATATTTTGTCACTGGTTACTCCCACGCATGGCCCAGCAGAAGCCAGCGCTGGACGACAGAGAAGTTTTTTTAGCTCCTCAAGGAATGTGCCCTCTGAACATGCTCATATTCCCTGACCATACAGATCTTGTCCTCCTTGGTCTGCCTGCTCACTGCACTGTCACTTTTGAGATGAGACCCACTAATCCATCTACAGTAGAAGAGGCTGAGGACACTCAGCATCTTTCTCTGCTGCTATCCACCTCACCCATTTGTGCTGGATAGATTATATACATATGTATAAATACAAAAATATGGGATCCCATATATTCTGGGATCTCAGAAGACCTAGAAGAGGTTTGCTGCTTCTGTGATGGGGGATAGTGGGATACATCTCAGTGCCATGTTCAAGCCTTCTTAAACACAGAGTGGATACTGTATGGTCAAGTTAGGCTGGGCTAGAACCAGCAACATGGAGAGAAGCTCTCATACTTCTCCATGTGTTGCTGCCTGCTTGCAAGCCTGGGGTTCATCTTGCAGTGTAGAGAAAACCAGGATGCCTGCTTTGGGAAAACTGGGGTCACACTGAACCCCATCATAAGACCCTATAAGTGCAAGAAGAAATGAATCCACTGAACAAAGTGCCTCTAAGGGAATGAGGGACAGGCAACAGAACTTGTAGATACTCTAAGAATAACCAAAACTGGGCTTTGGTATTAAAGAAATATAAAGTGATGGTGTTTTCTTCTTTATACTATATTCCAATGCCACAGCTCCTTCATGTCTTACCCCATGACTTAATACGAACAACGTCAAATTTATATTCCAATGCCACAGCTCCTTCATGTCGTGACCAGACATAACAAACCCTTACCCCATGACTTAATACGAACAACGTCAAATATTGAGAGAGAGCAAGCTGAAACATCTGTTAACACCTCACCTCATGGGCCCAGACTGATCCATCACCCCAGCTCCTTTCAAGCACTGCAGTGGGGTGTCAGGATTGTCCAGGAGCTTTTCCAGCATCCCAGGAGGGACAAGGTGGGCTCCAGCATAAAGCACAACACACTGAAGTTCTCCATTCCCTCACCTGCAAGTCTGGTGGGATGGGTCTAGTCCTGACCCTCCCTATATGGCTGGCACATGGCTCTGTCCCCACAACTGGCTAGAGTCATCTCCACAGAAGGTGGAAATTGGCTGGCAGGAGACCAGGCTATCTTCTCCTTATTTCCTCACTATTGAATCTTCCCCAATTAACATGATGATAATTGTTACCCCGTGGGCCAGACGTGATTAATCAGCAATTTTCTTCCTTCCTTCCTTCTTTTTTTTTTTTTTTTTTTTTTTTTTTTAAGAACAGCTGGGAAATGTCATTGTCTCCTTCAGTAGAGTTTGAAAGCTCGTCCATCTGGACAATCTAATTCCCGATGTAAATACAGAGAAAAGAGGGAAGAGAAGAATGGTGTCCCAAGGGAACCTCTCCACCCTCCACATCCCCCCATCTCTGCCTGAGGTGACTTTATCCCCCTTCCCTCATTGCCCTGGCCTTTAGGAACAGAGCCAGCCACTCTGCTGAAGGGGAACTGAATAGGTGACGGTAAATTGAAATTAACATCTAGCAGCAAGGAATACAAAGCAATGATTAATGGCTTTTTAATGCTCCACTGTTTTACACTCAGAGCACTTCGTTTTAATGGTGTATGCAGGAGATGGAGAGTAAAAAGTGTGTGTAAGTGGGTATACAGCTTTGTACACACATATCTTTCTCACTCTCTCCAATTTTCACCATTCAGCAGAGACAACCTAGCGCTCCAGCTTAGAATTACGTAGGAAAGCCTTATATCTAGCTCATCTCATCTAGTGCATTGCAACTAAAAATGAAACAGAACAAAGTCATTAAAAGAAATGTCCTCTAACTAGCAGTTACCCAGAGAATTGTTTTTCTGCTTTTGGTTTAATTATAATGCAGACCACTTTGTTAATTAAATAAGTTTCTATAGCCTCCTCCACTCTTGCCCTAAGGAAGGTTCCAGTTAGGCTTACTGAATGATAATTATTTGTCTTTCAGCCTGTTTAAGAGAGATGGCTTCTTCAGGACCATCTCCATGGGTAACAGTTTCAGCTGTTCATGATTTCATGTGTTGACATGTGCCAATAGTTATCTACATCACTTGGATAGATGAACACTTAGAAGAGCCATGCATTCATCAGTCATTCTTAAACAATGCTTTTTCTCTTTTTTTTTTAATTAAAAAATTTACGTCCTTTAAGTATTTTCAAATTTCTAACCAACAACACGATCATACCAGGTTGGAGATGAAGTTCATCTAGCATGGCTGCAGCCAACGTCTAATCACATGTTGTGATCTGCAGCAGCTGATCAAGGTCAAATTGGATGAAACTATGATCAATCGAGATAGTTATTAGTAAGTGAGAAAGCTATTAATGATCCTCTCTGCTCTTGGAAAAGCTACTCACTTCCCCTGCTGTTGGATGTCTGCAGAGTACACCTTTCCTTGTGATCTAGTGGTCTAGATTACTTGATAGTCTATCAAAAGAAACCAGTGATTCAGGCATGACTTTGTCTTCTAAAGCAGATATCTAGAACAAGTCAGATGAATATTTCCCTTGAAGTAGCTTTTTCCCTTTGGGAGAAAAAGAGTTGGATTACAAGTTCAGGTGGTGATGTCCACCTGTAGATACCTGCAGTTAGCTGAGATGAATTCTGCCCTTCCGTTTGGGCTGATCACACAACCTTTGCTTTAGGAGCCTAGTTAAAAACATTTCTTCCCAATAGTGCACTGCAAAAGATCTCCAGTAGACTAGGTTCCTACACTGCCCTATGAATACATTCCTACCAGAGGAATCAGCTGCATCAAACAACAGACTGTTAGAAAGAGAGAAATACAACAGCATCTAACTTGGCAAGTGGCTCCTCCAGGAACCAAAGCATATTGTATTTTATAGCTCAACACCACATTGACCCTTCTGAGGTTTCCTTTTTATTCTGCAGGAACAAATGCAGGGAGATTTATACCTGGGAATCTCACTCAACACAAATTGAGTAGAGAGTATAATTATGTATAAAAGCTCCCCTACAGAAAAAAAAAAAAGGACTTTAATAATCTGGTTTGTGGGTTAAAAAAGGAAAACAAAGACAGTGTACTCCTTAGTCAGACAGAGGAGATGTTTGTGAGTGTTGCTATTGATTAGTAATCACGGCAAAGCCCTAAGAAGCACTAATATGAATTTGATACAAGGAGTAACTGAATGATATAATTGCAGGATGCGTGATCTAGAGCAGGATTCATGCTGCTGATGTTCAAGTCCTCGATCCCCTCTGCTGTCCTTATAAACAGCTACTGGCAAAAACTCTTCCCCAGACCCTTCCTGCAGCTGGTAACCTTGAAGTCACAGCTAGGTACCTTGGAGCAGTGCAGAGGTCCAGCTGGTCTTTCTGGAAGTGAGTTTTTTCTGGAGCACCCCGTGTTGTTCTGGATGGCAGAATATATGCAGCGCTGCTTCAATCTCAGCTGGGAAATCTGACAACACTGGGAACTCTACCAAGCATGAGAATAACAAACATGATGCTGTGATGGCTGACAAATGCAGGGGAAAATTCCAAAGGAGGTAAATCACCAGCCTGTGTATCCCATAACACCAATGCTACCAGAATTTTTGAATCAACACATCACTACCACAGACTATTTTATTCCCATAAAAAAAAAATGAGTATTTTTGGGATCTGTCTGTGGCCTTTTCAGGGGTTAATGCCCTGACAAATATTTTAAGAGATCTTGGGCTTCTCCTTGGGACGACTTTGGCAAAGCAGTACATTTCATGAGTGATGTTATTTTCATGGCTACCATGCTGATGGTACCAAAAATGGTTTGCAAACAACAGGAAAAGTTGTTGCAGGATAAGAGGCTTATAATTGGTTTGATGAAGCCTGAAAACACATCCCATCTCCCAACACATCATGCTGTTGTTCCTGAGCATGAGCTCAGGAATCACTGGCAACCACTAAGGACAGCTTATCTCTGTTGGCGCTATTACCCATAGCTTTGGGTCTTTGGAATAAGTATGTATCTCCCACTTTCTAACTGGCAGAAGAGATGGGGAAGGCATGCATGTCAACTCACTGGTGCTTTCTCTCTGTCTCATCCCATATATACAGATAACACTCATCCACATGCACATATATAGCTGATGCTCAGAACGAGGGAAGATTTTCCCATGTGAAAAGTACTCCAAAGAGACATGGGAGGCAGAGGATGGATTACAAGTCTATCACAGCAGAGCCTGATGATTACAAAATGCAGAAAACTCATAATTTTCAGACTTCTCATCACTAAACCTTTTCCCCTGCCGTGTTGCTGCAGACCTCTGGACATTTTGGAAGAGGCACCACTTGTCAAGGTGAAACAGTTCTCACTTCCCTGTGAGGTGAATTCATCCCGAATGCGTGAATTCATCCCGAATGCTGTTCTTTCTTTAATTTTCCTGTAAATGTGGACTATGCTACCCACATCTTTTATGCACAGAAGTGACCCCCATGACAGTACATCGGCATAGTTAGAGAGACGGAGAGTGTTCAGATGCCCGCCTGTCCCCTGTCTCTCTGTCTCTGCAGGAAGCACACAGTCCAACAAGGCAAAAACCTTTATTCTGCTGTTCAGACTGTTCGTTTATCATCCTTTGCTTCAACTTGCCTTTTTACTCAAGCCCTCCTCTGCTAACAAGGAGTCTTTGTGGCTGTCAATTGCAAAGGGATCTGCTCTTCCAGATATGATGTATGGCATGCTCAATTTATTATGTCCAATGAGCAGATCTGCAAATTGCATGACCAGATCTGCAAACAGCATGACAAACTGCACTTCAGTGCAGGCTCCTTCCCTTCAGTATTAATCTTCTCCTCCTCAGTCCCCCGACTCTCCCCATTAGCTCTATTGCTATTACAATACTCACTCCCACTTTCACCTCCCCACCGCTCTCGTTTTTTCTTTTCTGTGGCTCCGGCATCAGATTTGCTCCGATGACAATCTGAGATTCATAGCTCACTCCCCTCCCTCTCAGCACAGGGATTCAGGACCTAACAGCAACAGGCAGATAGATCATCTCCTAATGAAGGAAAGCTTTCTCTTAGCCACTCAGGACCTTTCCCAGCACTCCTTTATCCAGACAGCACTGGGCACAGGCACAAGCACACATCCCATCAAAGATATTACAGTAAAGGGTTATTTGAACATAAGCGGTAGCAATGATCAGTCTCTTGTACCAAAAATAATGCTAATATTACTACTACTAACAAAACAAATCTATTCACGTGATTGGCTGGTGAGTGGGCTGCGTTCCCATGGCAACTGTCGGCAGTGAAGCTTGTAGGAAGAAAGTAAGTATTCTGTTTGAAATGGTTCAGATTTCTGCCACAAAGTTCATACAGCGTAGAAACATGCATCAGATTCCTTCATTAGCTACAACAAGTGCCCCCCATCCCCTTAGCAGCCCCTCAGAACTAAATTATCCATTTTTGGTCCGCATTTACTTTTGAGGTGGGAAATTTGCACAAGAGATCGTAGTGAAGATCCCAGATGCTGGGTGCTTTCACTCAAGCTGTCTACATTCATCCCCCTTTCAGTCCTCATTACTGTTGGCACTTTATTTCCACCTGAGGTTCGAGCAAGAGCTGACCTCAGGCGATCTGCTGCTCAATTATGATGTGGCACAGACATCCTTGACCCTGCACAACCATCCCTGCCCAGTCTGAGGAGCCCTTGCCTTTAGACAATCCAGGGCTGCACATGTCTGGATTTCAGAACTGGCTTGGACGTAAGCTTGGCCTATGATGGAGATAGATTATTTGTGCATAGTGTCAAAACGAAACTTCCCTTTCTTCCAGCTCTGCTCCTCCATGAAAATCTCCAGATATCACAACGTTGAGCGTGACTACAGGCTGCAAAAGGGAAAGGGCACTGAAGCATGCACTGTGCACCGACAGCTGAGGTGCTGCAGCAGGAAAGCCAGGAGAGCTCTGTTCGCTTACGTCGCTGTCCTGGTTTTGGCTGGGATAGAGTTAATTTTCTTCATAGTAGCTAGCACAGTGCTGTGTTTTGGATTTAGTACCAGAAGAATGTTGATAACACACTGATGGTTTTAGTTGTTGCCAAGTAGTGCTCAGACTACTCAAGGACTTTTTGAGCTTCTCCTGCTCGGCCAGGTGCATAACAAGCTGGGAGTACAGCACAGCTAGCACAGCTAACCCAAACTGACCAAAGGGCTATTCCATACCATATAACGTCATGCTCGGGGGGGGGGTTGGTTAGTTCGGTCGGTTGCTCGGGGCTCGGGGACTGCTCGCGGCTCGGGGACTGCTTGCGGCTCGGGACGGGCTGGGCATCGGTCGGTGGGTGGTGAGCAATTGCCTTGTGCCTC
>NW_009258662.1:2028075-2075271 GCF_000687185.1 Egretta garzetta
TTTTCTCACTTTTACTCTTCTGATTCTCTCCCCTGTCCCATTGTGGGGGGAGTGAGCGAGCGGCTGCATGGTGCTTAGTTGCCGGCCGGGTTAAACCATGACAGTTGCTAAGCAAAACGCTCCTCTGGGATTTAAATTGAACCCCCTATGAAGTTTTCAAGAAAAGCCTGACCCAAATGTGAGGTGGATGAATGTTGTTTTACATCTGAGCTGACAAGTCACCCAGCGTGCAGTAAGGGTGCAGGGCATGTACCAAAACCTGACTGTGCGCCCTTTTTCTTTCACACAGTTCCTTCCAGCAGCCAGAGGAGATCTTGGGCTGTTGGAATAACTGAGTGAGAAAGAAACTCAAAACACTGCAATGCAAAAGACTGTGAGACAGCCTCACACGGAAACGTATGCCCTGGGTAAACACTGTAAGGACAACACAAAAGGGACTTTGCTGTGGGATTAACTTCCAGCTGGAGATAACAGTGCTTAACCCCAAAAGAAACTTGAAACTGCAGCCTATAGATGCACCTGCCTCTGTGCAGATCCACCCAAGCTCTTCTGAAGTACTGGGGAGTTCTGGTGATGGCAGCTCATTGCCTCCAGCAATTTTGAAGGAAAAAATTAGTAAAAAAACCTTTCTGTAGCTCCTCGTTCCAACGTGTCTTTCTCCAGGCCACCTCCCTCCCTCTCCCACCATTTTCCCAAGGCTGGTTCTGAAATAACCCTTGACACTCAGAGTAAGCACTCATACATTGGATTATTAAGCAATCTACATATGAATGACAGCACCCACCAGAACCCAAGAAAGAGCCGCTGAAATGAAATGCTGATGTGTTTGACTCTGGAAGAAGGGAGGGGTGGGAAGATTATTCTCGTGCTCTCCACAACATGCAGGGTCAAGGACATGTGGTTGCCACAAATGTCCAAACTATGTCCCCAATGTGGTTAGGAGGAGACAGGTGGAAAGGAGTCTGACTCATTAGGGTGGTGGTGATGAAGAGTGATCACAGGTCTCCTACACCCACCAGATAGATCCACCAGGGAAAGGGAGCTAAAGGTCTTTTTGGAGAATGCAGACACCCACCAGTGTACACATTATATCTACAGGAAGGAGGGTGTATTCACATGCAAAGTGCATAGAGGGATGGAGGACAATTTCCAGAGTGCTTGGGAGTGTGAAAAGATCCCTGTGTCTGTGTATGAAGGTCTCTGGGCATGAAAACAGGTTTGGCTTCACACTTGGCTTGCAGGACCAAGACACGTAGTCCATCTCTGTCCCTGCTGTAACTTTTGCTGTTTTGAGAAAAAAGAAAAATGCCTCATTTCTCTGCTGAGGAACAGAGACACAGTGACAGGGTAACCAAGGACAAGGAAGATTCACTTACTTCATTAAAAGCTGATGCCTGCAACTACTTCTGTGCTCTACATCCTATGCCCTACTGAAAAATAGCCACTTCTAGCAAGAGCTTCTCTCAGAAGGGGTCAGATTAATCATACTCTAACAGTACCTATCTCTTCCTTTACCATGAACAGAGCTACAGATGCCTAGCTCTGAGATAGACAAATAAAGCTAGGTTAATGCTAGCCAGGTATTTAAATCTGGACCTGAACTTGTATCCACCAAACACAAACTGACTGCTATATGACAGAATCACAGAATGACAGAATCGCAGAATGGCAAGGGTTGGAAGGGACCTTGGGAGATCACACCGTCCAGCCCCCCTGCTAAAGCAGGGTCACCTAGAGCAGGTTGCAGAGGACATCATCCAGGCGGGTTTTTAATATGTCCAGAGAAGGAGACTCAACAACCCCCTGGGCAGCCTGTGCCAGGGCTCTGTCACCCTCAAAGTCAAGAAGTTATATTACATGGAATATAATATATTTTATTATATTTATTTTACATTACATTACATTATAATTATATTATATTTTATATTTTATATTACATTATATTATAATTATATTACATTACCTTTACATGGAAAATCACCAGTGCAGGAATGTTCCCAGGCACAGGAACATAGGTGCTTGCAGTGTTTTGACATTAGGATGACTCCTGAAATGGTTTTAGTCCATGCCAGCTTGCACACTCCTGTTCAATTCCCAAGCGTGATTTGAGGATAAGCATTGGCCATGGATATTCTCAACAGGCAGTTGGTATGAAGCCATCTCAGGCAGCATTTTAGTCAACAGTTCAAAGAACTGGGTTTTGTTTGTTTGTTTGTTTTTAATTAATCTGTATGGATGTAAAATGTGGAGAAATCTGAACTAGATATGGCACAAATATTGAAGAAACAGCTTGTCTTGAGCCCAAAGTCTTCAGAGTCTATGGGAACAGGCAAAAAGAAGATGATGAGGGCAAGAAGAGAGGCAATGCCTGGGCTCGTGGGTCAGTTGATGTCTCAGGACACCTGCGGCATAAATCCTGACAGACAAGGCTCCCACAAAGGAAACCACCTTGCCTCTGATGAGAAAGAAATGAATGGTGAAGGGTCTGGAGAACAAGTCTTATGAGGGGTGTTCAGCCTGGAGAAGAAGACGACAAAGGGAGACCTTATCACCCTCTACAACTGCCTGAAAGGAGGTTGTAGTGAGGTGGGTGTTGGTCTCTGCTCCCAGGTAATGGATGATAGGACAAGAGGAAATGGCCTCAAATTGAGCCAGAGGAGGTTTCAGTTGGATATCACAAAAAATTTCTTTACTGAAAGAGTGGTCAAGCATTGGAGTGGGCTGCCCAGGGAAGTGGTTGAGTCCCCATCCCCGGAGGTATTAAAAAAACAGGCAGACAAGGTGCTTAAGGACATGGTTTAGTGGTGGAATGGCAGGGTTAGGCTGGACTTGATCATCTTAGAGGTCTTTTCCAACCTACACAATTCTATGATTCTAAATGTGTCCAGACAGTGAGATGGAGGGGAAAAGGGGCAGATGGTATCCTGGGCTCCTGCTGTTGTTAACATTTCCCTGTTGTCTTGGTTTCACCCCGGCTGGCAACTCAGCACCATGCAGCTGCTCCCTCACTCCCCCCACAATGGGATGGGGGAGAGAATTAGAAGAATAAAAGTGAGAAAACTCGTGGGTTGAGATAAAGACAGTTCAATAGGGAAAGCAAAAGCCACGCGCGCAAGCAAAGCAAAACAAGGAATTCATTCCCTGCTTCCCACAGGCAGGTGGGTGCTCAGCCATCCCCAGGACAGCAGGGCTCCATCACGCGTAACGGTGACTTGGGAAGGCAAACGCCATCGCTCCCAATGCCCCCCCCTTCCTTCTTCTTCCCCCAGCTTTATATACTGAGCATGAAGTCATATGGTATGGAATAGCCCTTTGGTCAGTTTGGGTTAGCTGTCCTGGCTGTGCCCCCTCCCAGCTTCTCGTGCTCCTGGCAGAGCTGAGAGCTGAGAAGTCCTTGGCCAGTCTAAGCACTACCCAGCAACAACTAAACCATCAGTGTGTTATCAACATTCTTCTGGTACTAAATCCAAAACACAGCACCATACCAGCTACTAGGAAGAAAATTAACTCTATCCCAGCTGAAACCAGGACACCTGTAAACCCCAGGTAAGGTGACATCCATCCCTTATTCTCAAACTGGCCTTGTGGGAGCCACACTTCCAGATTTCACCTTCCTCCAGCCCACCCCTGGCAGGTGTTAATGGGGCATTTACAAGTCATATGGAGAGTATCAGACAATCTGTTGCTCCACAAACAAACAGGGTGCAGGCTAACGACTTGGAAACCACCTTCTGGTGACACCTGGACTGCAGAATTTTGGGGAAAAGTGGATGGGGCTTGATTTGTCTTTGAACATGACTTGTTCATCTGAGATTCTGATGAAAAGAAAATGTGGTGGCTACTGTGTGCTGCTAGGGAGGAAATCAGGCCAGGGAATGGGCAAGAAGGCAACCTGAAGATGTCTGACAGCAGGGGCAACCTGGAGGCGATAGTATGAACATGGGTGTCAGCAGAGAGGGACAGGAGTGCAAAACACTTCAGACAATATCAAAGTTCCCACTTAGCTCCTCCAAACTGATTGAGAAGGATTAAAGGCAGCATTAATATGTATGTAGCAGGACGCTGCTCTTCCATGGTCTCCTGGCTCCAATATTTTTGGAAAAGTTGGATTGCTAGAGAGAAAAATCTGTCTCTCGGGGGTTGTTGATATTATTGCCTTATCTTCTAAAATCATGCCAGGATGAGAGGGAAGAGAGGACGGTGACCATTATGGAGAGAAACTGGAAGGATAAGCATTGGCCTAGGTGGGAGCAAGGGGTACCTTCTTTTGGCAGGGGTTCTCAGCCCAGCCATTGACCTGAGTGTTTTTACCTCCTTGGCAGGGGTAAGAGGGATCAGGGAGGTCTAAGCCAGCCAAAAGCAGTCTGAAAGCTGTGTAGACCACAGCCATAGGTGCACGTGATGGGCTTTACTTGAGGGAGGGAGGGAGAGAGGAAGGGAGGGTGCCAAATGAACTCAGTTACTGTCTTCTGGCTCACTCTTGAAGGACTCCAGCCTCAGTCTGCAGACAAGTCAGGCTGAAAGATAGAGGAGTGTCAGCATTATTTCAGTTCCTAAGTGGTCAGGAGTTTCTCTCACATCCGTTTTGGGGCAAGGGGTAAATTCAGAGGGCTCACCTTTGCTCCAGCCACTGCTTATGCATTTTGCATGAGTGAGTCATTAGACAAAACCAGAAGCACAGTTTGCAAAAGGAGCCAGGGCTGAATCTTGCTTTACTGCTGTGTTACAAAGCCAGACTACTCTAGCTGATTTGGGGTCCCATGTCCCTCCCCGTGGAAAAGGGTCCCACACCAACCTCCAGTCTGGTGTCATGTCAAGAGAAAGGAGCGATGGGACCTATAATCACCTCAGGCCAGGGAAGGGTTGTGCACCTCGGGGCACTCTGCAAACTCTCTTTGGCAGAGAAGGCAGGGTAGTACGAACCCTGGGCTGACAGACCTGCATCCATGTCAGCAATTAGTCAGGGCCCAGTTTTCCAGTTTCATTCCAGCTGCCTTTGAGGCTTTGCAAAACGCCAGGAAGCAGATATGCCCAGTAGAGGGGATTAGTAATTAGCAAGTGCTGAATCAGCAGGGAGCCTGCAGTGGCCAGAAAGTCACATACAAGAAAAACCTCTTGCCCTTTGCCCAGCTGCTGGTGCATACTGAATTAAGAGGACACCAGCATGCATAGGAGGGCTGCATGACTTGCATGGAGAAGACAGAGGGTCTTACTGAACTTTTTCAAAATCCCTCTAAGACCTTAGCAGGGTCTTTCTAAGCCATGGGCTGAATGAAGGTGGACAGCAGATCATCTTTTCTACCATGCAAATGGATTTATCCAAGCGAGGCACTAGGTTGAGAGTAGTCTGCAGCTCTCCGAAGATGGTTGAGCTGAGGAGGCAGCTGGCTGAGGGTCACCTCCATGGTCTTCTGCAGAGGAGGCCACATTCCCCATCTCTCACTCCAAACATTTCTCTCTTTCTCCTTTCCTTCCTTGCTTTTGCTGCAAACGCCAACAGGGACAATTTGGCTGTGTCTTGTACATCCAAATAAAATACAGACAAGAAGCCGTTATCAGTGCGGAGCCATGCATCTGCTTGACTTACCCTGGGGAAGTCACTGGATTTCCTTGGGTTCAGCTGAGACCAGACTCTATTGCAGAGTATTTGCCCTGCTCCACCATCCAAGGCTTCTCTAACTAATAAATTGTCGGCAGTGATGTAATCATCATTTTGAGGAGGCATAACGTGTATTACTTACTTTGATAGGGTTCAAACATCAGCTCTGATTTTTGCCTCGCTTTATTATACTTTTTTTTTAAGTGTGCTGTGGAAATGGGTCACCCCTTGTGATTATACTAAGGAAAAAAAATTACCAAAATGACACAAATTACTAATTACTTTATTATGCAGTGATTAAAAAAAAAAAAAGAAAAGAAAAGAATGAAAAGCTAGAAGTTGCTTCAGCAAATTCTATTTTTAAAGAAATAATTATTGGGTTTCAAATGTACTAAATTAAGTAATTCTCTGCCAGATTTCTGCCCCCCTTTTAATCTTCATTCTTGGCTGCATGGCTGGCTTTGCAGTCAATGCTCTGCTAGGGTGATATGCTTAGCCCCATATTATTATTAATTATTAGCAGTATGGTAGCACTCCCGGCCAAATGCAGGGCCCTGCTGCCTGTGCTAGGTGCTACACAAGCACTGAGTGAGATGTGAGGCCAAGAGAGCTTCTGGGCTAAATAGACAAGGCAGCTGATGTTCATACATTTTGCAGAGATGCCTCATGGCTCTTCTCAGCTGGCACACATTGGAAACCTTACACATGGTCAGGGGACAGAAGAGGGGCCTGGGGGCAGATCATGCCACAGAGAAAAATCAGTTTTGCAGCTGGGATATATGTTTCTGAAGGGTCTACAGGAAAGGAGGTAGGAAGTGTCCTGATGTGCCGTGGTGCCATGCTGATTATCTGTTTTGGCTTTGGGGGCTGTGGCTCTCTGGGCTGCCAGGATTTCCCTCAGAAGGGTCTTTTCTTCCAGCTTCACCATGGTAGTGGTATCTTTCCCCCCGCAGGGATGTGGGAAAGCAAAATGGGATGTCCTCACCTACCCTAAGGGAGGTACTCAGGGATCAGAGAAGCCAGAAGGGATGGAAGGGGTGTTGGTACAACTAAATTGTGCCCTTTCAGGAGCTTCTGGGCCACCCCCAGGACTCTGGAGAGATCTAGGTCATGGTGAGTACCCCAGAAGACATCTCAATGAAGTCTCCCAAGCAAAGTGGAGAGTCCTGTGATAGGATAGCATTTGGGGTGAGCACATGGGGATGGAGGAAGGCTGGAGGAGGTGGCAGGCACAGATTCTGGGTCCTGCTGAGGAAAAGGGACAGCTTAAAAATCAATAGGAGGGATCCTGGTTTGTGGCAGGGTGAGAAGGTAGGAGTGTGAAGTCTGCTTAGAGATGCCATTCCCCAAGCCAGGCCCCTCTAGGATAGTGCAGGGAATATAACCCTCAGCCAGGATCCAGGCAGGGGCCGAACCATGGTCTGGAATGAAAGAGACTCCGTTTTCTTCTTTTTGATGGTGTCTCAAGTTCAGGGGGGACTGGCCACTTGGCAATACCACTGCCTGAAGATAATCACAGTGACTTTAGGCAACACAATGAATGGGAAATATCTGATTTCTAAGGATCTGCTCAGCACTTCAAATACTCCTTTCTCTCAAGTCCCAGGCTGCAAGGAAATGTTTCATATCATCCTGGATCACAGAAATGCATGCTGACAGTTTAACAGCCTGCTTCTTTACAATGTTTAGGCACACTGTGCCAGGATAACTATTGCCCGACTTCGTGCCAAGTTCAGTACGTCCTGTTTCTCTTATTCTTTCCTGTCATACAGATTTTGGTAAGCCTGTGTACCCCAAACTCTCCCAGGACCTCCCCTCTCCCCCTCCCCTATAAATAAACAAGAACCGTTGACAGCTGCTGTCGAAGCCAGTTCCAACTCTCCAGAAATTTTCAGCAAATAAGAGAAGTTCTGAAATAAGAAGTCAGATGAATTCAATAGAGGAGAAGACAAATTCTCAGCAGTCCTAAGGGTATGGGACTTTAAAGAAGGGCCACTGACACTGCACAAGAGAAAGGAAAAGCAATGCCTAATGTTTTTGCTGTCTGGTGAGGTACCAAGACCAGCTCCAAGCTGGAGTATCAACTCTAACTCAAGGGATCCCATTACAAGAGGGTGCACCTACCCCTGCCCTCTGTAGGGCCTGGGCAGAGCCGTCAGGGAGACAAATGGGGCTGGCTGAGTTACGGAAAAGGATAACTTTTGGAGTGAACTTTCTGACATTGTTTTCCTTGCCAAGAGTTTGAAACACCATCGCGTCAGAAAGGATTTGCAGTGGACATTTCTTTAAGCAAAGAATTTGACAGATATTCTTGCTCTGCTGAACTTGCTTTGCTGACTGCTTGGTAAGTCCTTTAAACAATGGTATTGTGATAAAAAATGTCACATAACGAAAAACATCGTAATTGCTAAAAACATTCTCATTAACAAAAAAGTTCTCTTTTCAAATTCCCCTATTCAAGCAGCTCTATAAGCTTTTAAGCCTTCAAGCACCAGTAAATGACATCTTTGCTAAGAATGGCTACTTTACATCAGCAAAGAGATTGGAGAGGGAATCTGGTTTGCTGCAGATGGAGGGGGAAGCATTTGATGTTAGCACAGACTGAGGTTCTCAACTTCCAAAAGGAACCCTTCTTTGCTTATTTGAACTCATATGTAAAAGTTGAGAGGTTCAAACGCTCAAAGCCAAGATGCTGGGTTGATGCTAAGAGGAAGTGACCTTTTTCAGGAGGATGTCACTTTTTACTTGTGCAAATACATGGAGAGGTCACATCCCAGGGCTCAGAGTGAATTAGCTGAGTAAGTCAGGATACGTGAAAATTAAAGACCTTCTGTGTTGGGGAGAATTTGCCAATGAGATCCAGCTATGACCTCAACCAAAATGAATCTTAATTCAGCCCAAATTCTCCCAAATCAAGGTCCACTTAGTACACAAGTTCCAGATTGACCTACATGTTGTCCTCTGTAGGCATTCAGTAAACAGCTTGACCTTTGAGTCCTCCAAATCCAGAAGGCCACATAACAGCCTTCCCAAGGTCCAGGGTTAGGTAGGATTGATAGCCAAACCATGCCCACAATGCCATATCCCATCTATATAGATGTGGTATTAGCAGAGTGCTCTAAGGCTCATCCCAGCATAGCACTATCATCAGGGTGGTGTGTTCAGGCAGCTGTTATGGCCTTGAGCCTTTCACACTAATGAGGAATGATGTTTTTCATCTCAGCATGATACTCAAGGCTTAATTCATGTCTATCTCCAAAACATTTTCACTTGCAGCCTTCAAAATTGGTCCCATATCCTGACCAGGACATGTGCTGCTGTGCTAGTCTGGACTAAAACTGTCTGGAGGACACCTCTGCATTTCCTCTCCTCTACCCTGAAATGGTTATTCAAGAAAAACCTCTTAGTGTCCCCTTTGTATTTAGTGTGATGCACACGCTGCCAATGTCCTTCTGGGCCCTACAATCAAGGTAGCAGTCACCTCCAACAGAAGAGTTGTGACGTGAGTTGTCACCACCCTGATGTCTTTGCAAGAAGGAAAGTGAAGTTCATGGAGGGGGTTTCTTCCTCCTCACTCTTGGGACCACCTGGGGGTATCTTCATCCCCCCCTCTCCCCACCACCTCCTCCCTTCTCCCTGGTCCCCAACACCAGTGGCAGAGCTGCCCAGCACCCAGCCTGGGCACACAAAGGGCTGGGGTTTGCTGGGCAGTGCCTGCCCAGGGTGGCAGCCCTTGGCCATGTGGGGTGTCCCCAGCGCTGAGCTCAGGCAGGTCGGGCATGAGCCCTTGGCCGTGGGACACTTGTGATCACGGGGACACCCAGCTCAGGGAACGGCAAGCCCAGAGGTGTCCTGACACCCTGTAGTGTCAAGTCTACACAAAGCCAGTGCACCAGCCTTCTTCTAGTGATGGCCAAAATCATACTGAGTGAACTACAGGGATGAATACACACCAGCACAGGTGATGGGTCAAACTGAATAGGGAAGGGGCTTACAGACATGCATACCCACCAGTGTAGATAAACCTAAAGAGCACAGTAATAGCCAGGAAATTATGAGAAAAAAATTGAGACAATAAAGTATCTCTGTTGATGACTCTGGAGGTACACAAGAAATGGATTCACTTTACATCAAAGCTGGAAAAAATCCCCCAAATGAGAAGGCAAGCTGGTTCCTTTTGACCCAAAAAAATATTTTAAAAGGGAAATAAACATAGAAAATACTGGGAAGTTGTGCTTGTGACTCACTGACCTGAAGCTAAGCCATTTTGTTTACATTTTGAGTTTAAAAGCAAAATGTTTGATTCCACACAGAACAAATAATTTTATTCCACTTTAATGTTTCCAGTTTTGGTCCTCATCCCTTTAGAAATTTAGGTCATTTTTGGAATGAAAATACTACCCTGAAACAAAAAGTTGTAAAACTGAAACATTAAGCTTGACATTGTCTAAGCAGAAATTTTTTATTTTTTGAAATTTCCCTTTTGTCTTTTCTTTCCTAGCCTAAATTATTCATTAAATTCAATGTGAATGCACAAATAACTTCAGACTTCTTCCCAACCCCTTTTTCTTTTTTTGTAGGGAATTTACTACTCTCTGTATATACATACATGTGAGTGTGTATACATGTCTATATATGGATTGTGATTAAATTCTCAGTTTTGCAGAAAGATTCGTAGGGAGACTGAGGTGTAAGAGGTTGCCTTTTCAGGAGGGGGTAGGATAGGCTCATGATAACTTATATCCTTGCAGCTACAAAGACATCTAAGCTTGAGCAAGGAGAAGGCATTTCAGACGTCCTGTTGCCAGCTGCTGCCAGACTCTGGCTCCCTGGAGAGAAGAGGCAGAGCATCCCGAATAGCAAGCGCCTGAGTACAGCCCTCCATCCTCTCTGCAATCACTGCATCCCACTTGTCCCAGATGGCACAAGGGAATAGCCGTTTCTTTTCTGACTCAACCAAGCCTATGTGAGCTACACATTTCCCACTCCCCCGCTGCTGAAAAGCAAACAATCCATTAGGGCTTCACTGACTGGATCTGACATTTCCCAGGTGCAGATTAACACCCCCTTGGGGCCTCAACACCGTGAAAATCAACTCATCGTTTGCGCGTCACTTCCCATCACCGCTCCCAGTAACGAGGAGCCCCAGCACCTGCCAGCCCAGCACTCAGTGCCCACCAGCATGGTTTTCCAAGGTGTTTGGCTTGGCATGGGAGGGATGAACAGGGGAACCATGGCATGTCAATCATGGCTCGAAGTGTTCAGGGATAATATTGGCTTAGGGTATTCCCACCTTCCCTTGGTTATTCCTTTAGGCTGTGGATTGATGATGCTTATAGTCTTTGGAGATGGAAGCAGATTTAGGTATCCCTTCCTCTTGCTGGTTGTTGCTGTCTGGTCCTATCCTCTTAGGTGGGCTGACTCAGTGGTGTATGGGCCATGTTGTGAAGTGGACAACTGATCTGCTGTGGTGGGTTGACCTTGGCTGGACGTCAGGTGCCCACTAAGCTGCTCTATCACTCACCCTCCTCAACTGGACGGGGGAGAGAAAATACAACGGAAGGCTCACATGTCGAGCTAAGGGCAGGGAGAGGTCACTCACGAATTTCTGTCAGGGGCAAAACAGACTCAACTCAGGAAAATTCATTGAACTTATTGCCAATTAAGTCAGAGTAGGGTAATGAGAAATAAAACCAAATTTTAAAACATCTTACCCCCACCCTCCCCTCTTCCTGGGCTTAGCTTCACTCCTGAATTCTCTCCCTCCTCCCCTCGAGTGGTGCAGGAGGATGGGGAATGGGGGTTGGGGTCAGTTCATCACACGCTGTCTCTGCTGCTCCTTCATCCTCAGGGGGAGGACTCCTCACACTCCTCCCTGCTTCAGCCTGGACTCCTCTCCCCACGGGGTCACAGCCCCTGCCAGGAGCCTGCTCCAGTGTGGGCTTCTCACAGAGTCACAGCCTCCTTTGCCCACCCCCTTGCTCCACTGTGGGGTCCTCCCCGGCCTGCAGGTGGGGATCTGCTCCCCCGTGGGGTCCCTGGGCTGCAGGGGCACAGCCTGCCCCACCATGGGCTGCCCCAGGGGCTGAGGGGAATCTCTGATCCGGCGCCTGGAGCTCCTCCTGCCCTCCTGCTGCACCGACCTGGGGGGCTGCAGGGCTGCTCCTCTCACATCCTCTCGCTCCTCTCTTTGGTTGCTACTCCACAGCAGATTTTTCTTCCCCCTTCTTAAATACATTATCCCAGAGGATTTGATTGTCTCAGCGTTGGCCAGCAGCAGGTCCATCTTGGAGCCAGCTTCATTGGCCCTGTCAGACACAGGGGAATCTTCTAGCAGCTTCTCAGAGAAGCCACCCCTATAGACCTGCTGCTACCAAAACCTTGTCACAAACACTTTCTGAGTGCCTCTTTCCAAAACCAGCCCACTCTCTGCTCTTGACCACCCTGTGGACCCTACAAGTTGTGCCACCATAACTGCAAGATGGGAAGGCATGGTAGCAAGAGGGTGTAAAAACAGGAACATCCTGAAATCAGGTTACTAAATCACATTGCATTGTAAACCAGACAAGTCCAACAACATGTGAGCTTGGACGTACTCCAGCGAACTTCACACTTAGCCGTGAGGTTTTGAGTGAACACTGCTCAGACCATTTCAGTCCAAACAAGCTCAGCCAGCAGGGTTGTACTATTTAAATTGTTGTAGCTAATCTATGAAGGACATTGGGGAGAAACTTGGGGAGAGACTGGGGGTGATACGTACCCTGGCACAACTGGACTCAGACAAGGACACCTTGACTAAACCTCCACAGGGACTTGTTTAGCATTATTCCTTGGGAAGCAGGACATCTATGGCTGGAATTACCCCTGTTAACACCAGACTTAATCCAGAATGGGTCCATCTTGTTCCAGTTTTGTTTCAATTCATCCAGATGAAACATGAAGTCAGGGTGGCTACAATGAGCCAGTGCTATGTCTGAATGTAAGACTATTTGCAGCCCTACCTAGCATGCTAGGTGTAAATACTTTTGTCCTCTGAATAGAGAAGGAGAAGTTCTCCCATGGATAGAATAAAGGTCCAAAACCCAAGGGACTGGGTTCTGCCCCCAACCGAAGCACACATGTGCTGCACGGACAGAGGCCCATGAATTTACCTACAACCCTCTTTCCCCATTTCAAAAAAATGGCTCAATTATTCAGCCTCACACAATGCAGAGATGAAAACTAATTAAACACAGCCAATGCCTGAATGAACATCCTCCATGAACGGTCGAATAAATGCCGCAGCTGCTCTTTAAAATTTGAAACATTACTCAACCTGCAAAAATATTTTCTCTCTTTCCTTGGAGAAGTCCTTCAGTCAAAGCAGAAAAGCACAGTCCCTCAGGCTGAGGTAAGCCATGCAGGTTAGCTTTGTGTCTACAGAGTGTTCATGGCGCTCTTTGGATTCTGGGCTGTCCTAAATCATGAAAGCCTAAATCACAAATTAATCTGTAACACAGCATGTTCATAGCATGGATGAGATTATACTGGAAAACAATGGGATGATCATAGGCCTGCAGCCCCTAACGCTGCACGATGGACAAGAAGCACCTCTGCTCCCTGGCACCACCCACTCAGCCCTTGCACGTGCTCCCACTGGTTATTTCCTTCCTTCATGCCCCTTGTCTTGTTCTGAAGGAGCAGAACGAATCTCCTTCACTTACAACTCACCAACATGGCAGCTGAGCCATGGGTTATTTTCCTCCACCCCATCCCCTGCTAATGCTGAGCATCACCATGATGGTTGTGCTCTGAGACTTTCTTCCATTCCTGGTACCTCCAGCATCTGCTTAGCCAGGCACACAGTGCTCCATGCAAGCCTCACAAATAGAGAACCACCCAAAAGCTCTCCTTTTGCTGTTAGAGACTGGTACTAATCACAGGCCCTCACACAACCCCATGGGCAGGTGGGGAAGCTTGCAGATCCCATGCTTTGCTATGTGGGTGGAAGGTGTGGGTAGAAGGAAATTGTCAGAAGAGTAATTGCTTACGTTAATGAGGGAGTAATTAGAGATGATAGGAGCTAAAGGATAAGGACAGCCATAGCTGGTCAAGCAGAAGATTGCTCCGGCTCAGTGTCCTGCTGCCAAAAGTGGCCAGCAATAGGGGTCAAGACATTATCTAAAAAAAATGAAAGTGTGGAGTGAGTCTTTCCAAAACACTCTTCCTGCCCCCAGTGAGCTACAACTCATGGACTTTTTGAGAAAAAGCTTTTATATTTGACAGCCCTGGATAGATTTTTTTCTGCCCATAAATTTGCCCAATCATTTAACTACACAATCCTTAATGGAAGCACTGACATGGATTCAGGGACGTGCCATGTTACAGGGTGATCTCAGGCAGGGCGTTCTGGGCTCCATCCAGCTTCTGAAAGATTGGTGCTAGTGCCACTGCAGACACTCAGGTTATCTGGGACATCTGCAAGAGGGTGGTAAAGGTAGCATCAGCCCTCATGGTCCTGCAGCTGGGCAGGCAAGATGGGACCAGGTCAGAGAGGGGTATGGCTGGTGTCTCAGCCTCCTGCCCCACTCTCCTGTTTCTTCCCTTCCAGCTTTCGAACCTGTTGTTTGCCACTGAAAGTGTCTGCTTCTCATTCGCAGACCGATCTCGTGCCCCCACGCACATGCAAAACCTGCGCTAGGGTCTGTCACACCGAGGGGCTTTAACTCCCCCTGCCCTTCACTGGAGTCAAACTCAGGCTAGAAGATGGGGTGGTTGGATCTCACACCACAGCCAGGGGCTAGCTGCCAGAGGTGAAAGCTCTTCGGAGGCCACATCCTTCTGCATTAGCACAGATAAAGGTCTAATCCTGCCCTTCTTTCTCCTTGCACTAGGATGCTGTAGGGATTATCTCACCATTTCCAAACAGGCTGAACCTTTCTGTGAGGCTGACAGGCGCTCGCCGCCACTGGAAATTAGCTCCTGTAGTCTGCAGAAGATGCATTCATTACCTCATGCCCCTTGAGGCCCCCTGTGCTGGAAGCAAGCATGAGGCTGGCGTGGCAGCTCCCTGGGCTGACAAACAGGGCTCTGCACCAAGCTCAACGAACGTCTGGGGGCAGAGACGCATCCCCATCCCCTCCCCACCCGAGCTGTCCTTGCCAAAGTCATCAGGCACTCTGCAATCCCATCCCTCTCCCCGAGGCAGCTGCTGCCATACGCCACGCAGAGTTAACTCGTTCTACCTGAACGCAAACAAGCCCTCCCCTGCACTCCCATTAGTGCTCTTTGAAAGCCATGATTTGCCACCTCGGCTTCCCGGCGTCCCGCTGCTCCTCCTCGCCCAGCGCAGGCTTCGCCAGGGTAGCTTCTGTCATTTAAAACAATGGGGAGGCAAGGGCTTAGAAAACCAACAAACTCAAATTCAGGCACTTTATGATGGACAGAAAGATTTGTTCCTTCCCTGCCTGCCCCCCAAAAAGACTTTCCCCAAATCCTACAGGATTATGAAATACCTTGGGCATGTAGATGGTGCTTTCTCTGTTCTGACAAATCTCAATGAAGAAGTGTTTCGTTTGGTTGGTTTTCACCATATTTCTAGTCATTATTCTAGTACGATGATCTAGCTAAGGGAATGTCACTAAACTTCAGAGTATCTGAGTGCCTCTGCAGTGTTTAACAAGCCATGCAGCCCTACAAAGGAGGCGGCTGCTGTTAGCTGGTTTTGCAGCTAGGAAAGCAAGGGGCAGACTTGTTCAGAGACATATGGTAAGTCAGTGGCAGAGCCAGGGATTTGAACCATGTGCCAAGCTGGTCCCTAAAACTCTGTCCTAATAATTCAAGATGCTTAAATTCCCTTCTGTATCAAAAAAAAAAAACCAAAAAACAAATGGTTTGGAAGCACCTGGGACCTGCTCTCTCTCTGTCTGCATGCAAACCGATGGCTGTGCCTTGGTATTGCTTCTTTAAAAGGACCAATTTTTCCCTTGCTGCATCCCAGGCGCTTGCAAAGACAGCAGCAGGGGTGAGAGCAAAGGCTCTGAGAGAGGATCCAGAGTGGAATGCAAATGAGTGTTCAGCTAGAAGTGTAAGGAGATTGAAATGGAGTGAGTAAAACTGGATTCATTACCTGGCAATTAGCTCTAAATTAATGCACAATCATATGGTACAATTGAGCTTGGAAGGGAGAGGTCGTTCTGCCAGCTGGAGTCAACAAGATCTGTGGAGATCAATCCCTGCTGTCTGGGGCAGGATATATGGGGCAGGTCAGCTCAGCTCGTGTGTTTCCTGGACACCTGAGAAAAATTATTGACTCCAGTACTGATAAGTGAGAGCTTTGGGTAGGAAGAGCAGGACAGTGGTCTTTTTTTTTTTCTTGAGTATATATAAATCGAGAGGCAAGACCAAGCTGAACCATCCAGTTGCAATCCCAGAATTTTAATAATTCCTACTCCTGGTCATTTCCTGATCCCAGTTTCCCCAGAGGCCATCCCAGCCAACCTGCTGCCTCACCTCACCAGCGACCAACACAGGTCACTGGTCTCAAAGTCTAGGTGCCTCCCAGCTCTGGTGGCACCACCGTCTCTGGTGCTTGCCAATGCAGCCTGGGCATTAGGAGTGGTGTCCTTCCTTACCATACCTGCCCCTTCTTCAATTCCCATCACCCTGGCTTTCCCTGACCCCCTCACCTCAGAGGGGGTCCAAGTATTTGTCTGAGCCCAGCACACGCTGGAGTAGCCTGAGTGCAACCTGGTGCAGAGGGAGAGGAGAGGCAGCCTGGCAATGCATCTCCAGCCTGCATCTCCTCCCCATCTTTAAATGGCCAGAGAGGGGCTTTCTTCTGAGCCAGTGCACTATTTGAGCAGATCAGAGCAATTTCTGATGCCTAGAAACCCATTGCCAGGCAGCCTGATGCTTAAACCCTCTTTCCCAGCTTTTGAGTGAGAGACTCTCCCTCCCGCCTGCTGCCAAACCTTCCCACTTGCAACCCCCCTCCTACTCTCCCACCTCTGAGGACAAGCACCCAAAACCCTCCTGCTATGTGCCAAAGTCTTGGGCTCCCTCCCACCCAAAGCATCTGTTGCTACAGAGCCCAGGTCCTACTTGTTCTCATGCTGGGGACAAACACGCCTTGGTGCCATCTTGTAACAAATCTCTGACCAGCCAGGACATCTCTGGTGTTGTCATGGTACCAGAAGCCACCAGTCCAATTAGTTTTGCAGCAGTTCATGGGGATGAAGACTTCCTTCCACCCCACAGTCCTACTCAGAGAGGGTCTTCACCTGCAGTTGAAGTTGCTCCCCTGGGCAATGCTTGGGTACTCTTCCAGCAAGAACATTTTACCCCTGGTCATTCCCATTAGGCAATGTGTTTGCAGCCAGCCTGACCTGGAGTCCAAGGGAGTTTGATAGCAAAAAGTTTGGTATCTGCCATTCCATGACAGCTCATCTATGACATGGGAACAGCCCCCACCATGTTTCATTTACTGGAATAAAGGTAATTGCATCTTGATGACATTGTCACAGCAGCTCTGAGCTTGAAATCCAAGGTAGTACGCAGTGTGCTAGTTGTCTCCTGCCCCTTGCAGGCTCCCACACAAGATGTCCTTCAGCCTAATCATAGAATCATAAAATGTTTTGGGTTGGAAGGGACCTTTAGAGGTCATCTAGCCCAGCCCTCTGCAGTGATCAGGGACATCTTTAACTCGATCTGGTTGCTCAGAGACCCATCCAACCCAGCTTTGAATGTTTCCATTCACGGGCCCTGCCAGCACTGTTGGCTAGAGTATGGAAAAGCAAAGCTGGTGAGGAGTCATGGTCTCTCAGGAGAGGCTGTCCCCACCTCCCAGCCATCCTGAAGAGTTAAGAAGGAGAGAGCATAAAGACATACAGGGCCGGTATGAAGAGAGAATGTGTACAAGAAAGGGTATGCAAGAGAGTAAGCACTGTGGGAAGAGGGAGGGGAAAAGTTAAGCGTGAATGTTTTCCTTGCAGGTTATTCATTGCACATGGACTCATCTGGGCTGGAAACCTGTTAAGCATAAACATGAGGAGACCACGAGGTGGCAATAGATGTTGCAGTCATTATTTTGTAGCTCAAGCCAGAGCCATCCATCACTTAAACCACATCCACTGCAGGCTGAGCACCAGCCAGGTCCTATTTCCCTGGGGACAGAGCAAAGAAAAAAGATGGTCTGTATAATACCTACATGACAGTGATTCCACTGGTATTTCCCAGCCCTGAGGACAGAGCTCCGCTTGGCTCCCATGGGACAGTGGTCCTCAGAGACACTCAGTTTCTGCTGGGGAGAACTGGGCCACTGATGCTAGGGTCCTGTGTAAGCCCCTTAGGAATCCCATCCCTAAATGTTAGTCCTGCAAGCTAGGCTCACTGCCTCCTGCATACAGCCGAGATGAATGCTCCTGGTGGTCAATCCATCCCAACATGTCTTTCCCACTGTTTTCATCCCTCTAGGCCCCTGGTGACAGACTCTTGCCATTAGATATGATGGAGAGGGCTGTTGCTCCTGCAGAGGCACACTCACATGCTATAGAGGCCCTGGGAGTAATGAAAGCAATTAAATAAATCACCAAAAGAGCAAGTGGCTGTGATGAATTAGTAGGTGCTAAATGAACAAAACAGGCGAGATGGCCAGGGCACCACCAGTCTTTTTCCCTAGCAAAGACGCGAAGGCAACAGGCAGCGGGGCTTGCAGTGCCTCTAATTCCCCTTTCATACTTTGCCACGAGTGCTTTCAGAGTCACTTTGTTGATTGAATTTGTCAGCCACCATTCTGGAGATAGCAAAGCTGCTTTAGCTGTCTTTATTGTGGTGCTCACACACGGCAATTCCAAAGCATCTGTATTCATTCCAAGCAGCATTAGGTAGCTGATGATTCAGCCAGCTGCAGGCAGATAGCTGCTCTCTCCTTGAGATGACTGAGTAATACAGGAATAACCTAGGGATTTCGTTCCCCTTTGGTGTGCCTCTGAGTTTATTTCTTTATTTTGGGCGGATCCCATTTATCACATGTGTGCAGGAGCCGAGTTTTAAGCATGGCGTCCCCTTGGGCATGGAGAGCAGGACAAGTCTGCTCCTCGTTTACTTTGGACAGCTTTGTCTTACTAATTTAAGATGAAACCTCGCTGTAGCTAGGGAGCAGGACTGGGGTTTTGGAAGTTGTGTGTTAGGAAAGCAAAATAGGATTTTCTGGCTGCGGACATGAGTGGATGTGCAAGAAAGGAAGAGGCCAGAAATGTTAGGTGGGAAGGAGAGGGAGCTCTGTCCCTTCCTCAAAAGGCTGGTGTGGTAGATGCTGAGGGTCCCTGGGTGCATCCCTGCTGGCATGGATTTTCTGGAGGCAGGCAAAGGTGAATTGTAGCAGCCAACAGCAAACCCTGCAGCCTTCAGGGGTGTGAAGTAGAGATCTTGCTTGCACTCAAAGGGCCAGACTTGCATCTGTGTGGCTGCTTGGAAACCAGTGGGTCACAAAGCAGCTGAGCCTGCTCCAGAGCCTGCAGAGGTCTTGAACAGAGCTCCCAGGGTTGGATGCGTTTTTCTAACTCTTCCTGCCTGCAAGTTCAGTTTCTTTTCTAAGCAGTTGGCCTCACCCCCATCTCCACACTGTGGAAGGAGATAGGGATATTTCAGCCCTCCTGAGAGAGGTGTTTGAGATAAGTGGAATTGAATCACCCTAAAGCAGCTCTGATTTCTCTCCACTGATTACAGAGGGAATTTGATGACAGCCTTAGACCAGACACTAACTACAAAACAGCCATGACCCCAGGCTGCAGTCGCAGTTCCTCTGTCCCCAGTCTGGGCACTCAGTATTTGTCCTGCCTTTTCCCTGTGAGCCATAAACTGATTTCTGGAAGTCTGTTTGCCAGCTCCCAGTGCTCCCCCAGTGGCTCCATGCACAAGACAAGCCTGCTGTGAACACAGGCCATTTTTCCACTGGAGGACACACAGTTTTTCTACATTCCCCTCGTTCCCTGAGTAGGAGGCTGTTGGCTTTCCAAATATCTCCATGGCTGCATGAATGTGCAGGAGGGAATGACACCTTTCTCTCAGAGCTTCAGCCAAGGCCAGTGTTCCACTGACAATTTTCAGAAGTTAATCAACCTGCCAAGACTTGGACAGGGGCACAGAACAGCAGGCAAAGGAGCGTCCTGTCATGATGGCCAGTACATTTTGGCAGAGGAGGTGCAGGAGCCATATCCCAGGTCTGTTGAGCGTGTTGCTCTTCCCGTGCCTGTCCTAGGATTGAAGGCCATTTCTGCCTCTCCACATGATCCGTGGTCATAGCTCACAGATACACAAGACAGAAAGCAGTGCTCATCCAAAAGTAGCTGTTATCCTGTGGAGTGGTTTTACCTTCATTGGAGGATACTGCCTGTTGCCTCACTATCCCACAACCCACCATAGCAATTTTCGCTTTGTGGAGCTTTGGGAGAGTAGATCCTTATCTCCATCACCACTTCAACACAGAAAAACTTAGTCTCCTACCCTAAACCTCCTTTTACCCCAGAGGTACTTCTGCATAGAGGCCTGGGCGTATTGTTACATTTTGTAGGGGCAGAACACAGGGTCTAGCAACTTCCCTGAGACAACCTGCAGGTGACCCTATAAGCATCCCCTTCCATGTCCATGTCCTTGCGATGACTCTGCTCCTCACCTTTCCCCATCAACATACATTTCATTTCCTTCCAGATGCACTTCAGAGGGGAGAAGCGAGGCTGTCCTTCAGGGTCAGGCAGTAATGCTGAGCTGTCCTTGGAGATGGGTCACAGGACAGCTCTTCTGTCCATCTCTGGCTTCGCTGGGAGGAAAGCTCTTCTCTCTGCAAGGCAGGGAACAGAAGGGAGAAGATGAAAGGGGGAGAGAGAGGGAGCATTTCAGGCTTGTAATTCAGTTACAGCGCAGCAAATCAATTTGCTGCGGCTCAGAGGCCTGTTTGTTTTTGCAAGAACAGAGGAATGAGTCCAATGACGGTGGTGCGACAGGACTTGAGCCTGCTGTCTGATCCCAAATGCAGCATGGGGCTGGGATTGGAGGATGCCACGCAAGCACTTTCCCAGGTGCTGGCTCAAATCCAGCCTGTTGCACCCTGCACATGAGTGAGGTTGGTTTAAGGAAGGGTGAGCACGGCAGCCGGTGCTTACCAGGTAGCCTGCCACATTGGGAAAAAATCGGATTTCACCAAAGTGTTTTCTGGCTGCAAGGGTAGGAACTGCCTCTTGGAGATACAGCCCTGAACCTGGACACCTGAAACAGCCTTTTTGATGGCCCAGAAGAGGGAGCAGCTCATTGCCATGGCTGGTGGCTAAGCTGAAGGGACATGGCATCCAAGGCTAGTGACTGCTTGCTTTGGGCCACCTGAGAAAAACAAGTGAATCCAGGCTGAAATTTTACCCAGAAGTGATACAACAAGAGAAGGGAGAAAGAAAAATGGAGGGGAAATGTGGGGGAGAGGGTGAGTTGTGCCCCCCACAGTCCCTGTCATTCAAAGAGGTGGGTGAGCACCCATCAGCTCTCTTATGTGTGACGCCAGCCCCAGCGACCAAGCTCCATCAGAAATAAATTCAGTAGACAGGACTGAGGATCCCATCCAATCTCCTCTCAAAATTTGCCTGAAGTCCTGTGTAATATGCTCTAGGAGAACCTGCTTTAGCAGAAGGGTTGGACTAGATGATCTCCCGAGGTCCCTTCCAACCCTTGCGATTCTGTGATTCTTTGATCTCCATCTGAAATTGGTGATGTACCTGGTATTGGGCAAACAACCATACATCTGTCTGGGCTGTGGTGATAGGGTCATCTGTGTGCTGTGTCCACTGCTCACATGGCCTCAAGAGTGATAAAGCACAAAAAGGACGGACAAGGAGAGAAAGTAATGACAGATTTGAAGTACTGAGGGCTAAAAGGTACCAGGTGGTTGGAGCTGGCTGAAAACCCCTGTCTCCGGTCACTGCTGTTACCCTTCCCATTGAACACCTCACTGGAAGGGGAAGCATGAAAACCAGCCTTTTTCCTAGCCCTTCTTTAAAGCAGACAGGAGCTCCTTCCTAGTGTCCTGGTGGTCCTCAACAGGGCATCAGCTGGCTGGTGACCCCAGGGGCTAGCACAGAGGATGGGGAGACGATGTGCTGGGAGAGCTGCTCAAGACCTCCTAAATGGCTCAGGACTGCATGGCCCTGGAGGGACAAGGGTAAGAACTGCCTACCTTGAGGAGCTTGAACATGTCCAAGGCCTGGAGCTATCTGGAGTTACTGGTCTATGAAGAGTGAGTAGGCACAGAGGATCAAGGCAAATCACTGGAAGAATGTGGGTGCAGCAGCTCCAGGTGAGGATTCACCAGCAAGGCAAAGCTAAGTTTCCTTCTCTGAGACGTGGAAAGGAGGGGGAAGACCCTCAGGAGCCTGGCCCAGCATCCCACTGTGTTATCTGCAACACAAAAGTCTTCATTTTGAACATGCTTTTGAAAACAAGATAGTCATAATGTCAGAAGAGTGCTAGAAGAGGAAGTAGAAATGAGCTTCCTTTGGCCAAGCACTTTTTTTTCTTTTGGAGCCTTTATTATATTTCCAACATTGCAGTTAAGAATGGAAGCCTTTGCTTTGCAGGGGCAGGCTGCCGACCAACCTGCTGTTTTCAATTTAATCTTGTCTTATATTTAACACAGCCCTGAGGGTACTGGAGCGACTCACTGACACAAAGTGTTCAAGATGGAAAAATGCACCCTATGGAGCTCTTAGAAACCAGGGATACAAGAGAGTGAGCTGTGTTCGCTGCCCATCAGATTCAGTCTGTAGTCTGATAGCACCTAGTCCCAGGCAAAAAAAGGAGAATTGTCTCCCAAGAGGCATTGAACAAAACCTCTTAGACACAGGTTGAATGGAGGTAAATCAGCCTGCCACGCCAGCGTTGTCCCTTACCATCACAGGCGACAATCAGATGGCAGACCCTCTGGGACTTTTGCTGGAGACTGTGGAGAAAGGTTTCCCAGAACAGGGCACTTTGGGAGACTGAAGGTGAAAAACAAAGCTCTACCAAGCTCATGCAGAGATGTCTCCTTCCCCTGAGCATAACTGGTGGCCTTTGCCTAGGTAACAGTGTTGATGAGAAACTTCTGAGACTTTCTTGTAGTGACCTGGTGTTTCTTGGCCAGACTCTGTCCTGTGCCTCAGGCAAAGGACACGGGGCTGGAGAAATACACAGTGAAGGGGAAAAGGGCAATGCCCACACCAGCCTTTTGGGAAGTGCCTGACATGGTCATGCTGGATGTCACCTGTGGCATGCTCCTGTCCCTACAGAGAAACATGAGTCTCTGCCATTTACTTCCAGTGAGAGTCATTGCATTAGACTCCCTCAGCCAGAGGCTCAGGGCTAAGGAAAGGGCTTTGGCTGCCTGTTTTCTGCTGCTGATGGCCTTAGGGATGGTCCCTACCCCTCTCTGACCCATAGCTTCCTTCCAATGAAGGGGAGCTGTCATTCATACTGTTGATCATAGAATCATAGAATGTTTTGGGTCGGAAGGGACCCCTAGAGGTCACCCAGTCCAACCCCCCTGCAGCGAGCAGGGACATTGTTAACCAGATCAGGTCTCTCAGAGCCCCATCCAACCTGACCTTGAATGTTTCGAGGGATGGGACATCTACCACCTCTCTGGGCAACCTGTGCCAGTGTTTCGCTACCCTCATTGTAAAGAACTTCTTCCTTATATCTAGTCTAAATCTATACTTTTTTAGTTTAAAGCCATCACCCCTTGTTCGGTCACAACCAGCCCAGCTAGAGAGATTGTCCCCGCCTTGATGAGGCAAGGGTTGACCACTGCATCGCCACTTGCTAACGTTACCAAAGGGGAGTTGATAACTACAAAGCATTTAAGAGATCTGCAGAGCTGCTCCCGTTTACCAGCTGGGATTGCTTCAAATTAGCATTGACAGCCTGGAAAGAAAGAGGAGGATCAGCCACTTTTCCCTGCCGTCTTGCAGGCAAGGAGCTGCCTGCACCCTGAAGGCGCGGGGTTTGGGATAACTGTGGTGGAGGGTTCCCTCTACTGGCCTGAAACCCCACATCTCAGAGCCCACGGAGAGGATTTCAGTGCAGGGAAATGTCTATTTATGAGACTGAAAGGGGAGGGCTGGCTTCGGAGAGCCCCAGACCTCCACCTGTGTCAGCACCTCGATTGCTGCCCCTGTGCAGCTTCCTATTCCCCCAGCACTGAAGCTCCCTGTCCCCTTTCCCAAGGCTCTCCAAAGCCACCCATTCCCAATAATTTATGCACACTTCTCTCTGATTTAGCAATGTCCGTCTCCTCCCCACACAGGACAAATCCCACACGTGCAAGGAGGACCCAGATAATTAGCAATAAAACACAACTCTCTCTCTCTGTGGCCACAATTCATGTTTGGACCATATCCCTGGCAGCAGTTACGGACCCTACACAACAGCCAGGAGAGCCACAGGCAGTGGCTGTCCAGGACCTGAGCAGCCTGCCTTGCAGGAGGGACACCTCCTTGCAGTCCTTCATGATCGTGATCACTGGGTGGGTGTTTTAGGAAAGGAAAAGATGATGCAAAGGACACCCATCTCTGTCTCCAAAAAGTGCTAGCAAAGGAGAGCAGGAGTGAAAAAGAGGTAAAAGTGGGCATTTAACTTTATTGAAGGGTATTTAACCAGGCCAAGCAAAAGCACCAGGTCTGAGAGGTCAGAGCACGCAACGGCCAACAGAAATAAAGGGGAAACTCTTCCCCTGTGATTTCTCCTCACTGTCTTTGCTCCATCTTTCCTCCCCCACACGAGCACCTATCTCTTTCCTTCCCTCCTCTCTCTCCTTCCCTCTTCCCACCTCTGTCTCTATTACTATCAAAGTGAAATTTATGAAGAGCTTGAGGCATTGGCGATTTCCTGGATTTCAATATAACTTCTTGCAATCTTAAGTGAACAGCTTGGTTGCTTCTGCCTGTCAGAGAATTTAAATTGCAAATTGAATAGTGAAATGCAGCAGCCAAGGGTCTGTATCAGTGGCTTTGGAGAGCAGAGATATCGCTTAGCAACTGGAGGGAGGGATGGAGGACACGGTAAACACAGCAATAAAGTATCTGGATTTTGGGACACTCCCTGCCCCTGCACGGTGGAGAGGTGGTAGCTCTGGGGTGCTAGGAAGGGTGTCTGTGTGGAGGCTGATGCTGGTGTTTTGCCTGTGATGGTGGCACCAACAGAAGCTGCAAGAGTAGGTGCTATCACCTCCCATCTGTGCATAGCGGTATGTCGTGTCTCCTTCCTGACCCCAGCCTGGCAAAGCCTGAGGTCAGGGTGTTGTGGCATTAGGTCACTTCTCAAGGGAAATCACCAGCTTTGCTCTTACCAGGTCTCGCCTTGGCACCCGGGAAGTTAGACGCTACCCTGACACAAGGCAGGGGGAGGATTGGGAGAGCTGGGTGAAACTCCCTGGTCCCTTTACATGGGGTGCCAGATGAAATAACCAGTTAGGGAGCTGGAGGACGTGGCTTACCAAGGAAACACTGCAGGTCCTGGGTTTGCTCAGCCTAAAGAAGGTTGGCAGCTTGCAAGGGGATCTATTTGCTTTCTAACCACCACCTACAGCAAGTGACAGCAAAGGCAGAGCTGGACTGTCCCTGGAGATGTACAGCAAAATGGCAAGAGGTGGCAGTCACAGGTTGTAATGAAAGAAGTTCCAGCTGGAAATAAGGACAAAACCTTCACAATTTGCCTAAGCAACAGGACTGGGGCCCGCACAGGTTGTGCAAAGCCCACATGGGAGATCTTTAAAACTCATGTGCACAATGTCTCGGGCTGCCTGGTCCAGCATTGAAATTGGCCCTGCTTTGAGCTGGAGGTTAAACTCAACACCTCTAGAGGTCCCTTTCAACCTATGCTATTCTACACTTCCATCCAGTGGCTCTTTTTTTTTTCTTAAAGATGCTGAAAACTGACTTCAATACTGCCGGAAATTAGAAGAGAGAAGGGTCCTGAGCAATCACTTAAGCCTCCCCCTGCCCCTGGCATCTTGAGGGACATCCAACCTGGTGTTGTCGCCTGTTTGCTGGAGCTTTTCTTGCAACCTTTCAGGGAAGGAGACTCCATATCCCCATGGACAGTCTGTTCCAGCATTTCTTATCTTTGCTGTTAGAAAATGTTTTCTAACATTAGTCTTGCCTAAATGAGCTTCAGTAAACTTTAAACCTTCAATAATAACTGTTGGCTTGCACTTACTGCTTAATAACACAAACCTTCAATGCAACTATGATTTAAAGGCACAGAAAACTCTAATATCCTGCAGGAGCAAGTTCCACCAGGCTGTTGTGGTCTGCATTAAAAGTAGTAATAACTCTTAATGAAGAATCAAAAAGGCCAAGAGGCAAGCAATTCTCCTCATGTGCTTTTCCTGATTACGCCCCTAAAACTTGCATGGAAAAGTCATTACTCAAACCCGTCTCATGCTAGATATCTCTAACACACTGAAACAGGGTTCTGCATCCCAGTAAACCTTGTTCAATGCCCTGTGACTGTGTACATCTCTCCTGTATAGATGCTAGGTGCAACAGGTGAGATTTATCAGAGCTATTTCCCCATAGGACTTATTGAAGGAGAGAAACAGGCATTGTCCGTTGTCATCTTTTTCATGTACTTATTTCCAGATGAGATGGGTTGCTCCGTAATAAAGTCTTTTCCTCTCTAAAAAGAGATGAAGAAGGCTGTCATGGAAGAAGGTGCCTGCAGTGCTGATTTCCAAGTTTTAGTAAAATGAGCCCCAGCACGTATTCCGCATAGGTGGCAAATAGGTGGTCACAGAGATGTGACTGCAGCCGTGTGGGCTGTGGGCCTGGAAGCTCTAGGGGTTCACAAGGCCTGATAAGGAAATTGGGACCAATGGAAAACACTGTATTTTGAGAAATACTGCAGTCAATAGGAAGGATTTCTTTCCACTGAGGCTGCGCTGAAGCAATTCTTTGGTGTGCTATCCACGGGACTACCATCAGTGCAAGTACAATGTGTGCTCGAGCAGATCTGGTCCAGGAAAACTTTGCAAGGAATTTTTGGGTGGGGGTCTAAGGCCAGAAGGCTCTAAATGCAGCATCTAAAGCTATGCAGGACATCTGTGACAGTCAGAGTATTAAATGTATTTCTTTAGTGTTCCAGAATATTGCTCTAACCCAAATCATCTCCCCCACCATTAAAAACCCTCATAGGCTGTGACTTAGAAGAAGCAGGGACATTTTTATGTCCATCCCTCATCTCCATGGGTACAGTAGTATTTGCTGCCTGGCTGAAAATGCTAGCATTAGTTCAGCTGATAGGAACCAGTGAGTCTCACCCCAGAATCAACTGCAATTTCCTAGTCGGTGCACAATTCACTTAAATCCCACACTTCCTTTAGAAGGGTGTTGACATTTACTCAGCTGCTTGTCAAATGTCTGGAGATGTTAACATCTCAAACAAGAGCTGTTGTCATTAAAGGAACACAGACTATTGCAAAGACAGGTAGTTAGCATGACTTTGGGAGAGGTGTTCAGACAGATATCAGAGAGGATATTTTACGTGTGCCTGCTTTTCCCTCCAGCTCGCAAGGAAACAGTTGGTGCCAGGGTAGCACGTTGAACCTCAGATGGCAGAGGACTTTTGTGGGATAAGCAGAGAATATTCAGATGCAGAAGACCAGCAGAGATGTAGAAAAACCGTGTCTCTGTCATTCAAGAGGCATGCTCCTTTTCTGAAAGAAGTATCAATGACACTCAGATTTGGCTCACCTAGTCAGCATTCAGGTTCCTAATCAGAGTTCCTAAAATGAGAGAAAAACACACGTTTCCAGGAACCAAGCATCTTTGCTACTTCAGGATGAGCTGAGTTGCCTCCTCATGGTATAACCCCTAGGACCTAATTAGTCTTTCTGCTCTTCATGTGAGCACATGCTTCTCATGTGAGAACACCGTTACTGTGATTTCTCCATTGAGCCTGGGCCTTGGGCTGTTTTTTATCATCTGTGAACATCTCCAGCTCAGAGAGCTCTTGACAATATCCCCCATGAACTGCCTCCATAAATTATATCCCTGTCCCTAGGAAGTCCAGTCCCTAAGCCTGACCCTTCAAGCTCCAAAGCAGCCTGAGGGCAGTGGAGCAAATCTGGTGGAGCTGCAAGAGACCCCAGCATGGACCCCACCACCACAAAGGTTCTGACAGCCAAACCAGATGCTGAGCTTACAGCCCCATCTCCACACCTGTGGCACCACTGTGGAGGTTTGTGCAGGCATGGGCAGTGCTATATGCTGGGGCTGTTTCAGAGCCCTGTGATTTTAAATCCCTTATGTCTCATTTTCCAAGACCCAAAAAAAAAATCTTTCCCTGCAGGCTGAGGTTAATTGGCTTGTGCTTTTAAGAGGATAAAGCTGCGGAGACTCGGAGTCAGGGCTGTTCTCTAGATTTCCATTATAATCTACATTGCAGGAAAATAGCTTTCCTGATCAAATCATCTGTCCTCTCAGTGCAGAGGATAAAGAGCTGGTGATGTGGGAAATCTGCAGAGTGGGAAATCTGCAGAGTGTCTGTGCACGACCTTGCTGGACAGAGGAGGAAGAGGTGAAGACTTTTCTTTGCTGTAAGAAAGCACGAGTGAGGTCCACCAAGGCCACCCTGCCCTTGTCCAGTGTCCTGGGAGGGAAAGGAGGACACTTGGAGCAGGTGATCCACAGCAGCAGCAAACAGTATTAGGGTCATTTTGGAGCTTGGTGTCATGCATCTCTTGACAATCAAAAAGGGAAACAAGTTGGTACATGAGACTGGGAACTCTCTGGTAAATGGTGTGAGTCTTGGGACCAAGCCCAAAAAACGGGTAGGACTTGTATCACTCCTGGCCCTTCAGAACTGGCTGAATCTTGTCCAAGTCAAAGCCAGGTTTCAAATACCTGGGGAGGGAGGGAGATAAGGAAGGAGAAAAGGCTCCAGAATGCAAGAGGTGGTTGTGGTACCTCCCTCAGATCCAGAACTGCTTGTCTCAGGGCTTGTTGCTTGTTCTTTGGAAAGCCTGGAGCATCACCATTGCTTTCAGGACTGATGGCTATTTCACAAAAGAAGCAGCTACCTGAAGACAAACCAAGAGAGAGGAGAAGGACTGGGAAGAAGCTAGTTTGGGATAGAGAGAGTGTTTCACCTCTTCATTCCGCACTTGTGAAAAGGGAGTGGTGAGATCTGCTTTCCATATTTGTTTCAAACTCTTTATTTTGCTCTTGGTCAACACCTAGCTCACTAGTCAACCCTCATCCCAGCAGAAACTGCAAGGAAAGTTTTCTCCCAGTCACCCACAACACTCCTGGTCCTTTCAGCTCCCATCTCTAGAAATGCTTGCCAGTGTACTTGGCCTTGCATGCTTGGCACCTGGACATCTCAGACTCAGCTCTTACAAGCACTCAGCAGCTCAGCTGTACCTTCTATACAGCAAGCTCCTAGGGCACAGAAAGTAAATCTGAGTAACACTCAAAGCAGTTCACTTAATCATTTTGGCAGTCCCAAAAATTCCTTTTTTAAGGCAGTTCTAAAAATGAGACCAAAAAAATCTCTTCAAAAACAGACAGGACCAAGACACCCTAAAACTCAAGGCCTATGTTTTTTTCCAGTACCAGTTGCGAAGGCTGCCAATTATTTTGCACAGAAGAACATGAGTGACTTGCAGTCTTCAAGTCCCTGGCAACAAAAATGCATGACCCCATCACCTGTGTCAAGACGGTCCCAGAAAACAGGAGGAGTCCTTGCTTTCATTGTGCTGAGGCCAGGAGCTGGGAGGAGCTCACTTTCAGCTGCAATGCTGAAAGTCAAGTTTGCCTGGAGCATCTTCCCCTGAAGTTTCCTTTCTGGGGCCACTGGTTCAGACTCACAAGAAAAGGGACTCAGCTTTTCCTTTCTCCTCCAGCCATTACCTGACATGCTTCAAACAACCATGCAAATCATCACCAAGACTGACATAGTTCTGCCGTGTACTAGAGGGCAAATGCGCAGAAAAGCCTCTCCCTCTGAGCATGCCATGATTACTTTTTGATACTCAAAACAGTCACCTACCTCTGCAGCTCAGTGCTTCAACTTCAGGGAACTGAAATCCAAAGATCAGCTCTACCTCCCTCCCCATCCATCCTATAACAACTCTTAAGACTGGGAGGAAAAACAGATGTTGAGATTTCTCACTCTCACACAGCCATATATTCTCACTGCTAGGCTTCTACCCATAAAGATTACAAGATGTGTGTCACAGGGGTGATTTGTAAGAGGAGAGAGGATGTTTACCTACAGTAAATTACAGTCTGCTTCTTTGTGTTCTCCTGAAATTTCAATTACTGAGCTATTCTTTTATTTCTAGGTTTTCTATAGGTTTTTCTCATTTGGACAATGAGCATCACAGTTCAGGTTTGTTCCTGTGTATCCTAAGGTTTTATACTACCCTCATTTTATCTCAGTGCTTTATACTCTGCGAGTATGTGTTTCTCTGTATTCACTTTTTCTGCTTTAAGCTATTATAGAACATCTTGCTCTTGATTAAGTTGCTGCTGCAGCTACAGGGTAGACTGTCTGGGTTCAGGAACAGGACTGCAGGCTTTCTGAAATGTTGCAGCTCTTCCCCTCAATGATGGATCACTTTCTGACCTGAACTGCCAACACCCTCTCTGGGAAAAGTGGTCAGTGTAGCTGAAAAAGAGGATTTTGAGGGAGGACACTGATATGTAAGTTTAAGAATGGTGTGTATTACACAGGCAAGGAGGAATGGTATATAAGTCTTGGTTACACTGTGGAGACTTGGCTGCAGAGACTGGTAGAGCAGAGGACCGACGCATACCCAGTTCCCAACAGGGAAAACTCTTTGCCTGCTCACTAGGACTGAGGCAGAATCCATAGCAAACAGGACAGTCCTTTTATCAGTTTCCCAGCCTGTAAAATTGCCTCCTTCTTCTGGCTGAGCAAGCTTAATAATCTTCTCTGGACCCTAGGCCAACTATAAAATCAAGAGAGTCTAATATGCAGGACACATCCAAGCCTAGCCTCGTAGGTATTTGAGTGCTAGTTTTCTCTTCTTTAGACTCTTTGGCATTTCACAAGGGGCTATGTCATCAGGGTTCTCTACTGTCATACCCAGGTTTGCATGATTTCCATGCAGAATTTGCAAAAAAGAATGCATGATTTTGGCCAAGCAATGGACTTGTTCTGGTTATTGTGGTGCTTTACAATCTCTACTCTGTCTGTGTTGGAGCATAACTGACCATACTTGGCCAATTTCCCAGCATTATTGTTGTTTGAGATAATGTTTATGACTGAGTTCAGCAAGTTGTGGATTTCCTTATCTTTCCACAGGTCTATGGATGCCAGTATTGGGAGTCAATCCAGGAGAATCCCAGGATGATTTGTCAGAGACAGGCCAACAAGAGAATATGAAAAGGGAAAAGGTGATGGTAATGGCAACAATATGTAATTTCTTCCACAGTGTGTCCAGCATGGATGCACCATGTTCAATAACTTCCAGGCATTGCAAGCTCTGAACTGTGGAGTCCAGAAAGAAGCTAAATAGTTGACATAAACAAAAAATGACCTGTGTACACTGGGTCATAGTGGGAAATCAAGTGGGCCACCAAGATGGTCCAAGGCCTGGGAAGCCTGATGTATGAGGATGGGCTGAGAGAGCTGGGTTTGTTCAGCCTTGAGAAAAGGCAGTTCAGAGGGGATCTCATCACTGTGTACCAGTATTGAAAGGGTGGCTATAAAGAAGATGGAGACTCCTTTTTCACAAGGAGTCACATGGAAAAGATGAGGGGTAATGGGTACAAGTTAATCCTGAGAAGATTCCGACTGGACATGAGAGGAAAATTTTTCACAGTGAGAACAGTCAACCATTGGAATAGTCTTCCCAGGAGAGTTGTTGGCTCCACCACACTGGGCACTTTGAAGACGTAGCTCGACAGGGTGCTGGGCCATCTTGTCTAGACTGTGCTCTTGCCTAGAAAGGTTAGACCAGATGATCTTTGAGGTCCCTTGTAACCTGCTATTCTATGATTCTATGACTCTATGATCTCTGTGCCTTGCTGTGTTCCTCTTCATAAGACCTGTAGAAGCACAGAAGACTATGAATGAGCTCAGTATAAGATACTTAATATTCACGAAACAAATTCTTCTAATACAGTTGGATTTCTCATTAACTATAGACTGTTGAAGTAATTTTGGAGGCAGGAAAACCAGTGCTGAAATCTGAACACATCTGGGACCTTCTTCATAATAATCTGTTATCAGGAGTGGTGACCTGGTGTTCAGTCATAGCAAGGTCAGATTTTCAGTGGCATGTAGTACAGTCATGATGGAAGTAGGAGTACAAGGCTCTCTGAACTGTGATACAAACCACAGGATATCAGTAAGTGATGCTCCCTATTCTCCCTATCAGAAAGTGGGAACAGCAGTCAGACTGTTCAGAAATATTTGCAATTACCATGGGCAAAGTGCTTTGAGAACCTGGGGTGAAAGAAATGGGAGATGAGCAAAGCATCTTCCTCACTAAACTCCTTAGCCATGGTAATTCTACACAGTCATCATTCACAGGAAGAATGTTTTATTTAGGAGGGAATAATCACATCTTGCTGCCAAAACATGAAATCCAATTATGCTGTGAACTAAAGGCTGTTTTAAAGGGTTTATCATTTCTCAGCTTTATCCTCATCAACTGCAAAAGCGGGTTTTCTTCCCTTCTTTCCTTCACTTTTGAAAGGACTTAATCTCTTCTTTTCCCCTTTCCATCTTCCCCGAGTGCCAAATTTCCCTTCTCTATGACTGAGTTAACAGTTAGACTTTGCTTTAGATTTGTCCTCACACCTTCAGTATTTCCCCACAAAAATCAAGACAACCTTATTAGCCCTGCTCTGGCTTTATTGTTTTCCATTGACTATGAAATGCAAAACCATGGGAGTGTTGAAAATGGGGGTTTCTGCCTGCTTCCTCCTCTTGAACAGACTTGGTGGCTAGACTTTGGGTCTAGTCTTTGTAAAATATCCACCCATGGGGAAATTACATTCTTAAAGGAGTCACTTAAAGATGTGATGCTTCCTTCTTTCCCCTATTTCCTTTCTCCTTCCACTTTTCCTTTTTTCCTTCTATCTTGAACAATAAATAGCATAGCTACCTAAGTATGGAATAGAAAGAGCGTTTATGGTGTCTCAAGCTCCTCTCTTTCCATGACATTAAAACAGAAGGACAAAACTAAAGGCTTGGCAAGATTGAAAATTTAAAGGCAGAAGAATTGGGTTTGTTCCTGTTGCTGCCACAGATTTTTAATATGAGCAGAGGTTTGGGAAACATGTCATTGAGGAGAAGTGCTCCTAAAAATGAGACAAGAAGGGAGACGAGATGAAGGTGGGATCTGGTAAAAGTCTGCTGCTCCTGAGAAGCCAGTTTCAGATTTGAAGGGGAAAATCTCTCTCCCGTGTCAGCAGTGGATAAGGCAAGAAACAGTTGTTCTAAAGAACAGCAAGGATACGGTGTGTTTACAGAGATGGGCTGGGAGGTGATGGCAGTGGGTAGAGCTGCCACCCTTGAAAGACTAAGACATGCATCTGTCAGGAACTAATTAGGTGGAAATGACCCTGTCTTGCTATCTCTCAGCCTCTTTGCAGCCCTAATTTTCAATGACTGAGGAAGTCCCTTCCTGACTGAAGTCTCTCTGTATTAGCCTTTGCCTATTCAGACTGTAAATCCTCCTATGCAAGTGCTACCCCACCCTCCCCTTGCACAACACCTCTGTCCTGGAGCTGTAGGGTCTTTTTTACTGGTTGGAGATCATGTCATAGCCAAATATATGACAGCTGAGTCTGTGTTGATCCCTATTCTTTCTCTTCATGACTTAATCAACAGTGACACTCTCAACAAGGCTGAGACTCAGGTCAAGAGTGCAAATTAATGCCATAATGGCATCCAGTTATAGTCACAGTTTTGGGTAGCAGGTGGAGACCCTAAGAGACAGACGTATCAGTATGTTCAGATGTGCACTAGATGGGACATTTGCCAGCTTTTACATGAACACTGCTCCTTGCAGAGTCAGTCTTTCTTTTCCCATAGAATAAAATTGAAAGTTCCTGAAACCCAAACAGGATTCAGAACCCAGTGTTCAAAGATCCCAGGACTATTGCTGAGTCGTCTTTATCTTCAGCTATAGAGACCTCTGGCTTCTCCTGTTCCAGTAGTTGCAGTAGCCCTAGTCTGAATCCTATGACAGTTGGAAAGCTCAAGATGGATGAGCTCCAAGCCTTTCCTCCCTGAATCCTTGATTCATTAGTTAATGTCTGAAAAGCACTTTGGAGCTCAAGAGTGCTAAGTGCTATTATTACTAGAGACCTTCCATATGAATGTTGATTGAAAAAGAAAATTGTTACAGTTCATTCATTTTTTTTTTTTCTTTTATTAAAGAGAATGGTAACTGGCTTCCCCTAGTAATAGAAAAGAAGAGCTGGATGTGGTACTGACACAGGAAGAGGATGGTGTAGTCCTGATGGATAACATTAAGAATGGAAAGAAGAGGAAAAACAGGATGGGGGCCTCCTTCTGCCAATGTCACAAGGATGCAACAGAATTTAAGGAACACTGTTTCTACTGTATGCACCCCTGGGCCATTTCAGACCCTCTTATATGAAAAAGAAGAAATTATTTGCTCATATTTTGGCAATCTATTCAGCTGCCCTTTCACAGGTATTGTGTTCCAAAGTCACTGCGTTATCCTGTCTGACACTCAGAAGGGCATGGATGTCTTCTATAACTTCCTCCCTACCATCCAGCCCTGCACGAATGTCTCATGTCTTGGGTCACCTCACATGGCACTGGATGCTTATGCGTGGACAACTCTATCGATTCCAGGATGCTTAGACAGCAAGGATGGGATTCAGCTGGGTAAATGTAGGGGTCTTTTGTCATTTTAGATACTGAGGCATATCCCGCCTGGCCTTCAGTTGCCATTGAAGAAGGATAAGGACCTTAAAGTCCTGCTTCATATTTGCCAGTTCCATTCTAGTGGGTGGAAGGTCTTCGGGCACATCAAATGGTCAGAAGAGTTCAGGGAACTGCCCATCTTACTCTGGAGTAGATGCCTATTCTGGTCAGTGAACCTGCAATGACTGCATTGGGTAAATCTCCACTGGCTATGAGGAGAGTTCAGACAGCTCACATGGGGACAGTGGAACTGTGGACACTCTTGGCATCTGAATCTAAACTGAATCTCACCTTCATAGCACAGGCACCTCCATCAAATCAAGTCACCAGCATCACAGAAACATAGACTCATAGAATACCAGGTTGGAAGGGACCTCAGGGATCATCTGGTCAACTTTTCTTGGCAAAAAGGAAAAGGCTGATGCTACGATTACTTTGAAGACAAAGTCAGCATTAGGCACAGTTCCTTTTGTCTTAAGGGCTGACAGTTAAAATCAGGACAGGTGACCAAAGCAGCCTCTACATCCATGGATGTATTTTGAACTTGACTGGGTGACACCTTAAGGAACCAGATCTAATCGGCACTGCATTTGGGGGGGTAGACAGGGTGGACTAGAGACCTCCCAAGGTCTTTTACATCCTTAATTATTCTGTTATTCTTCGATTGGGAAGACAAACTGGACCTCTGGGTATCCATCTCTTTCCATTGACTGTAAAGGGAGACAAGGGAGAGGCTAATTCAGACAGATGCATCTATACCAGAGACATATGAAGTTAAGTGGGTTCAATACCATGCCACAAGCTTGAATGTCCTTCACAGCTGTAAATCAAGGCTCATAACTGAGGGGGAAAGCAGGGCTTACTACTAGTGATGGATGAATCACCCTCTTCCTCTCTCTCCACCAAGAGTTTGGATAGCTAGAATAAGCTTGTATTTTTGCCTAGAGAAAGGGAAGGAAGATAATCCATCCACCATCTTTTGCCTCTGGGACATTTTGTCACGGTGGATTTGGAGGAGTTTGTGTGCTTGTGGCAGCTGAGATTTAACCTGAAGCTCTAGGGAAGAAATCCTGAACTTGCTTGAATTGTATGTCCAGTGCTCTCCTGACCTTCCTGTCTGCACAAGTAGCTGTTCTGAGCCACCTGAATCCACAGAAAGATGAACTGTAAGACTTGAAACACACTCAGACATGGAAGATAAGCAGATACCCACGGGAGAGCTGCAGGCTAGATGTCAGCTGGGAGTGAGCTAGTTGGAGATTGCCAGCCCATAAAAAGTAAAGGTGAAGGTTCCTATAGGGCACCATCCAATTCCTATTTAGCACATTGCAGAACAAGTCTAACTGGCCAGGGTTAGTTGTGTCCAGGTCTCATCTGACTCCACGTCATGGTCTTCTCCACCCCCCACAGGATTTCCATGGAAAGGAAGCCAAAGAAAGTGACCCAAACAGGAGCCACGATGCTTTTTGTACCGATTCCCATTCAGTGGGGACCAAGACTCTTGGCAATCCAGTCTCCTGCAAGGTTCATGTAGCTTGTTCTGGGACCATGGAAACAGCCATACCTCAGCTGGCCCTAAGACACACTAGACCAAACAGCCAGACACAGTGAAAAATTAATTTCTAAACACAGAAGGAAAGATCAGGGCTCTTCCCCTGGAGCCCTATAGTCGCTCTTGCCCCATATCCCAACCAGCAGTATTGCCCTCCCTCTCTCCAGCTTCATTTCCCCTCTGATGGTTTCACCAGGTTGGCACTCGCCTTTCAGCCTTCTCCATGGAAGCAAGAAACAAAGTCAAAAATCTTCTTCATCTCTCATTGATCATCCCTGCCCAGATCCTTTCACTTTGGGTTAATGGGGCCCAGAGGTGCTCATTTTGCACAGCTGTCCTCTCGGAATGAATATCATTTACACAGACCAAAGATATTACTCTCACAAAATAAATTTGCTAAACTGCTATTGCCCTATCTTCCCATTTTTATCGAGCTAGGGTTGCATTAACATTAATGAGATGTTAAAGGAGAAGAAAAAAAAAAAAAAAGAAAAAGAAAAAAGGTCTTCCTAAGCAAATAATAACTATTCAGTCACAATTCAGAGGAAAATTATGGCTCTTTTACATGTTTGAATCTTTCCACTGGATTTCGCTCTTGGTTTTGTTAAATTATGTGCAAATGCTGGAAGTCCATACATACATATGAATGTGCATTGCAAAGTTGAAATGTTTTCTTAGCCTGAAAATTATTTCCTCTTTCAGATAGCCTGTATCTTGGTTCTTTCTCTCATTCCCTTTTTCTCTGTGCAATGCCAGTGAGGGGAAATTCCCCTTTCTTCCATGAACCAGACTTGGTTGTCTGGGACAAAGATGACATTTCACGACTCAGTGAACTGTCTGCAGGGACCACACAGAAATTCCTGGTCTATAGAATAATGTCCCCCCAAAATCCAGGTACCATTGCATTGGGATGTTTATTGAGATTGGAAAATGCTAGCACCAGCCAAGATCTACTTTATCAAACCATGGACAAATAACCTAGTTTCACACTTCAGAATTTAAACAAAAGACAAATTAGGGAAGCTGAAGGCAAGGAGGAAAAGGAAAACAGACAACAGCTAAAGAGCAACTGCTTTGACAAGCTCAAGACATCCTCAGGGTTCCTTCAGTCATGCAGGGTCTTATGGCACATGGGTCTTTCCAGCAAGTGTCCTTCCAGGGACACTTAAGACACTGGTAGCAGAAGGGTCCCCAGCCCTAACTATTAAACATCCACAGCCCTGCAGCTTGCACCTGAGGTCCCACTCCTCAACAGCCTCAGCTCCCTCTGTCACCTCTGACACATGCTTGGCCCCACTGAGACAGTGGGAGTACTTCCAGCCCTCAGAGTCTTTTGTTGCCTTCCTGTGGTGTAGCTGATACTGCTCAGCATTCTTACGGAATCAGAAGGAAAGCTGCAGGTGCAAGGCTAGGCATGAGAGTCAGGAGGCCTGTTCCTGAGGCCAAACCCCTTGTTTGGACCTGGGTCCTTGGGGGTGGCAGTGCGCAGAGGAGCTACTCCACCATACAGGTGAACCCCATCAATTTTTGTTATCCTCATTGATGGAGTTGCACAGGGCAGCTGCCTAACTTTGCCCATGCCAACTGCTGGCCTTGCCTTGGCAGTCAGTGTGCAGGCTGTCATTCTGGTCTAGAGAAGCTTTATTTTCAGTCCATTTCAAGTGCTGTCTTCTCCTCCTGTTCCTCCAGGTTGGCAATCAGCTGCAAAATACACAGCTCACGTGAAGCAGTGAAAAGCGCAGATGTAAACAGAAAGTTGTAAGTTGCTTGGACTTTATTGATCTAAGGGGAGTTATCCTCTGTTATGGATGGGTTCAGTTCGTGCATGTCACACCAGGGACCTGACAAGGTGTTACGAGAGCGGGCAGCCAAAACTCTAATGCTCACCCTGCCCACTTCAGAAAAATGGGCTGACAGCACTTGATCTAAAGGAGAACTCTGCTGAGACAGACACCTCAGTGATATGGCTCTGCTTGTTTCTGTAAAAACACTAGTACATGCTGGGTTGCTCAAAAATAAATAACATTTTGTATGGAAGTTCAAGTTGGGATTTCCCCTTTTCCCAGGAAAAAAAGAAAACAAACACAAACACCCAAAATCTCATGGGAAAAGCTGTCTTAGGGAAATCAACTTGCTCTTATTCTCTTGGAACAAGAAAGCATTTCCCTCAAACAGCACCCAAGGTGACAACAGACAACCCTCTCCCCTCTGGGAGAATGGATGAGGACACAACATCCCCCTTGACTTTGACACCTTATCTTTGGTTACCTTTTTCTGCCATGATTTCCATGTGTATTTAGAGGCCAGGTGGTGTGGCAGTACCTAAGGAATACACGTTGGTTGCTCATAGAGCAACAGAACAGTCCAGCATGGTAGATGTGCATTGAATTTATCCCTAGGAACTGAAGAAATACTGGCTCTTCTTTCCAGCCTCATCTTCAGTGCATGTGGTCTTCCAAAGGGTGCCTCACTGTCCACCTTTCACCACAGAGGCAGATACCCAGCTTTGGAAAAGTCACACAGTGATCATGTTCCACAGTAACAGTTGCCTTATTTAGTCTTCTGCAAACTACAGGACCAACCTCTAAACATGAATAACCACAAACTTGGCGTGTTACATGGAACAAGTGATGATCTGGACCTGTTTGAAACCCTGTCCAAGGCTTGAGAAAGCAATCTTGATTTCCCTGTGAAAGCTGGGGTGCTTTGAACTTTAACTCATTATGTCTTCTTGGGTCACGACCACAGATTTGCCCTGGACTGAGCCTCAGGACTCCTCAGAAAGTCTGGAATTTGCCCCCATCCCTTCTGCAAATGAGGTCTCCTGAAAACATTGTCCTATTCTACCTAGGTCTGCACAAACTAGCTTTTCTTTCCAATTTATCCAAAGCCTCCATTTGAAATCCCTGGCTAGATCCACACCAGACCAGAGGCCACGGGTTCATTCTCAACTTCTTCATTTTTAATAAAGTTCTCAGTAAGCCTCACCTCTGTTTCAAAGCTTGCTACAACCTCCCTGCACCCTGGAGCTTTGCATAGCTTTGGGTTTCCAAATGAAAGCCTAGTGCTGGTTCATTGTTCCACAGCCCCGTTCAAGTCTGACCTAAGCCCCAAAGCCTAGGATGCAAGGCAGTGTCAGGATTATTCCTGCATTTGGCAGGAAAAATACATCTGAAAAGAACAATTAACACTTTGTTAATGTGCCAAGGAACAGACTGATCTGCACATTGGCCAAAGGCAGCTAGCAACTGCTGTTTACCTTGATGTGTATGTGCTAATGTGGGGCAGTTCTGATAGCAGAGCATATTCTTAGCCTTAAAGCACAATGACGGATGAGAGGTCCTCCTCTAATTTCCCATCCTCCCCATTAGCAGGAAAAGCAGATAAAGCCAGCAGCAGAACCTTGCAGTCCAACTCCTATCTAGCAGACAATAATGCAAATTGCAACAAGAAAAGTGGTAAAAATTCATGGCAGGAAAATAGATGAATGGGGTTGATCTCAGCTCCATGGGACAACACCAAATTCCACCCCCAAGGGAGATTCAGGTCCTGGTCAGATCTCTGCTGCTTTTACCAGTCATTAACATGCATGCCCATCCGGGGTTGCAGACTGCCACATGTGCCCTGTGGTATTGCTGTCACCAAATGTGGTACAATACCACATCAAAGAATAAAAAGAGTTTTTGAAAGTCTCCCAAAACTATTTCTTCCTGGGAAAGTTCAAAGATGTGTGACACTTAAGGCAGATCCCAGGCTACTGTCCCCAGATGTCTCTACACCAGCATACTGCTTCCCACTCCCCTCCACCAAAGTCTTGCTTTATCTAGGCCCCTTAATACCAACAGTGCTGGTGGACATTCAACTCAGATCAGCCCAATTCCCCTGCTGCCTCCCTCTGACCCCAAAGCAAGTTGTTGCTCCCCTCCTTCTTCAGGGTTGTTCCCTCCAAGGGATGCACTCACCATGCCGCTGGCTAATTGAGTGATGTATATGGAGAGGACACAATAATCTCTTGATGACTCCATGGTGGGATTGTACTGTCCACAGCAGAAGATGCTGGCCTGCAGAAGATGGTGTCTTTTCATTTAGTCTCAGGCTTCCCTGCAAAACCTCAGGGTTGAAGAAAGGCAGTGAGATATAAAGTGAAATTTCACCAGCAAAGATGCAGTCCTACAACAGCCATTCAAGATGGGATAGAAGCCACTACAATAATAAAGATGGATAGGTGGATGGACAGACAGACAGCTATGTAGATAGGCAGATAGATAGATGATAGTCTGTATCCTGTATATTAAAGCAGTAGACAATCTATCATCCAGTCTCTCTCCCCTTTTTATCCCTCCCCTTTTTAAAATTACGCCTATTGCTCCAGTGAAATTTATTACAATATAAGAAATAATGACTTTTTAAAGATATTTTTTTACTTTTTAAGCAGAGGTGTGAGGGCTCCCTGAAAACAAATGGATGAAGATGTGAAAGCTTATTGGATTGTCACGCCGGATACATTATCCCCAGGGCTCTGAATGAAGAATTAGACCATGGAGATCTTATTTGACATTAGATGTTTCAATTTCTCCAAGAACATTAGGCATGTTGGATTCAGCACTGAATTCAATAATAAACAACTGCGCTGACCCTCCCCCCTTCCCCTTTTACCCCTTAGCATTTTAAGTCAGAGACATGTTATTAAGATTTATTTTACATTTTTATTATTGCACTCACAAGAAAAGAGAAATCATATTTGCATAATTCATTTTTATACAAACCTTTATGTATTACTTACAGCTGCAGATTCTCCTCTCCTTAATATATGTGTTTATATGGCAGTAAAACAATGACATTCGAACAATACACAGAAGATGATTTACTTCAACCCTGCAGGTATTGCTGTAGATTTATTAACCCCTGGGAATTATTTTGATTGAAATCCCTTTGGATAATGCTTATCAAGAGACTGCGGCTATGTACTTTCTAGTAGCTTTCCAGACAGAAGGCAAGAGTTTAGCATCAAACCCTCTTGGGGTGATCGGTGTACGGCCAGTTGGCCATGGTGGTAGCTGGGGCATTTTTATTCCTAACGCATCTAGTTGGGACCACAGTGCTGGGTGCAGGATGAGTGCTGAGACACACTCCCTGGAACGATGAACACAGAGGATGAGCACCAGACCACGCAGCATGATGCATGATTTGGAGCATTGCCTGTGGAGATCTCCGTGTCCCCCCAGCCAGACCAACATAGCCATATGCACAGTTCCTCACTGCCCTGTTGAGCCCCATGGACACCCCCCCCATGCCTCACCAGACCCAAGTCCACCTTCTCCACCTCACCTCACCTTCTGAGAGCTGCTCAGAGCTAGCTGTAGCAGACTACTTTTTTCACTGGTAGGTCTCCTGGTCCTTTCCCTAGGTAGACACCCTCTCCCCCAGACACACACAGGGCCATGTACCCCAAACTACTCCTTTTCTCTGCATTTTCACTCACTGCAGTCAGTGGTGTTGGTGGTGATGAAGGTGGTTGTCATGGTAACTCCCTTTTCCCCTTCTGCTAATTCTGCAGGATTTCTTTCTACAAAATCGATTTGTGAATGTGCTTCCTTTCCTTGCTCACCCTTTAAAATAATAGCTACCAGGAATATTTCAGGAATGTAAAATTTGCCAGGCTAAGGGCTTCTCTGAGGAGCTGATACTAAAATGATACCTACTTCTGATTGCTACAGTCCCCAGTGCTTTCAAAGGCAGCACGACAAGTTCTCAAGTCAGAATTTCCCAACCAAAGAAGATCCTCCCTCATCCCCAGCTGGAGTTGTGATGCCCCTTACACTTGTCCAATCTAAAGAAACTCACACCCTTCTGCTCCTTCATGGTCTACTCCTCCTTTGAGACCTAAATTCGTGGTCTTCTTGTCATACCGGGGCAGCATGTTCCACAAGTTAGTTATGGATTAAGCAAACTCAGCATTTAGTTTCTTGCTTTATTGTTACTGCTCTCATTTGGGAAGAGGCTTAGACTTCCCTGTAATACTCAGAATAAGAGATATGACCATTCTCATTATTATCTGTTATTATAGATACTTTCTTTTACTCTCTAAATATATAAAAGCATAGAATCATAGAATCATTAAGGTTGGAAAAGACCTCTGAGGTCATCAAGTCCAACCGTCAACCCAACAGCACCATGCCTACTAAACCATGGCCCCAAGTGCCACGTCTACACATTTTTTGAATACCTCCAGGGATGGTAACTCCACCACCGCTCTGGGCAGCCTGTTCCAATGTTTGAACACTCTCTCAGTGAAGAAATTTTTCATAATGTCCAGTCTAAACCCCCCCTGGCACAACTTGAGGCCATTTCCTCTTGTCCTATCACCCATTAGCTGTGAGAAGAGACCAACACCCACCTTACTACAACCTCCTGTCAGGCAGTTATAGGGAGCAGTAAAGTCTCCCCTGAGCCTCCACTTCTCCAGATTAAACAACCCCAGTTCCCTCAGCTGCTCCTTGTAAGGCTTGTTCTCTAGAACCTTCACCAGCTTCATTGCCCTTCTCTGGACACACTCCAGCACCTCAATGTCCTTCTTGTAGTGAGGGGCCCAAAACTGAACACAGCAGTCGAGGGGCGGCCTCACCAATGCCCATTACAGGGGGACGATCACTTCCCTGCTCCTGCTGGCCATGCTACTCCTGATGCAAGCCAGGATTCTGTTGGCTTTCTTGGCCACCTGGGCACACTGCTGGCTCATGTTTAGCTAGCTGTCAACCAGCACCACCAGGTCATTTTCAATTGGGCAGCTCTCCAGCCACTCTTCCCCATATCTTTCTTAATGGTCTCCAGGGTCTTTATTTGGTTGTTTCAACACTGACTGTCTGCTGCACTGGCTCTGTGGTGTCATTACAAACCTGCAGAGTCTTTTATCAGTCACTCCCACACCAGCCATCTGTGGTACAACATTGATGGAAGACGTCTAGAGATGCCATTAGACATTCATCTAGCTATCTAAAATAAGGTACGTAGCTTAAGAAAGTCATGAAAATCCCCATTGCGGGACACATAGATAAACAGACACCCTGTCTCCAGGGCAATTCACCCCTCTGGGTTGGTGACCTCTCTTGGGATGGGAGAATGGCGGCTCTGTCTCCACTGAGTAGAGGAAGAACCCTGATATGGATCCACATGCAGAAGTTTGCCTCATATCACACAACAGCATGCTAGTGGAGTCAGAAATAATATTCCACCCTCTGTTCCCAAGCCACAAACATCTAAAAAAAAAACCCAAAGCAGCTTCTCGCTTAGTAAAAGCATTCTTACATGCACTTTCTCTGCATGGTGACAGAGCACTGGAACAGGCTGCCCAGGGGGGTTGTGGAGCCTCATCTGGAGATATTCAAAGCCCGCCTGGATGATACACTGTGCACCCTGCTCTGGGTGAACCTGCTTGAGCGGGGGGGGGGGTACTGGGTGATCTCCAGAGGTCCCTTCCAACCCTTACCATTCTGTGATTCTGTGTGATTCTGCGATTATGTTTGCCATTGGCTGAGCATGATGGCATGGTGTGTCTGGTGAAGAGGGCTGGCTTTTTTTGACAAATGATACACTCATTTCACATAAATTTCCAGGAAAAAAATAAGTTTTAGACACTCTTCACTCAGAAGACCCACAGATAAGGGATTCCCAAAGAAGCAGGCAAATGGTGTTATTAAACTACTCCATCAGGGACATGGCAGATGGGTTTTGTTTTACTTTGTCAAGAAATTTAGTCTCCAAATCTCTTTCCAGCTTGCTTCTCCTTAGTAGAAACATGGGTGGCCATTTTCAGACTGCCAGCAGAGGCTCCTAAAATGGTCTTAGATATTTTCAGTGATACTTAAGGTCAAGAGAACAATGAGGTATAGGGACTATCTGCACTTCAACTTGCTGATTTAATGACACCTCCATCAGGAAAGGTTCCCCAGAGTGTTTTTCACATCTCTCCTGAAGTCAAAGTGAAAATTCATTCACCCAGCTAGGGATTTATCTCATGTAACCTCTCCCATCTGAGTGCAAACATCACCCTCTGAACCAGCCGCCTTGATGCTCTTTAGAATCGGGGAGAGAAACAAGTACTTCTAGAGTTAGATTTGTCTGCCCTGGTTTAGACGTCTCTCTCTTAAGGCAAGATGCACTGCACAGCAGCAAGGCACATTTCTTTCCAATAGTGATAAAAGGGCTTAGCAATACAGTCAAAATCCTGTTATGGAACAAAGGGAAGACCATATATATGACCTAAAAATTTATTCTTAGACCAGTAAGTGTTTTAACACTCTAATTGTCCAAATTATCCAATTAGTACGATAAAGTTTAATTCTCTCTAAAGTTTAATTAACGATGCAGTTAAAACTGCTCTACAGATACATTCCCACCTTCCCAGTATCCATCCGTTCCATCTGGTGTGCTACTCACCCTGCAGTGTTCCCCTTTGTCTCAGGGCTGACAGCTCCAGTGTCCCCCCAGCAGGATGGAAGAGATGGCGAGGGACTACAAGTCACCGCCACCCAGAGATCTTCTCTGGGAAGAATGTGATGTCCATGGTGGGGCTTCTTCCTCCTCACTCATGAGAACACCTGTGGGTGTCTTCATCCTGTGTCTCCCCACCACCTCCTCCCTTCTCCCTGGTCCCCAGCACCAGTGGCAGAGCTGCCCAGTGCCCAGCCTGGGCATACAAAGGGCTGGGGTTTGCTGGGCAGTGCCTGCCCAAGGCGGCAGCCCTTGGCCATGTGGGATGTCCCCAGCACTGAGCTCAGGCAGGTCAGGCACGAGCCCTTGGCCACAGGACACTTGTGCTCAGGGGAACACCCAGCTTAGGGCATGGCAAGCCCAGAGACATCCTGATACTCCCCAGTGTCAGGTCAGCTCAAAGCCTTTCACTATCAATGTCTAAAATCACATTAGCTGGGCTGCAAATGCCAGCACGGAGAGATGTCCCCAGGGTGTGTAGCTATTGTTATTCCCAGTGACATTAACCACAGAGCACTGACCTCTTCTTGTTCCCCCTCCCCAGGAGGGATGGCCACTGTTCTGTTCTCTCCATAGCATGCTCTGATCTCCAGCCTAAAAGGTGCCCCACCCACTCCCTCTCAATTTTTTTTCACTGAGTCATGGAATAATTCAGGTTTCAAGTGACCTATGGCACTTTTTTCTCCAACACACCATCAGGGTCAATAGAGAACGTTCTCATGTCAAAGTTAGATGAAGTTGCTCTGGAAGAGAAGCTTTTTCCTTGAAAAGTCTCTGTTTGATACTAATGCTGAAATAAGAGAATACCTATTCCATTTCTTAAATTGTTTCTCACCCCTCTAAGCTCAGCACCTCTTAGGAGCAGAAGTTTCAGACGCCGTGAGCATTTTTCTCCTGACACAAAAGAGAGGTCAGAATCTAGTGTTAGCTTCACTTATCTGTCATGAAAGTTGATGGGAAGCCTCCTATTCCCCCAGCACACAGAATTGCCTTTCATGGACAAGGTATTTTAGAAAGTATTATGCTAGAGTTTGATCCTACCTTGTTTCAGACCATGTAGAGATGTGCCTTCAGCTTTGAAGGGAAAAAGAGAAGGCACTTAATCAATAGCCATGTGAGTGATAAGCACATAAAACAGATGAGGTTGGCCAGCTCGTATAATCATCAGTAAGACCATATAGGTAATGTATTATTCAGGAAGAAAGATGACCATGGTGGGAATGGTTTTTATGAGGGTCAAGACTGCTTAAGGAGTATCTCCTTGCAGTTAGTTATTTCATGTAGCCTCTTACCTGGAGCACTCACAGTAAGTTATTAGGACGAGGTGGGAAATCTCAGTGAACATTTTTGGCTGTGTCCTGAAGAGGTCAAACCCAGGATATTTTGGCTTCCAAAATCTCCTGTCCAGAGCATATACACATGTAAAATACCTAAAGATCATGCAATGGGACCTTTTTCTTTTTTTTCCCCAGTGAATACTTCTAGCCTGAAGCAGTATTGTTGGTGTAGAACTTGGATCAAATGGGCTGAAATCTATGGCCAGAACCTACTCTCAAACAACTTCCACTTCACCCACCACCACCAATCCCAACAGATACTTTTTTTTTAAGCCTTTGCTTAAGCCTGCCTGATTCTAGCCTTGTTATTACAGCTGTGCAGTGCTGAATGGTGATGAATGCTCAGGATACACTTCTGGCTCCAGCTGTGCTTCTTGAAGTGGTTACTGCTCCCAAATGCACCTGCAACTCTTTATCACCTTTCTTGTGCTTCCTCCTCCCGTAGATCAGCTGAAGTGCTCATGCAACTGCTTCCTAACCCACTGCACTTGATATGAACTGGCTTAGCAGAAATGTAATTTTGAAACCATTTGAAGCAACCTGGTTCACTTAAGCAGTAAAACGTTAAGGAGCAAGCTCACAAGCAGCTCGATGCAACATAAGCAGCTAGCATACGCAAGAGGTGATGACAACCTCCAGCTGAGACCATGGCCAAGGCAGTACTCTCTTCAGACCACTCAGAGAATTAAATAGTGCAGAACTATTTAACCAACTCCCTTCTGTAGCAAATCCACACTCTGCTTTGTAACTGTTGATGTTTAAAAAAATTAAAGTACATAAACATCCCAGTGATCGTAGTAAGAGGCAGGGATACTGATTTGCCTTTGGCATTTATTGACTATGACGACTGCTTTTACAAGGCAACACTGCTCTTCCAGCGCACACATCACAGTTGGTACATCCCAAGAAAAGACCATGTTCCAGAACTTAATCTGGACCAGGCTGAGCAAATCAGCCCATTTCAGACCTGGAATGGACAAAGGTTGTATGATAAAGCCACCAAAAGTGCCCTCTCGAACCTAGGATGTTGTATGCTAGATGCCATTCAAGGCCCAGAAAAGCCAAACAGAAGCTGCTGCTTGAATTGCCATTCTCATGGTTAATCCCTCTCCCTGCTGGAGTTTGTGGTGACAGAATTAATGTCGTTCTAAAGGTAATTTGAAAGCGTCAAGAGAGGCGAATTATCGCATGAAAATGCAAATCGTGCCTTATCTGGGCTGTTCCACAGCTGCTATGATTCATCATCATTTCTTCATCTGTTTTTTTTCTTTTCCAGGTGAGAT
>NW_009258662.1:2075326-2109953 GCF_000687185.1 Egretta garzetta
GGGGGTGATATAAAAAAAGAAGGGGGGGGGGGGGAGGGAGGGGTGGTGGTGTGAGAGTGGTAGAGCAGAGCTTCATTTGCCAGAAGAGATTTATGGCTCCTTTTATCCGAATGTAAAACGCCCTTCAACAGGGAAGGAATACTAAACATTTAAAATCGCTATCTATCATTCAGCCCTTATCTGATGGTGACCGCAAATTCCTCACACGTATAGCACAGGTAGCTCTGCCTTGTCTCCCACGTTATCCCCCTGTTCAGGAACCAGCATCCTCCAACCAGTTCTCTGCAGCCATCCCTCCACACCAGACATGCCAAGACACTTTCTACCTCAGGGACAATTCCAGTGGTGGAAAGCAGTATTACACTTCCCGCTTCACTGGACCTACAAAAACTCACTCCAGCAGTAGACCTACAATTATTTTCTCCACATTTCTACTGTATAAGCTCCTTCATTAATGGAATTCATGTTGTGTTGTGCTTACGCCATTCAAGAAACCACACTTTTCTGTGTGGTGGAGTGTGTCATCTACAGACCTGCTCACCTTTACATCGGCTACGTGATTGCTGATGAGTGCGGGGTACTGGGGAAGGGAATCAGGGTCTGATTGCTCGCACTTCCAAAAGAAGGTTGTAGAGGTTCCACTGCTGGGACATGCACAAAGCATGAACACCCTAAGATGTGTCATTGTACCTAATGGGGATTATTACGGAGTGAAGATGGGAACCACAGGGGGGTGGGAGTCCACCAGGCGAGAAGATGCTGGACACCATGTCTGCACAAAATCAACTGTAATGGCATGTGCTGGGAACCACCTGCTATTGAAAACATCAAGGAATGTGCCTAGAGCTACTAGCAGCAGGAAAGGTGTCCTATTGCACACCCTGAGCCAAACTGGCCCAAAAAACTCCAGATTTCCTCCATCTCAGAAGTCAAGATCAGGCATTGTCCAGACAGAAAATTAACCCTGTGGATGCTGTGACATTTTTCCCCCAAGTAATTTTAACACATTTTTACATACATTTTCTAAGACAGCACATCAGACTCCAGTGTTCCCAACGCTGCCCCTCTGGTCAGATACGGCAGTGCAAAGGAGCAAAGCCCCTTTGGGGAACAGCCTCCCAGGCACCACATGTCAAGGAGTTATGAAAATGTGAATGGTCAGTCAACTCAGCTCTAGATTTCACCTCAAGCAGACAACACATTGGGTTCATGCTCTGTTTGCACTAGAATTGTGAATGTGGTTTGTGCAAGCACAGTACAAAATGCATTGTAAAGGGTTTAATTTATTTCCCCTCCAGATGCTATCCACTAAGCCCGTGAGAACATAATTTTTTTGCAGCCTGAAGTCCGAGTGTGGGCAACAGCCACAAACATGAACAAGCCACTCCTTACAGCATGCAACCTGCCCCAAGCGGTACTGAATTTTACTGTTCTTACCTTTATGGTCAAATCAGGGAAACCGGGATAAAAGAAGAGTGAGTCTCTCACAGACTTCTGATGAGTTGTCACTTTATATTACAGCAAAGCATATTGGGATCAGAAGACACCATGAAGCATAAGTGCTTTCAGTTTTCAGCTAGAAATGAGATGGTGGAACAGAATCTAGCTGGAGTAACTACTTGCTGAGGATAATGCAAGATGGTAGAGTCTCCAAATGCAAGGTCTACTCTTTTAAGAAACAAAACAACAGTTCTGTGCAGATTACACAAAGAAAAGAAGTTATAATTATATAAAAAGATATATCAGAGCAGTGTAGAATCATCTTGTGTATTTTTGTAGGCATGTGGTTGTGTTTTTTTAATGGCCGTTGCAGATGAACTACCAATACAAAATACCAATAAAGTACATTATGTCATATAGGTGCATAGTGTCAGTAAATATATCATTTATAGGCAGTTTATCTGTATTTTCCATTGGCGGTTGACACTGCAGATCATCTATGATGTGCACAGACAAAACGGCAATTAAGCATCAATATCTTCAGATCACAGTGTTGGCCAGCTCCAGCAGCAGCGGTGAGAGCATGACCAGAAAGGAAAGCTTTGCCATTATCTCTGTCCTGCACTATGTGCATATCCATATCCAGCACCACTTAGGAACCACTCCAACAAGTGATCATCTTAACAGGGTCAGCACCTTTCCTCCCCAGGACCCCATAACAAACTTAGCATCAGCTCCTAACTAATTGAATTGGAGCATGATCAACAGTCTAATTGAAGACTATCTCGCATCCATTTCAAGATCATATTATTTCCCAATTTGCTTTCTGAGCTTCTGTTCACAGATTTAGGAAAAAGGCAAAGAATTAAAAAAAAAAAAAAAAAAAAGAAGAAGAAGAAGGGGAAAAAAGAGAGGGGGAAAAGCAGCTTTACTTAACAGTTGCTATTTTGGTATCAAAAGGAGTCTGCATTGTTGATTAGAGCGAGAGATCATTATCCCTCTTAGGAGCCCGATGAAGGTCGTTGTGTTAACCTTCAAATCACTCTGTAACTGGAGGCCGCTTTTTTCTCCTGCTGAGCCACACTGGGAGAAAAAAAAAAAAACAAACAGCTGAAAGGAAACAAGTCCAGCTCTGCTTCTGCAGACTGGAAAAGCAGAGGAGTGGCAGGGTGGGATTAACTTTGGATGTTGTTGTGTTTTGTTAATGTATCGTCAAAGGGAGGGAGGCAGGATGTAGGGAGATGGAAGTAAACAGATTTAAATGTTTTATTCACTGGGTGCCCTGTCGTGACTGGACAGCAACAGGCAGGCACGCTGAGTAACTCTATAGGCAGTTCAAAACCAGTGTGTCAGATAGCAATAGCTCATTAAGCACCGAGGTATGGGGAGGCATTTGTATATTTACTCAAATAGGAAGACAGTTCGTTTACACCCAACAAACTGCCCATGACAAGATAATTCAGATCAATAAATAGGGAGATTCTTCTCTACTGCACACTGGGTGATAAGGCTGCTCCTTCTTTTTTGTTGTTCTTGTACAGCAGGTCCCAGGTTTAAGTCCAGAAAGCACTACAGGTATCTCTACTGTTATCAGGGATCAAGGCTCTCAAGCAGCTGATAAAGAGTTAGACAAAGCTGCCTCTCTAGGTACACAGTGCTTGATGTCTTTCCCACTGATGTGTTTCTTTGACCCACAAACCATGACCTTGATGATCACAGGGTCCCAGGGAAAGGGACAAACCAGAAGATCTTCTTGGTTATGGAATAAGCCAGGTATAATTCCTCTTCCTCGGACCCTGTGGTCAGCAGAGATGACCCACCATGGGAAAGAGATTCTGGCTTCCACACTGCTCAATCTGTCTTAGAAAAGTTATCAAAGCAGCCAGCCTTGGCAAGAAGGTTTTAAATCCAGGAGAAAAGAGGAGAAGAAACCCATGCCCAGTGCTCTGCAAATGACCTCTCCATCTGTAGCTTCTCTCCAACCCAGAGCTCCCCTGGCTTCTTTGGTTTCTTGATTTATACCACGTGGACAGAGATTGAGACTTTACACTTATCTTGTATCTTACACATACACCATGACACTCTCTCTCTCCCTGACCCCTTGATGCTTATTTCCCATGCAGATTCCCCTATGCAAACCCCCAGTGCATTCATGTGATCCATCCTTGTCCCCATGATGATGTTGGCTCACTCCATGAGCTGTTAGAAATGTCCTATTTCTGTGCAAGGCTGAAACTCTTCACAAGACCTGTTGCCATCTATTTTTCTTCCCTGTGATGCCAGTGCCTTTGCATTGCTAATCCTCCTCGGACAACTTCTATTCTAAGTCAATCAATGTGTCAATTTAGCATTCACCTTTTGTTGCGTCTTAAATCCTTATAATTCCTGTCCTTGCTTCTACATGTTAAATAAATAAAGCTCACATTTTCTTCTGTCTCTCCCTGCTCTCCCGTGCCTGGTGAGGAACAGGCCCTGAGGTGACATCTCCCAGGCAAGACATACAGATGCAAATCACTGGGACAGGCAATAAGTGCAGGGGAGTCACCTCAGCCTGAAGACTAGGTAAAAAAAATCCCTGCAAACAAGGAGAAGAGGCTGTCCCCATCTCTACCCCCACCTCCTGTGGCCACCCCAGCTAAGAGATGAAACATTGCAGTAGGAAAGTCTTTTCAGGGACAACACTGCATTTGCTGCCATTTCAGGTAAAGGCATTTGGAAAGGTCTGAAATGAGTGGAGCAAATTCAAGTACATCCTGCTAGGTTTTAATAAAAGAAGGTCTATTTCCAGTTTATGCAAGTCCCACTTTTCTCTGCAGACAATTCCTTTCTCTGTGGTACTCCTAATCTGCAGGCTGTGAAGATGCCACACCAAAGAGGAATTCATCCAGTTGTTTGGTTGTTTTTTTTTTTAATACAAGACATCTTCCCCAGGCAGAGGTGTAGACAGAGATAAATGCAGGGAATTACACTTGCTCTCCTCTATTGTGGGCAAGAAAAAGTTCATTCACAGGTGGATGAGAAAGCCACTCCTTTATCTGATACATGACTGCTTCTTTCTTGGCAATACCAGCTAAAGATGACAACACGCTTTTGACATGCCTCAATAATTTGCATTTTGCCACCATAATCCCACATGAGCAAAATTTCCCCTCTCTGATGTTGTTAGGGACTGGGTGTGACCAGGGGGGCCACAACTTGTTTTACATCTCCAGCAGTACGTGCTAAGACTAGCAACTTGGCATTGTGAAAATGTCTGCCACATTAAAGAGAAGATGGGGTTGTGGAGAAGATGACAGCTCAGCATGCTGGGATGACACCTTGGCCCACCTCACTTCACTGTTGGCCTTTTTTCCTACACACTCTGGATTTCTGTTGCGTATAGGAGCTGGTTGCACCTTGATTGATATCTGGCCCCCACCAAATATCCCACTGGGAAATTGTTTCCCTCAGCTCCCCATAGCCATGGACATGGGGAGACACTTGACAGTCTCACTACCAGAATTTCTGTCCCCAAATCTGTGTCCCTGCCTCCCAAAAACACTGCTGGTCTGTTAGACAAGGCCTTCACTTTAAGTTCTCCTTCATTCTGGTGCTCTACGCTACTCAGAGGTTTTTGGAAGAGCCCTGAAATGAGACATTTTAGATGAGGAAAATAATACTAAGTGGACCAAAGGAAATGAATGGACACTTTTCCTTCACCAGTGATGCCTCAGATCCATTTCAGCCATGTGGGGAGTACAACACACATCTCCACTGGCTCTTGACTCTTGGAAGTACAAGGGTATGGCTCTGTCTCCAGCCAGGTGTTGGCAGTGGTGCATATACATCCTGGTCATTCACCAGAGGGTGCCAGGGTTATGGTAGAATAAAGCAGGATGCTCTGGCCCAATAGGGGAGCATTAAAATTAAATAAAACAAATTACAAAAGAATTTTATAGGCAATTGAAAACAGCTCCAAAGAAAGGATCGGCTCTTCCAGCAGATGCTGCACGTGGATGATGATCTACCTGGGCCAGGGATTATCCTATTCATACTGACAGAGCACCTAGCATCATTGGGGGTCCTGCTTTCTGCCTCCAAATCTTCAGTGTTACTGCAGCATTGTTGGGTGCCTGGCAGGGTGAACTGGAGCAACTGAGTTAGCACATGTGAAGAAAGTGCTTGTAACTTCACCTTTAAAACACCTTCGCTTGCTTGACTGTGACCAACAGCCATGTTCTCAGCACTTTGGTGTCTGCAGAGCCTCTGTGTGTGGATATCTCCCACATGCTTCCAAATCCTATAGAAAAAGTGCTAGAATTCCCCAGGGATATTATTGCTCTGCATCCTCGGTTTCCTGTTGAACTCCATGAATGTGGGCCTCAATGCCATTTCAGCCAACATCAAAGATTATATAAACCTTGAACCAACAGCTAAGTGGCAGAGGAGGAGGATTCATCTTCCTTGTGGGGAACAGGTCTTTCCAAAATTGTGGAAAAGGAATAGAACTTCACCCTCCCTCTGGAAAGGAAAATTAGAAGTGTTGAGATCTAAAACTCTGATTTGGGGCTGGGCTGCTACCCTTCTTCTGACACTTCCCAACATCCATCCCTCACCCAGATGCTTCAAGCAGCCATCCTTCTCAAGCTGACTCGGGAACATGGGCTTTTCCAATTAACCTGTCAGGAAGAGCAATGTATTATTTTCCAGCACTCGAGTCATTTAAAAATCATCAGATCTCAGTGATCTGCTTGGCATGTTAAACTCTAAGTCAGTGTCAAGGAGCTACGTGCTGCTGCCTTCACCACAGCCTGCAGAGCAGATGCGGTAGCAGAGGGACCTGAGGATGGAAGGAGATGAAAGTGGAAAAAACCCACAAGGCCAAGATTTTAAAGCCTCATTTGGGAACTTTGCTATATTATGATAAATCCATACCAAGTCTGTCACTGGCAGAGACCCAGTTTGGGCAGCCATGCCCTAATTCACATAGTCAAGAGCATGCCAAATACTGAATGGTGTTAACTGTGGTAGGGGCTATCCCCCCTTGGTAACTCACCTCTTTACCAACGCTGCTGGAACAAACAGAGGCTCTTGTTACCTTTTGACTATGTCCCAGCACACTGAGGACCTGGGCTGGAAGTTTTGGATGCATCCAAGGTGCTCACCACCTGAACCACTACCAGTCTGATGCCCTGGTCATGTTGATGGAGATAAGTTCCCCACTTTAACGTATCAGTATTTTTCCTCTGGCGTCTTTCCCTTCACAACCCAGCTCCCAGTATCAGCCACCCTCTGACCAGTATATCATGTCCTAGCTAAGTATTTCTAGGCAGAAAGTACACACCTGAGGCCTGCTATTTAAAGCACATGTGAATTCCTGGGGACTTGGGCAGGGGGGTGAATGGATTTCTTTGCAGGCTCCTTCTGTGCTGCTGGGGAGATGATGTGGGGTTTTTGCCTGTCTTCAGTCGCAGAACAAGAGCTAAGTGTTATCGATCTGAGACCTAGAGGGAATATTTCTGAGCAGTTCACCCTGGCATTAGTCCATCACTTAGCTAGTATTTATTATTCAAGGCTGGCAAGGGATTCCTGGCAGCATGCCTTGGCCAGACAGCAAACTGGTGACGGAGGAGCTGAGTGAGTCAAGGGCAAATGAAGAGAGGAATGAAGGGAAGAAGGGGAAGAAATTGCAAAGTAGATTTTCCCTTCTCAAATTAACTTAGATGGTTCCCAAAGTCTCTCTCTGAAAAGTTGCCCCTGTGTGGATTAAAAACCCAAAGCAAGCTGCACACGTGGAGCTTGGCAGAAGGTCAGCCTGAGCTGATTTTTAACTAAGAGTTAAGGTAAAAATGCAGAAAAACAAGGCAAGAACAGGCTTCACCCACTGAGAAAGCATGAAGGGTGCACGACATGGAGCAAAGTGGCGGCTGTGTGGATACTTGCAGAGTGGAAAGGGGCTGTTCCTCAAAGCTGGAAGACCTAGACGGAAGAGCCATGACATTATCTGTCCTGCTCAGTGAATAGTGTGGAACATTCGGCTTGTTCCCATCAGTTCAGATAGGTTTGTCTTGCCTTATGATTAATAGAAAAATATACAGCCGTGTAGGTTGATCTATCCAGTCCTTTCTGAAGACTCCTGTCAAAACCATCCTTTATTCCTTGCTAGGCAGGGCCAGGATAATTTGACATGACCTGATACAGCAACTCCTCTTGAAAGCTTATCAGAACAACAGCACAGCACATGCAAAGCAGGTATCTCCGTTTGCATAAAGGACTAGGAAGTAACTGAGTCTGAGGTAGGACAGGAAGCTTTAGTGATCATCACTGGTGTCCTTGCCAAGGAAAAAAACTAGGGAAAACACAGCCTCAGCAGCCCAGTTCTGTGACAATTCCCAGTTTCTCTCTAATGGCCATCCAAGAGCACAGTGGTGATTCAGGGCAATATCAGGGCTTGTTCCCTGGTAATTTGGGGATAGAGGCTGCAAACTTTCAAGGACAGATTAAATGAAAAAAAATAATGTTTACAGCGTCAGCTCCCGATCTGCTATCTCCATGCCAGTTTTACAGGGTGCTTTGCAGAGCTCCTGGCTTTGCAGAGTAGATGAAAAACAGCAGCACATCACGCAACACAGAGCAGACTGAATGAAGGTATCCTAAGGGGCTAGTAAGAAGGGTCAGAGGGTCTCCTGGGGGGACGGAGTTAAGTCTCTGCTTAGCCTAGCCCCAGACATTGTAGCAGGGTTATGGCAAAGCAGGGACCGATCAAACTCTCTGTGGGGTTGCAGGAAAATCCATAAAAATCAGCTTTTGGAAAGACAGCAGGCTGGGCAGAGCCTTTGAGAAGTTGAGCACATGGCACCTCTTTTTCCTAGGCTGTAAACTTGTCTGTGTTTTTCCAGGCAATAATTATGCCAGTTTAAAAGCTCTTGTAACCTTTGCACTAAGATAACTTTGGGGAGGGGTGGAATCCTTCAGGCTTGCTCAGATTAAAGAGCCCTGTCTCTTAGGGTGCAATGACTTCTCCTGTTATCGATCTCTGGGTTCATTGTTGAGACAGTGGACTAACGGACCAACACATTTGCTTGGTTTTCCTCTAAGTAAAAATCATGCTAAGTTAAAGTGGGACATTATCAAAAATAAGAATAATAAGAATAATAGCACACCACCCCAGCTCCCAGACAAACTACAAGGCTAGACCAGCTCTTGCCAATTTTACAAGAACACCCAGGCACTGAGTTTTCACATCCTGAGTCTTTGTGTTCCCTCCTTTTGAATGGTTCAGTCCTCCCCAAAATGTTCATTAGCAAGACCTGGGCAAATATCTCCCTGTGTGTCTTCCACCTCAGAAATGGTATTTGATTCCTTCAGCTTACTAGTCTAACATCTTGGCCCAGGTGGCCAAGAAAGCCAATGGCATCCTGGCTTGTATCAGGGTTGGTGTCGCCAGCCAGAGCAGGGCAGTGACCATGCCCCTGTCCTGGGCACTGGGGAGGCCACCCCTTCAATGCTGGGTTCAGTGTTGGGCCCCTCACCCCCAGAAGGACCTGGAGGGGCTCAAGCGTGTCCAGAGAAGAGCAATGAAGCTGGGGAGGGGTCTGGAGCCCAAGGCTGATGGGGAGCAGCTGGAGGAGCTGGGGGGGTTCAGCCTGGAGCAGAGGAGGCTGAGGGGAGCCCTCATCGCTGCCTACAACTGCCTGAGAGGAGGGGGGAGCTGGGGGGTTTTGGTCTCTGTTCCCAGGTAACGGGTGATAGGACGAGGGGAAATGACCTCAAGTTGTGCCAGGGCAGGTTTAGGGTTTAGGTTGGACATTAGGAAAAATTTTTTCACTGAAAAGCTTAAGCATTGGAACAGGCTGGGGGGGGGGGGGGGGGGGGCCCGTGGAGGTATTTAAAAACTGGGCAGATGAGGTGCTTAGGGACATGGTGTAGTGGCGGGATGGCAGGGTTAGAGTAGCGGTTGAGCTTGATGATCTTAAAGGGCTTTTCCAACTTAAACAATTCTATGATTCTATGGTCTCGAGTCTGAAAATGAACCCATTACAAACATTGTTCTAAAAATGCCATATAGGAAGCTCTCCAATTGCTGCTAAAACAAAACAAAACCTAGCAAGCAGAAAAAAAAACAAAAGCTCTATCTAGGCTCCTAAGGTGTGAGTCTGTTAGGTAAAGGTTACACCAGCAGAAGATCTGTCTGCTCTTCTCTGTGGTACAGCAAAGGGCTCCCCGATCTTTCACATCAGTTACTCTTTGGATACGAGGTGTAGAGAACAAGGCTGGAAAAGTCAGAGAGAAAACCCAAGTAGTGGCGAATGCCTGTTCCCACAAGCTGCAAAGGCATGTTTTCCTATGAATTGTACATCGGTGCTGTGTTTCACAGCCTCGCTGCTGCCTTTCACAAAGCAAGGGCAGTGGAAACGAAGCAATCAGTGTGCCTTGATAATTAAGATGGCAGCTAATGTGAGCTTGGTAGGTCTGGGTTGAAAGAAGGTATATTTTAATTATTAGTGTCCAATTAAATATTGAATACATTTCATTATTGTAGGGGGATCTTGTGTCTCTTGGGGACCCTCAAAAGAGTTAATTAGAGAGTCTGCACGCTTGTAGACATGGTTTGTATGTGCCTCCACCCCCTTCAGTGCTGCTGCAGATCCCAATGCAAGAATGCAGGTGTTTTCCACCCTGTGAGCCTGAAACGGGGTTTTTCTGTGTTCTTTAAACTAACAAGTAGCTATCTACCCTCAACCACATGAAACCTGGCATAAAAATACAAAACAGAGAGCTGATCCCATGCTGCTGTGACTGGAGTAACTGGTTAATTTAAAGCAAGCGTATGCATGTCCCTGCCAGCCTGTAGCTAGAGCAGTGACCACCATATGGACACATCCTCATGTTGGTAAGAACATGTCCAGCAGTGAGCTCTTCCCTGGCTGAGCCTAACCTCAGACGCCTTATTGTGAGTTCAGCTCCCACCGTGCCACTCATGAGCTTTTCAACAGCTATGGCAACAGGTCTGGCTCTTTTTATTTAGGAATGGACCACAGCCCTATCTCTTGGCTGTCCCCATAGTTTAATTGTTGACATGCTCCCTGATTTTCGGCTCATGCAAAATAGCCCACTCCTAGACATTGAATAGGTAGGTAGTCAAAGGATTGTACCGTTGGGGACCATTCTCAGTAAGCTGTTTTGATGCAATGTAGCCTTGTTATTAGGGATAAGAGAGCTCAACCTTGTCAGTGCAAGCCATGCCATGTCAGTAGCTGGAGTAGAGAACAGTGCCTGGACATTGCATCTGCTAATAAAGATGTAGCCTGTGATTATAAGTCAGGGTTTGGCAGCATGTTGCAGAGGTGCAGAATTAGCCAAATAGAGGTGCTGGCCACTCAGGACCCAGCACACCGGTCCAGACCCATGACCTGTCAACATTTAAGGGTAGCCTAAATGTGCAAAATCAGAGGGAAATAAAGCAACCTTGCATGTCATCTGGAAAACGGTGTAATCATCTCATTTGGTGGGGAAGGGGATGACGTGACCCCAGCTGGCAATCAATTCACACGTGGCATCCATCAGGCTGATGTGAAAGCGAGCTACAAATGGAGTGCTTGTCATTAACAGAAGATACATGGAAGAGACAGAGATGGGGAAATAGTCCGTGGGGGGCTATTCCTGAGGCAGCCCCATCTAGCAAATAGGATTATTGGTAATGATGAGATAATTCACTAAGAAGTCATTGTCAGATTTAAGTGACCCTCCTAGATGACAAGGGAACGCTGGGTCTTGGCCTTCGTTTGCTGCCCAGCACGATCTCTGCAATGGGAAACTGGGTGGGCTGGGGGTGGTGACTGCAATCTTTCAGAGTGAAATTATTTCTTCTTCTTCGAGAGAGAGAACCCCTAAGTTTTACATGCAGTATTTCAGACTGAAACTGAATTTATCTCCAACAGATAGTTTGTCTGTATTTTTAAGCCTTCTGTCATGCCACAGCCCATCTGTAATGCATTCATCCTCAGAGAAAAATCCATCCCAAGGGAACCAACACAAAACACAGCCAAGTCCCGCAAACAGCATTGGTAGGAAAAAGATCTAAATCTAGATCTCTGGCTATCACAGTCACTATGTGACCAACCAGCTGCTCCAATATTCAGCAACCCTCACATGGAGATGAGCCAGCAAAATCTGCCCTGTTCAAATCCCCATCAGAAAAGTTGTGCTCATAGCTAGGCTGGCCTAAAATTAGAGTCACTCCAATTTCTTCAGTAGTGTGTAAAGGACTTATATTGTAAGTCCTTTAAAACTCCTACAACACTGGATAAATTTCTAACTTCTCCCATAAACATATTGGCAAATAAAAAGTGTCCTTGGACCTTGGTGCTTTAAAAAGGAAATTAATCCTTATTTTAGTGAGAAACAAAGATAAAACCAGTCTGAATAGTGAAGTTATTACTGTAGTTCCCAGAATTTAGGGCTGTTCTCATTGCATGGATACACAACTAGAAATGACAAAGCAGTCATCTCTTGATTCACACCAGCAGGAAGAATGTTTTGGGAGGCCTCTGAGAGAAAGATGATAATAATTAGATTAATCACACTGGTTATTAATGATGGCTATTGCAGTGCGGTTTCTCTCAAACAGAAGAATGCAGTGACATACAGGCCTGCTGCAATGCAGCCTGACTCTGTTCTCAGCTCTGCCCCTTGTTAGAGGAATCGACCACACGTAAAGTGGTGATGGTTAGAGGTAGCAGATGCGAATCAGACTGCCACCACCTTATAAAGAAGTGTCATAATTAAGCAATCTCACTGTTTTCTCTGTATTTTGCAGAGAAAGCTGTTTCTTGGCCTCCATTGTACTAGGTCCTGTATGGGCCTAATACAAAAAAGATGGTCCATGACACATAATAAAATAAAAAGATGCAAAAACATGCACCTGAACCCAAATTTCCAAGCCCATCTCTTCCTCGGTGTCTTATTCATAGGGAGGCTTCTCATGCTGAGTTTATTTTTCTTCTCCATCAGACAAGTTGTTCTAGGAACAGAGACTGTCTTTCAGAGGAAGACAATAAATTGATCCTATTTGAAATTCTTCTCCATCCATGACCAACACAATTTAAAGTGCTATCAATCTGAGTGGTGGCTTCCCCGGTGGAAAAGATGCAAACCAAAGATTTGGCTTTGTTTGTTTGTTTGTTTGTTTGTGTTGGATTCCTTTACTGATGCTGTTTGTGTTTTCTGTTGTTTTGGTTTTAGTAACACACAGACATAACTGCATCTTTTGGGTGAAGGCAGCTCACCAGCTGCCACTGTTTATTGATTTGTTTATCTTCATTTACCTTTTCAGAAAAAAACCAGGGAGCACAGTTTGTGTCCTTCCTATGACCAGAGTCAAGCAGCAGGGATTCTGGGCATGTACATCTTGATGTAGAAAAAGACCTTGAAGAACGTGAGAGGGACAGCTTTTGAACACCTGGTGACCATATTATTTCATTTGCAAAACTGCAACCAGAATAGAAATGCTGTGGATGCATCACAGTGGTGCAACCAGCAGAGAAGTGGAAGAAGTCAACTCATTGTCATCACAAAGTGTGATGGGTCTGACCTTCACCCTGGTCACCCTATTTAGGCTTCAGGAGCTATAATGAGATACTGGCTCATAAGCCACTTCAGATGACGGGCTAAACCTGCAGAATGGTCACTCTACTGTGCCCTGTTCTTATATGTACCTCTGCTGGTCATGACTGGAGACATGATACTGGGATAAACAGTCCATCAGTTTGAGCTGATGTGGCCATTCTTGTGTTACTCTGGAGTTCATGTTACTTGATAATAGACACCTCTGAGTGACGGTGGCTATCTCCCATTCTCTAAAGGAAGGACAGGACTCACCACACTAATCAAGGCACCTGAATTTAGACGTCTACTTATGAATGTCTCCACGTGAGCCAAATGTCTTTGTCATTTAAGATGCCCAGAAATATCCCACTTGACTTCAGCCTTTTTTTCTGAAGGGCTCAGATCACCAGTGGATGCAGTATCATATCTACCAGTCCCCTGGGGATGAGCTGGGTACTGCAGGGAGTCTCAAATGGCATTAAGTGCTTACTCCACGTGAACAGTGGAGTCTGTAAAGGCTCCCCTTGCTAAAGCAGGTAGCACTTGACAACATGAGCTGGTGTCAGGGATCCACAAGACATTTCTGACCTTAGGTAGGGTTGTTCAGCAAGAACCTTCCTAAGGCTGGCATCACCTGCCCTGCTCTGGGAGGGGAGCTTCTTACCTCCTATGCACTTACTTAGGAGGCTGCAAACCCATAGGTCCATGGTTAGATACTCAAATGAATTGTCAAAGGGAAATTAACTCAAATTGTAATGGGAAAACAGAGCTTGCAGGTTTATAACAAGACTTATGAAACCTCTCTGTATATTTATGTGTATGTCTACTTGTATGCCCTGCTCTAGCTCTTAACAATTTCTTCTTTGATTCTGACCAGTTTCTGCCACATCTGACATAGAGTTAATGGCATCAAGAAGGTGGAATTTTGACAAGTTAGTAGAATCATAGAATAGTTTAGGTTGGAAAAGCCCTTTAAGATCATCAAGCCCAACCGTTCCCCTAACCCTGCCATCCCACCCCCAAACCCTGTCCCTAAGCACCTCATCTGCCTGGCTTTTAAATACCTCCTGGGGTGGGGACTCCACTCCTTCCTTGGGTAGCCCCTTCCAGTGCTTGACAACCCTTGTGGGGAAGAAATTTTGCCTAATGTCCAGCCTAAACCTGCCCTGGCACACAGGGGCGAGGAGGGCCCCCCCCCGCCTCCCCTGCTCCAGGCTGAACACCCCCAGGTCCCTCAGCCGCTCCTCGTAAGTCTTGTGCTCCACACCCCTCACCAGCTTTGTTGCTCTCCTCTGGACATGTTCCAGCAACACGTCTTTCTTGTAGTGAGGGGCCCAAAACTGAACCCAGCATTTGAGGTGTGGCCTTGCCAGTAAGTGACTGGCAGCCAAGTAAAGGACACGAGTCTACCTTTGCTCTGAGGGAAAGCTTGCAAAATGAGTTTGCCCTTTATGAGACACCTGAGAATCCACATGGGAGTGAGTGCATCTGCCAGTAATTGACTGGCAGCCAAGTAAAGGACACGAGTCTACGTTTGCTCTGAGGGAAAGCTTGTAAAATGAGTTTGCCCTTTATGCGACACCTGAGAATCCACATGGGAGTGAGTGCATCCCAGTGGTCTCACCACCGGAAAAGATTTGGCTGGAATTTTCACTTTCTGAGATGCTGGCATTTCTCAAATGGAGGATGCCAGTCTTTCGGGAAATGAGGCTTCCTGAGCACAGCACTGCGGTGGAATGATGTCCTTCATTAAAAAAAGGCAGATTTTCCCTCTGTCCCCCAGATTCTGCTGTCTGTCTGGCTGTTTCCCTGCCCTCCTCAGAAAGATCTACCCCTGACGTGGTGACACAGGAAGCAGGGGGAAACGGTCTGTCAGCAGCAGCAAGAACCTGCTGTGCAGGGGGAATGGTCTGTCTTCCTCATCTTGTCTGAAGTTTTCTCTTTTCTGCTATAATGCTACCCAAAGCAGCACTGATATCTGACATTTTCCAGGTAATCTGACTCCTGTTTGCAGTTTTGTGCTTATCGTATTGACCAGAAGAACGAGCTGGAGCAGCCAACTGCCTCCCTGGGCTGGCTTTCTCATGCCACTCTGCCCTCCAGACTGAGTGCCCTGAGTGCTTCAGTGCAACCCCTGAAGACTGAGAAGGTGAGGACTGAAGGGCCTAATCCCCAGCAAACACTTCTGCTGGCTTCAGTCATGAGATTCTGTTGAAACTGCAGCAAAAGGTCCCTGCTGGAGGGAGAAATCCCCTGGAAGTCAAGAGGAAACCTGTTGAGATTAGGAAAATGCAGCCATTTAGCATTTATCAATCACAGTGATTGATATTGTCAGGGAAAGGGGGTGGGGGAGCAGTCAGCAATGGCTTGGAGACCTGGAACAAATCAGCATGTCGCTGGGACGATGTTTGTTCCCGTACTTTAACACCAGCTGGAGCAAAGCTAGGAGCCATTAATTGACTTTTAGCTCTAACTGTAATCCTGATGTCTTTTAGATGTCAATTAACCACCAGTAATAGGTGGCTAATTGTGTAAGATGGCCTTTCAAATGAGATGTAAGACAGAGACCCAACCACTCTGCGGGCATTAAGGGTCCTTTTGCACGAAAGCGGGGAATGATGAGGGCAGTTTTCTCTGGCCCTTTTCCAGTGTCCTTCATTACGTTACACACTCTGTCTGCATTGGATAATTTTTTGCTGTAGCTATACCTTCATTATAGCTTTTATCTTGTGCTTTTATCTGTCTGGGGGTGTACAGAGTTGTTTTATTGTAATTACATTTAAAGGTCAAGACAGAAGTACCTCACAGGTGCACATTATGGGGTCTACCACCAGTGCTGGCTTTCAATATAGGGCATAGTGAGAAACACAGCTGACAGCTCCTTCCATGAACTGCAGAGTCAGTGAAATCAGCTTTTGCAGAGAACAGCTTCTCCTGCTTGGATGTCCTGAGATCTAAACAAGTCCAGGTATCCGACCTGGGCTGGAGCTTTCCCAGAGGGACATCTACACTGCCAATGCCTACTGTCAAGCATTAATTACACAGATGCACCCATGGTTTTGGGGTCACAGGGGCCCCTATGTGAGTTATCTGCTGGCTAATAGTAAGTAAGATCGCGCTACTGCCTTTCCATTAGGAAGACACTGAAAGATGTGTCTGTCCCCTACCTGGCTGTTTCACACCATTAAATTTGTAGGAATACTATATCTTTGAGACATCTGCATCCTGTTGAACATAGTGGACAGAAATGAGTACAGAAACAAATTAGAAATATGTACTCCTGGACTGCATGGGCTTTTTTTTTTTTTTTTTTTGCTTAGGCAGCAAAAAGCAGGCTACAAAGAGACCTAAGGGCCTCAGAAAAATCATACTCCTTCAGGGTCTCAGAAGTCATGTCCTGTGCCTAGCAAAGCCATAAACAGTTATTACTTTTTCCAGAAGCCATTTCAGACCTCTGATCACTTTTATTTACCCTTCCCTTCCCTATTTCCCATTCAGTTCTCCCTGTTTTGGGGTGAGACCAGAACTACACACTATCCAGAACCTGGAGATATTCTGAGACAGAGATCTTACCTCTTTCCTTCTCTGTTCATGCCACAATAATACCAAACTTTGACTTGCTTGGTTTGACCTACACAAACACTGTGTGAATGCTTGGATCGGACTCTCTCACATGCATCTCTAACCCCAAGAGCACAGATATCTGTCATTGGGCACTTTTCTGCTCCAGCCTTACTGTTGACTTCCCTTCAGGCATCTCTTCTTTGGACTAAGTACTTTCAATTCGTGTTTTCTGGCCTCTGCTGTCATCATGGTCCAACTTAGTCCATGCTCCCGTGTGTTGATGGAGAACCAGTTTTGATAGGATCTAATTTAATTACTCTTTCTCTGCACAGAGCGCCTCTTCAAAAGGTCAGGAGCAGCTGTGAAAGGAAACCATCACCACCCGTGGTTGCCTAGGGTGCATGCAGGTGGTCATCAAGGCAGGGGTTCCTCAGGATCCCTTGCATCCCAGAATGGACATCTCATAAATGACGATGGTGATTCCAGCAACTGTTTTTTTACAAATGCCTCTTGCTTTCTCCTCCTCCATCTGCTGCATGAATTAGCTTCCTGTGCACTGCCATTCATGGAATCATAGAATCATAGAATCATAGAATCACTTTGGTTGGAAAAGACCTTTGAGATCATCGAGTCCAACCTTTAACCTAACCCTGCCATCCCACCACTAAACCATGTCCCTAAGCACCTCATCTATCCTTCTTTTAAATAGCTCCACGGATGAGGACTCTACCACCTCCCTGGGCAGCCCATTCCAGAGCCTGACAACCCTTTCAGGGAAGAAGTTTTTCCTAATGTCTAGCCTAAACCTGCCCTGGCACAGCTTCAAACCATTCCCCCTCATCCTATCATCTGTTAACAGGGAGAAGAGACCAACCCCCACCTCACTACAGCCTCCTTTCAGGCAGTTGTAGAGGGCGATAAGGTCTCCCCTCAGCCTCCTCTGCTCCAGACTAAACAACCCCAGTTCCCTCAGCCACTCCTCGTATGACTTGTGTTCCCCGGCTGCCCACACTATTTCTGATACAGGCCAGGATGCCATTGGCCTTCTTGGCCACCTGGGCACCCTGCTGGCTCATATTCAGCCGGCTGTCAACCAATACCCCCAGGTCCTTTTCCACCAGGCAGCTTTCCAGCCACTCTTCCCCGAGCCTGTAGCGCTGCATGGGGTTGTTGTGACCAAAGTGCAGGACCCGGCACTTGGCCTTGTTGAACCTCATACAGTTGGCCTCAGCCCATCGATCCAGCCTGTCCAGGTCTCTCTGCAGAGCCCTCCTCCCCTCAAGCAGATCAACACTACCACCCAGTTTGGTGTCATCTGCAAATTTACTTAGGGCACACTCAATCCCCTCACCCAGGTCATTGATAAAGATATTAAACAAGACTGGCCCTAGAACTGAGCCCTGGGGGACACCGCTTGTGACCGGCCGCCAGGCTTGCAAGCAGAATGGCACAGAGCACACCGTATCTTTTACATGTCTGTGTCGAATCCTCTCTCTTTGGAAAATCAAAACATCATCTCAAATATGTAGCAGCTTAAATGGGCCAGTATTTGACAGCATTCCCTATGACAGCAGGCTCTTGGGAGGAAGGACAGCACCCTTCACCTCCTCTCAGTCCCTTTCCTCTCCAGTCCAGGGAAAACAGGCAGATCGTCTCGTTGGCACTGTATATTCCAGTGAAAACTTCAACCTGTTCACTAGGAAATGACCTGTCTGACTAGCGGAAGGTGCCAGACTGGTTCAGTCCAAACCATCAGTTACAGGCTGGTGGAGAAGAGAGAGATTTGCAGAGAACTAAGATCTCATCTTTTGTTTTCTCTCCATGTGACCATTTCCTTCTCTCATGGTTGGCATCATGAATTGCCCACAATATTTTCTGAAGGTTTTCCCTCTTCTGCCTGCTCTGACAACCAATGCACTTATTGGAGAAAGGCCTGTTTACAGTTGTCTCTTGCCACCCTCAAGGACTTATGCTGCCAAGGAGATCAGGAGGTGGTATGCTGCTGCAAGAGGTTTCTGTGTTCTTACAAGACCTCAGATGGGCACAGAGAGGGCAGACACAGGTTAAAACACCAGCACCTATCCCAGCAGAGAGGGAGAAAGAAGAGAAATCCTGCAGTGCTGACCAAGTAAATCAGGGAGTTATTAATAGGAACTGGTGGCTGGAGAAGGATATCAGGGTCTGAGCTTCTGTTCACCCACATGCCTGGAAAGTGGAAAGCTTACTGGAAAGCTGCCCAGTGGAAAAGGACCTGGCGGTGATGGTTGATAGCTGGCTGAATATGAGCCAGCAGTGAGCCCAGGTGGCCAAGAGGGCCAACAGCATCCTGGCTTGTATTAGGAATAGTGTGGCCAGCAGAAATGGTGCAGTGACCGTGCCCCTGTGCTGGGCACTGGGGAGGCCACACCTTGAATGCTGGGCTCAGTGTTGGGCCCCTCACCCCCAGAAGGACATGGAGGGGCTGGAGCATGTCCAGAGAAGGGCAATAAAGCTGGTGGAGGGTCTGGGGTGATGGGGAGCGGCTGAGGGCACTGGGAGTGTTCAGCCTGGAGCAGAGGAGGCTGAGGGGAGCCCTTATCGCTCCTTACACCTGCCTGAGAGGAGCGGGGAGCTGGGGGGTGTTGGCCTCTGCTCCCAGGGAACGGGTGATAGGACGAGGTGAAATGACCTCAAGTTGTGCCAGGGCAGGTTTAGGTTGGACATTAGGAAAAATTTCTTCCCCGCAAGGGTTGTCAAGCACTGGAAGGGGCTGCCCAAGGAAGGGGTGGAGTCCCCACCCCTGGAGGGATTTAAAAGCCAGGCAGATGTGGTGCTTAGGGACATGGTTTAGTGGTGGAATGGCAAGGTTAGGGGAATGTTTGGGCTTGATGATCTTAAAGGTCTTTTCCAACCTAAACTATTCTATGACTCTATGATTCCAAGTACAAACCCCAGACTGAACAAGGGGGTTCTTGGTAGAACTGCTGGACACCTTTGGAGCAGGGCTGGCTCATAGCTCAAAATAGAGGCATCCTGAAGATAGGAAAGAGAAAGCAGGGATTTCCTGTTTTAGCATTTTTCCCTGGTCATCCTGCCACGAAGCTTTAACACAGTTCTTCATTTGTTTCTGGAAAGTCAAAGGTCCATGGTCCCAGCACCCATTATTTTTTACATAAATAGATTAACAAGTACTGCTGTCCCTAAGGCTGAGTAGGGTGTCCTCAGGAATGGTGGTAAGTTACCAGTCTCCACCTCTCCCAAACCACACACACTATCCATTAGTTCCCTCCGCACCCTGCCTCTGAGGGAGTGAGATATTCAGCACCACCATTTACCTCTAGAGTAATGTTTTTTATAAGAGCTGGTAGAAATATTTTCCCTGAACAATGTCATTTTTTTTTTAATCTGTATGTTCCCCAAAACCTGTGAAAGTCAGCCAATCCAGTTAACTTTTTTCACGAGCTTCCAGGACTCTGTTCTATGCTTAAGTATCTTTTGCTACTATTATAAATTGAGATGGATGAAACTTTCCTCCCCAGAAGCTGATAAATTTCGAAGGTAGGGACTGAGAATTTGCTAAGCCTTGCAGAAGGAAAGATGTGTTATCATTGCAGAGTTGGATTTCTGTGGTTGTGAGATGCAACTCTGATGTAGTCGTTAGAAAGGAGCAACGTTGCAGCTCACAGTATCATCCAGCTGCATCAAGACCAAAGATGTACTCACAAAACCTCCAGACGTTGCATCTACCACAGTATATGGATTGAAAACCCCATCATTGCAACATTTAATGTATTTTCCCAGGGCAAGAAGATAACCACAAAGTAAAGTTACTGCCATGATCGAGGTTTATGATTGCACGGCATCCAACTCAGTTCATCTGACAATTACAGCAATCCAGGGTCTCGCATCTTCTGCTTCAGTGCCTCGTTATGTTTTGATAGCAGATTGGAGACAGCAGCACAGATCAGGACAAGTGACACCAATGTTCAAGTGCTTGACTGATAAGAAAATCACTCAGGATGTAACTACGGGGGAAAATGACTGCTGTGTTTAAGAAGCACTTCCCCAGCGGGGCAGGGGGGTGTTGGTGGTGGTATTGCTCTGCAGAAGGGGAAAGGAGAAAGGGAAAACCGCTTGCTGAATGGAGATTATTGTCTCAGTAATTTCCATTCTTTACAGTTATCCAAAACTTTGCACCTACAGGGTGCTGGTCCCAGCAGTTTTGAACGTATGGGAATTTCTGCTAAAACCTGCTTTGAGGACACGTACAGGGCTTATTTTACCATGTTCAAAGGTAGAGGTGAAGCAGCAGGAACCCACAGACCTGTATTTTCATCCAGTCTTTGACAGGGCCTCGCTGTGATACCTTAAGCAAAGCACATGGTTGCACAGTGCCTCCGTTTCCTTTCTGCAGAACAGAAATGAGAGAAGAGATTGGCATTTTCAGGAATATGGCAATGTCTTCACAAAGAATCATGGATAACAAGTTCCCTTGTTTTATGACTTCCTGCTCAGCAGTCTAAGTCTACAGCACGCTGCTTCAGACATCACAGAACCATTCCCTCCCTTTTTATCTAGGAGATGGGATTCAGGACCATCTTTTAGTCCAACCTGCTGGTTACACCCAGAGGCACCATCTGAATGAACAAACCACTGTTGAGAGACAACTGTTGAGTCCCTTAATGCAATTTTTTGGCTTGACTGTTACCAAAAGATCAACGTGAGAAAAGAGTATTTTGGAAAAAGAAAGTAGACACAAAAAGCCAAGCATAGCCTTCACGGCAGCTGATGGAAGACCAGCCTGAGGTGCGTAGGCTGCAAAGCTGACATCGTGGCTGCTGGTCCCTGGTGCCCCAACATACACGACTGCCCAGAAGGCAATACCTTGCTGAAATTGGTATGATCATGTCTCCCTCTAGAGACTGTCTCTACAACCTCCAACGGTTAGGACTTACATTCTCCTAATGCTCAAACAGTTCAAAGAGCAGGGACTGGGCTTTGCATCCAGCAGGCTGGAGGTCGCATTCCATATATATCTCCAGGAGATATACTCCTGTGAATTAAGTTATCACTGCTCTCCCCAGTGCTGCAGCAGTGATAGACAACACTGGAGGCATATCACAAGCACATAAATAGCATGCACATCCTGCTGACAGGCAGAAGACTAGCAATATGGAGTTCTCCAGAGGAAGGAGAAGCAATCATTGTCAGGAAAGCAAGTAAGAGGCTGAAATGCATGGCTAGTTCACCTAGCTACCCTTGCTAGACTGGTTTCAATGTGGAATAGAGAAATATGTATCTGTACTTAAAATTACAGTGAATCTGGAGTTGGATCTAGCTTGCAGGATTTCGTTTTCCTCTGTTCAAGTGACTGAAGACTTTGTTAGGAGGTATCCATGTCTGGAAGAAGCTCAGAGCCTGATCAGGTGAGGCAGACAAAGCAGGAAAGCTGGAAGCACAGAGGTTCATTGAGAGGAAACTGAGGTACCAACTGGAACCAAGTCCAAGTCTGCAAGGTTTTATGGGATCTCATGCCACCTGACTGCCCTGAGATACACATATGGGACTAATCTACAACAGTAGACCTATTGGACAGCCATGCTTTTCTGGAGAAGCGTCTGGGGATTCTCTAGAACAACTCAGATAGATATCTCTGTTTGGCCAGCTGAAGTGTGCCCTCTCCATCTGCTGATTTACAGGAGACTGGGTAGAAGCAACCAGACTGACCAGGAATAAGAGGTGGTTTAGGTTGTCCTTCATGCCTTGAATGGAGACACTATACAATTATCTGATGCCTGTATCCATACCCAGAATGCAACTCATCTTGCAAAATCCGTATCCAGTCGTAGAGGCCATTCCCCATACTCAACAAAGAGAGAGACTTTAGCCCCACTACATTGACTGTTTTATATAATTCATCCTTCAGATGGTTTCTACTAGCCAAAGGAATCTACTAGCAAAAGATGAAGGTGGAGTGCTGTCAGAAGTTGTCTCCCCCAAGGGGTTGAGGCTGATGGAGGAGCACCGATGTGCTCACTGCTTATGGATGCTCAAAGATGAAGGTGGAGTGCTGTCAGAAGTTGTCTTGCATTTCCCCACAATGTGGTTTTCCATCAGCAAATATCATTTCACAGGAGCAAAAGTTCACCTGACCCCAGAGGGCTTCTAATGAACATGATATAAAAATGGTTTCTCAGGTCCTGTCTGGGTCAGAGGGGCACAAAGGATGAGATTAATTTGTAGATTAAGATATTTACATTTAGGTGTTGATGTCCACAGATGTTAGAGGGTGATTCAGCTACCTAAACCTGTATCTGATGCCATCTGAGATGTCCTGAGATATTTGATGTGGACCCACCAGGCATGTCAAGGACTTGGAGAGATGTCTTCTTCTACAGCAATGTTTGGAGACCAGTTGAAGGCCTTGGGGCACCTCCACTGTTGCTGGATACTTATGTCTAGCCAAGAGAGCTATGTCTAAGATATCTGCATCTGGACTTGAGTCCATACAGCATGTCAAGATAACTGATTCCACTGTGGGACCCCACCGATATTCCTATGGTTGTGACAAGTCTGAGTTCAAGGCTAGAACTTGATGGTGAACCTGCTCCTGCTCCAAGGATGTTGACTTGAGTCCTCTCAGTGGGTATTCACTTGTTTGCTGTTCTGATGCTGTGAGGGATCCACATTCAGGTCCTTCCAGGGCCAAGACAGCCTTGATTGCAGCTATTTCACATCCCAGTGAGTTCATTGATGTCTAGGGTAGAAGACATTTCCTTTCTCTTGCATGGGGAGCATTTCAAAGGCTTTGCTTCCATCCTGATGCAGAATAAAAATTTATGCTTGAATTATTTTCTTGCACAGATGAATTCTTGATTTCTGTTCTGCTCTGATGTCCAAGATTTTTCCTAGTACCTGTGTTTGTAGCAACAGGATTAATCTTTCATGAACCAGGAAGACTAAAGGAGGAGAACAAGCTGTGTCATTGGGAAACTGAGAAGAAAATTGGAAGACAGCCCCACTCTTAAAGGGGGCAAATTAGATCCCTGGCTGGGGAGATATGGTACAAGATGAGGGTCTTTCCAAGATCCTCGGAGCTGCACATAGTACCTAGTTTAATCAGAGGATTAAATCCACCAGCACAGTAAGGTTGATCTCCCCACATCCTGCCCACCGCACCTCTGCAAATGAGTGCAGGGACAATAGACCAGGCACTTTACCTGCTGCTTCCCCCTCTTTGCTGAGGAGAGCAGAGCTGGCTACCTGAACCTGCAGCTATGGGAAATCTCTGCCATTGAGTCCATGAAAGCTCTTAGGCCAGCTGTTTCCCCATCCCAGATCTCATCTGAACTGCCTGCAAAGTGTCCTTGCCATTAAGGGCTGGCTGTGCTGTTAGGCACTTTGAGATGAAGTCACTTCCAGCATTCAAAGTAACATACCCAGCATGATCCAGACAGAGAGGGAGACAGCGAGGGCAGCGCAGGTCAGAAAGGGCGTGCTACCTTGTACCTCGGAGATCTCCAAAGCATCGCTGCCCAAAGAACAGGGCCAGCTACTGCTGCAGATGAAACCAGAGAGGGAGGTTTCACAGAGAGGTGTTCCTGCTTTAAACACTTCTAAAGTTTCTCCCCAAACAAGGATTAAAACAATAAAAATAACAATGCAGGAAGAAAGTGGGGAGGGGAGGGAACTGCAATAAGAAGCAGCACAAAAAAATACCCTATAAAGAAGCAGACAGCAGCATTGCCCAGGTAGAGCTGCCTCAGCTGGTGTTGGTGCTTTGGGTTGCTTGGAATATCTTCCTCTCACACCACACACCAGCACACACATATATAAACACCTATCCCTATAAGCAGTGATAGTATTTTGTAATTAAAGGTGCCCCACAGCAAGTCTGTGCTCAACAGAATAATACTATAATCTTTACAAATCCCTTTGCTTCCTTGAAAAGATGCAGCTAAGTCAAAGACAGAGGCATAGGAAAAAATAATAGCACCAAAGGCACTCAGGATGCAATAAAACAGAGGATTAGATCTACATTACTTTCATTACATTATATTGTATTTTTATTATTAGGTCCACAGTTATCATTTAATCTTATAGCTGCTGTGTCTGATAGAGTGGAACAAAAACAAATGGAATTCATCCCCCACACACACACCAAGGAATTGGAGATTAAGGAAAGATTAACATCACATGTAAATGAATGAAAAAATGTAAATTACCAAAAAAAAAAAAAAAAAAGGAAAGAAAAGGAGGTGTGTTGGGGCTGGGGAACACTTGGGAAAGCCACCCTGGTGTGAGGCTAAATCTCCTTTATCTCTGTCCACTTTCATACGGTAGGAAGGGAGAAGCAGAGACCTCGTCCTCATCCTCCCCCGTGTATTTAGGGCCGCTGCTCTGAGCTGAAGGTATGAATCTCACTTGCACTGAGCAGCCCCTTGTGATGGAAACAGCCTGCTATGCGGAGCAGTTTCCCAGGACGTACAAAGAAGGACTCAAAGTGCCACACGGCTTTCAGCACTGGGGGGAGATGATGAAACTGGTGGCATGGGGAATCCAGGGGCCATCTCTCTTCTCCCTTGTCCATCTTACAGTGGGATGAATCAGCCCCATTTTTTACTTTGGGAAGCTTAAATACCTTTTTTTCCTACCTTGCCCTTGCGTTGGTGTAAGAGAGGCACAGCAGGCAAGCAAGGTCTTTGCAAGAGCAATGACCAGGCAGTTCAGCTGGTCCATCGTTCTGCTCCGAGAGCACACAGCGCACGAGACTCGGCACCCACAGACTAGCCAATATTCCTGCCTTTGCAGGATTAATTTCTGGAGGAGAGAAATGGCTGACACAAGCCAGGTATTTCTTGGCTGCAATCCTATTTACCAAGAGCATTCAGAAAGGATTTACAAACCTAAAAGGGGATTTATAGGAAATTTAGGCACCTAACTCTAAAACAGCGATCCTGAAAATCCCCACTCAACAATCACCTAATCCCAGAGGCTCCTAAGCTACACCGGTACCAGTTTTTTCCCCTTAAAGCTCTGCCTATAGCCATGTACAGAAGATCCTCGGTTGTGGCAAAGCTCCTAACCAGAAATCCCCATGCTCTATAGATCACCTATCCTGATCATCCCTTTATCCACCAGCAGTCCCGAGAGACCCTGAGGCACTCTGCATTCACAGAGGCAAAGTTGTTGATAATTTATTTTAAAACACAGCGGCTCCTTCTTCCCTCCATCCATACAATAGCTCAGGATAGTTGCTTGGGCTGAGGGAGCCCAAAGCATGGTTCCTCCTCCACCTGACTCAAACTCTGGTGTACATAGAGAGTATAAGTGAAGAGGACTTAATGGAGTGGAGCCTTTTTTGCATTAGTTCCACAGCAAAGAGAGGCAGCTTTCTCCCTCACCCTGAGTACCTTCAAGCTGATGTTTGTGATGGTTTAAAGTGGCATTTTATGAAGGAGAAAGAGAGAAGTCCTGCAGCTGATCCCAGGCTCCATGCTGGGCATCTGTGTCACTGGTGCTGGAGACCAGGGAGAAGGGAGGAGGTGGTGGGGAGAGGGAGGATGAAGATACCCCTGGGGGCACCTGACAGTGAAAAGGAACAAACTCCACTATGGACATCGCATTCTTCCCAGGGAAGACTTCAGGGTGGTGAAAACTCATTGTAACCCTTTCCTTGATTGTGCCTGAAGAGAGACCAAAGCTGTCAACCCTGGTATGCAGGAGGACACTGGCAGTGTGAACATTACAACAGGGAAAGTGTCAGCTATATCAGGTATATTGTGTTACTAATTATACTTTTCTTTACAAATTAGATAATTTGGATGATTGGAGTGCTAAAGTATTAATTAAGCTAGCAATAAACACTATTTTTTTGCTCCGTATATCTAGTTTGTTCCCTTTAGCCTATAATAAGATTCACAGAAACACAGAATCACAGAATGGCAAGCATCGGAAGGGACCTCGGGACATCACCCAGTCCAACCCCGCTGCTAAAGCAGGCTCACCTAGAGCAGGGGGCACAGGACTTTGTCCAGGCGGGCTTTGAATATCTCCAGAGAAGGAGACTCCACAACCTCCCTGGGCAGCCTGTTCCAGAGCTCTGTCACCCTCAAAGTCAAGAAGTTCTTACACGTATTCAACTGAAACTTCTTCTGCTTCAGTTTGTGCCCATTACCCCTTGTCCTGGCACTGGGCACCACTGTAAAGAGACTGGTTCCATCCTCGTGACATCCACCCTTGAGATATTAGTAAGTGTTGATGAGGTCCCCTCTCAGTCTTCTCTTCTTCAGGCTAAACAAGCCCAGCTCTCTCAGCCTTTCCTCATAGGGGAGATGCTCCAATCCCTTAATCAGCTTTGTAGCCCTCCCCTGGACTCTCCCTAGGAGTTCCTCATCTTTCTTGAACTGGGGAGCTGAGAGCTGGACACAGTGCTCCAGATGGGGTCTCACCAGGGCAGAGCAGAGGGCAAGGATTACCTCCCTCACCCTGCTGGCCACGATCCTCTTCATGCACCCCAGGATGCCATTGGTCTTCTTGGCAACAAGGGCACACTGCTGGCTCATGGTCAGCTTGTCATCCACCAGGACTCCCAGGTCCCTCTGGGCAGAGCTGCTTTCTAGCAGGTCAGCCCCCAGCCTGTACTGGTGCATGGGGTTCGACCTCCCCAGGTGCAGCACTCAACACTTGCCCTTGTTGAACTTCATCAGGTTCCTCTCCACCCAACTCTCCAGCCTGTCCAGGTCCCACTGAATGGCAGCGCAGCCTTCCGGTGTATCAGCCACTCCTCCCAGTTTGGTGTCATCAGCGAACTTGCTGAGGGTACACTCTGTCCCCTCATCCATGTCATTGGTGAATAAATTGAACAAGACCGGGCTGAGTACTGAGCCTTGGGGAACCTCATGAGCTATTGACCTCCAACTGGACTCTACCCCACCGATCAGAACCCTCTGAGCCCTGCCATTCAGCCAGTTCCCAATCCACCTCACTGTCCACTTATCAAACCCACACTTCCTGAGCTTCCCTATGAGAATGTTATGGGAGACAGTGTCAAAAGCTTTGCTGAAGTCAAGGTAGACAACATCCACTGCTCTCCCCTCATCTACCTAGCTGGTCATGCCATTGTAGAAGGCTATCAGATTGGTTAGGCATGATTTCCCCTTGGTGAATATTACTGTAATTGTGCTTCTGCTGAAGTTATGACCTCTGTTCAAGTATTTCACACTCAGCTGGAAGATCTGATCTGCAGTCATCCAGGGCATCTGAGCTCCATAAGTATGGGGTTTTAGGACGACCTCTGTCCTCAACATTTCCTCTTGATAGTTATCTGTGGATGGCAATGCATGATGCTCACCTTCCTATCTGTCCAAGAGCTATGGCTGGGCTTCATCTAAGCCAATATGTATATTTGCAACAGAGACATCTCTGTCTCAGCCAGTCACCCTCAGATGCCTTTACAGTCTTGGAGAAAAAAAAAAAAAAAAAAAAAAATTTCAGGGTGCAGTCTGTTTCTAAGGCAGACATCTTTGTGCTATAGGAGAACCAGGGGTGACTGGCTCAGACACAGACCTACAGTGCAAACATCTGAATTCAAATGCTGCTTCTGCCTTCTGTATTCCACTCCTGAATCGTACTGGCAAGGTCCTACAAGAGTCAACACCTCTGGCTCTGGAGTCCCTTTTGCATGCAATCCTGCACACAGAGTAGATAGAAGCACCAGGAACTTTTTGCTCAAAGACAGACGATTCCCCATCCTGCACTGGCTATGTGTTCAGTGGCCAGCAATCTCTGCCCCTCTGTTCACCCCCAAGTCAGGATCCTGTCTGCTTCAGCTGCTTGCTGCTAGATTTCTCCAGATCTCCCTGGCTTGTGCCACATGGGCTCCTGAAGAAAGGACTTATCTCACCTTCTATTGTCCAAAAGGTAATATAAACTAACCTTACAGGACAAAGTCAATGGAGAATGAAACTTCCAGATGCATGCCACTTTAATGTGCAAGGAGTAAACTACCCTATGTGTCTGGTTTGACTGCAGAAGGAGCTGAGAAAAATATTTAATTCCTGGATAGCTAAATTGAGGAGACAGCATGTGTCCTCTGCCTGGGTCTCAGTCCACACAGCCTACCTGCTGCTTGGGCCATTGCTTTGGGTAGTGGATTCTGCTGCTTCCAGTTATTGCACTATAAAATGGTTTAATTGCTCTTTTCACCTCGTTTGAAATTAGGGTGATGATCATTCCTTATATGTACCTACAAATGTCTCTCTTGCAGACCTGCTTGGTGTTGGCCACTGACTCTTTTCAGTGGTGTAGCAGACTCTGGCTGTTCATGCCTGGAAGCACAAGCTGATTGAGTTTTTTAATTTTATTGAGGCTTCTCTGTACACAGTCTCTCCATGGCCAAGGGGTCCCCCTTTACCCTTCTCACCTTAGGTTGCCTTTCAGCACATTGAAATCTATGCTTCCCAGAGCAATACATGCACTGCATGCTTCTGCTTTCTCTCTAGTTAATGCATCTGAACTACATCTGGAGTCACCTTGACAACAAAATCCTGATTTGTCTTTAAATGGCACCTTTTCTTTTCCCCTTCCACTACTTGTGTAATGCTTTATATTACCCACACACATGTGGCAACTGTCCTGCACACCGTGTTGTAATCAGGAAGGACAGAGCAAGGAAAATGAATTTGAAAAGAAGTAAGGACTTAATGCCACTGTTATTCCTGCAGCTGAATTATTCTAGTGGCTCACAGGATTATCACATGGTAAGGGGGAGAGTGTCAGAAGATCCTACATGTTCATACCAGGCTTGGGTCTGTCCCTTCCTTGTGATCTATCATTTTTCTATTAGATAGAAAAGCCCCAATCCTCAAACCTTAAGACATCCAGTGAGAAAGCCAAAACCAATTTCAGCCAGTTTGTATGGCCAGCCACACTTCATGAATAAGACAAAGCTTTAAGTGACCAGACAGAGAACAGCTTGCAACTGGAAAATCAGCCATGTCTCCTGTTTTGTGCTGTGATTATTTATTATCTGTCTTTCAGCAGTGTCCAGGGTTTCATGCAGGATCAGAATCCCATTGGGCTCACTGGAGCACACCCAAACACTAAGATGTGTTCACTAACATGGCAAAATATTGTCATCTAACTTATAAAATAACTAGCAGGGAACTAAAAGTATGAGGGAAGGACAGCATTTAGTCAGGCAAGGTGACATAGGTTCTTCAATTCTTCAGCAAGCTGGGGACTAGAAAACTTAGGAGCAATCAGCCACTGCATCAGGTAAAGAAGAATGTGTGAAGTTTTAGCTCACTTAAAGTCATGTAAAAGTTCACTGAGGGTCTGGTCAAAACCCCACTGAAATCAGCAAGAGCCTTTCGACTATTTTTTTTTTCCCCCCTGAAGAATAGTGCTGCAAAGAAGAGACTGCAAGTTTCAACTACAGAGAGCTGTAAATCACAGGGCATCAAAGTTTGAAAACCCTCTGAACATACCTCCCTCCAGCAATTACTTATCTGCTAGCTTTTGTACTGGAGGGAAGTATAAGTTACCTGAACTTCTGTTTGCAAACACATTTCTGTGGGAGACACATATGAATATAAAAGCAGCATCCCAGAACTGCACTGATGGGCATTGCTTACTGGTAAATGCAAATTTCTGCAGAGCAGGAGGAGATCTGCAGTGCTTCCCTGAGGTCAGAAGGAGCTATGAGCTGCTATGAGTGTGATGGAATGGGGCAGCTTGCCGTTACTGAAGCAAGCGGCCACCATCCATCTTCCCCAGCTTCCCTCTCCTCCACCTCATCCTCCCAGCCTTGCAGTCCTGCTCACATCCTTCGTCCGACCCATGCTTTTGCCTAGGCTGAGTTGATGGAGCTCGTGAAGCCAGAGAGACGTGATTCATGTATGTGAACCTCTCTGGGTCTTGGTTCAACTTTTGCCATTGTAAGGAACTACAGCAGCAGGGCAACAGTCAGATGAGGACAAGATCCAGCAGCAGTATTTCTCATCCAGCTGCACCTGCCTCTATTTTGGGATGCTGGCACATCACCTTTAATGAGTGTAGCTCAGCAAATATGATTTTTTTGCTGTCAGTAGCAGAAGGCCCCCAACCTTGCACTGACTCAACACTGCAGGGTGTCAGGACATCTCTGGTCTTGCTGTGCCTTAAAGCTGGGTGTGATCACAGGTGTCCTGTGGCCAAGGGCCTCATGCCCGAACTGCCTGAGCTCAGCGCTGGGGACACCCCATATGGCCAAGGGCTGCCACCCTGGGCAGGTGCTGCCCAGAAAACCCCAGCCCTTTGTGTGCCCAGGCTGGGTGCTGGGCAGCTCTGCCACTGGTGCTGGGGACCAGGGAGAAGGGAGGAGGTGGTGGTGAGAGGGGAGATGAAGATACCTGCAGGTGGTCCCAAGAGTGAGGAGGAAGAAACCCCACCATGGACACCACACCCCTCTCAGGGAAGATCTCAGGGTGGTGACGACTCATCACAATGCTCTCCCCGACTGTGCTCAAAGACGACTGAATCTGTCAACCTTGGAATGAAGAGGGATGTTGGTAGGGTGAGCATCACACCAGAGAAAATGGGTATATACCAGCAAGTTTTCTTGTGTAACAATTCTAATGTTACTATTGGTATTGAGTCTCATCTGTATCAGTTTGGATTATGAGTGTCAGTTAATTAACTTTCACACTATAGTTAGATTAAATAATAATAATTTATTATTTCCTTGTACATGGTCTGCACCATTTTGCACATAATAAAATCCTGGATGTAACATGAGGACCATTTCAGACCAGTTTGCAAGGATTACGGTGGCAAGTGAGCTAAAAAAATAACAGCAAGTGAATCCCACAATGCAATTGTGGAATAGGGGAAAGCAGGAACGATGTTATCTGGTCAGCTGAAGTAGGCATCCAGAGAAGACCAAGTGAGACCCAGGGGATTTGAATGGGTTGAGTATTTATTGGAGAAGGAATGCAGCAGCATGTGACCTAGTGATAGCTGAATTTTTTCAGGCATTTTTTTATTTCAGAAGGGGAAGAAAAGCAATATGGGAAAAAATGTGGAAAATCTAAAGGTGAAAGGTAACTTCTTCCAGGCTATCTCAGCGGCAGTAACTGTCACTTTTTTAAAGAATTGAAGGAGTAAGAACAGCAAAATAGAAACAGACTTGACAAAGCGGGTAACAAATGTGAAATAATACTGCTTCCTTGGTAGACAGTCCCAGTAGCAATGAAATAAATATTGGCTCTTGCTGAAAAAGTCCATCAAATACATATCAGCAAACCCCAGTGTCAAAGGAAAAAAAAAAAAAAGGGAAGAGACCGTGATGGTTGTACCAGGAATGCTGTAAGAGCCTGAATATTTAGGCAGGAAGAAAAAAAATAATTACATGTAAAGTGGAAAGAAGGCTGCAAGTTTAATACAAAAATAAAGGAAAAGCCCAACTGTAGAGGAGTAAAGCCAAGATGACTAACATACAGAGTGAATAAAAATTAGTTAACAACAACAACAAAAGAAAGGTCTGGAAGTTACTCCAAATAAAAGGAAGGCAAAGGGAAGAACAAGCCCATCCTTTCATTGGGAAGGAAAACATACAGCTTGTGATGCAGAGATGGTGAAAAGTGGACTATATTTTCAGAAAGATAGTAGGAAATTTCTGTCTTATTGATAAAAAAAAAAAAGGTTAATTGTGATCATATAGATTATGCAATTAATTATAAAATTGATGTAGAAGAAAGAGCCCCGAGAGAGAAGACCGGATTAAGCAGTGTGGAGGTAACACAGATGCATCTGACCCATCAGGACCTCACAGAATCAACTTGAATGCTTAAGCAATTGGGTCCAAACACCTAAGTCATTTCATTCAATAATTCAGGGATGGCAGATGAGGTCCCAGAGGACAGGACCGCAGTGAGCGTGACAACTGTCTTAGAAAGAAGAAAAACAAAAGACCAATCAGCCTAATTTCAATGCCCAGGAAGATCTTGAAGGAAATTTCTAAATTTGTCTGATTAAAAACCAGCATCAAGAGCTCTTTAAAAGACTGCCAGCAAGGACAGATTGAGAGCTGCCTAGAGAGAGATGGCTTCCTTCCATATATACACAAAGATCTTCCATATCAACAAGTCTTTGGATCCCTTATTGATACCCACCAAACTCAGCCATGGTCATTCACAGCACAGGACACACTCATCTACAAAAATAAGTCTTTTCCCTTCAAAATGTTTTCCCATCTCACAGATATGCGTCAGCACCCACACATTATGTTACTTTGATTTTCCTTTGACCGACTGTATATGAAGGGGAGTAAAGAATTCCAAGGGGCACATGCACATTCTGTCTGAGACCTTATAACTGAGGTCACTCATGATGTTATCAGGTGTAGGTTTCTATTTCTAGAGCAATATCGGTTGTCACAGTCATTGGCTTTCCCCCGCCCTCATGTTCCAGAAGAGATCTCAAGAGGGAAAGCGGGGGTGGGGAGAAGAGAGAGGTTTGGAATTATAATGCAAAAAGTCATGTGGTTCCGTTTTTTAGGTCATCTTGCCAAGTGGATAGATTTATCTTGTCCCCAAGGCCCATTGTCAGGATTAGAGAAAGCACAGAATACTTCCCCTCCTGTTTCAGCAGAGATGCAACCTGCCGCCTCCTTTCCCTTTTCCTCTTTGCAGCAGGAGCTCCCAGAAGCTAAGAACTAATTTCAACGCAATGCATCCTTTAACATATCAAGTTCTGGAAGCCTTCTTTGCTTTATCGATTTAACACATTCCTCTTACAGCTTTGACCCTGGAGATCATTGCAGCATAAAGAATGACAGCATGAAAAGCAGCATCACACCAAAGAAAGCAGCTTGCCTCTCCGTGACTGCTTCCGAGAAGTACAGCAGTTTTAAGGTGTGGCTGCTTGCAGGAGTTTGGGACTGGTGTGGTGACCCAGGAGGTCTCTTCTGGTTCTCTGTCCTCTCTTCCCTTGTCATGAGTCCAGAAAAGAGGATGATAGATTTGCCATCCAATATTTACATATATGGACAGAGCAGCTTTGATTCTGAGGCTAGGAGGAAAGAAAATTAACCTGGGGCACTTGCTTGCTTGGCCCAGCTTGCTGGATTTTTTCCCTCAAATATTCCAAAGACATTTTTTTAAACAGGGAAAAAACCAAAAACTTTTTTCTGAGCAATCTTCTTGACTTTATCCTGGCCCACTGCTAGTTTACAAGATGAAAAGAGGCAATTTTTGAGATGCAGATGTACCCATCTCACCGAGGCAACAGTGGTCAATACAGAACAAGTACAACCTGCCCACAAACCCCATCTACCCACAGAGTCACAGAATGGTTTGGGTGGGAAGGGCCCTTTAAAGGCCATGTAGTCCAAACCCCCTGCAATGACCAGGGGCATATTCAATGAGATCAGGTTGCTTAGAGCCCTGTCCAGCCTGACCTTGAATGTTTCCAGGGATAGGGCATCTACAAGCTCCCTGGGCAACCTGTGCCAGTGTTTCACCACCCTCATTGTAAATTATTTTTCCTTATAGCTAGTCTAAACCTACTCTCTTTTAGTTTAAAACCACTACTCCTTGTCCTATCACAACAGGCCCTGCTAAAAAGTTTGTCCCCATCTTTCCATAGGCCCCTTTTAAATACTGAAAGGCTGCAGTGAGGTCTCCCCAGAGTCTACCCATGCAGCAAGGTACAGTAGGGACACTTCAAGGGACAGCAGACCCTCTTGTAATCCCACCACAAGAGCAGATGGGATTGATGTTACCTGCTAGTGTCGTGGTTTGACCCTGGCTGGACACCAGGGCCCCACCAAAGCCACTCTATCACTCCCCTCTAACCGGACAGAGGAGAGAAAAAGTAAATCAAAAGGCTCGTGGGTCAAGATAAGGACAGGGAGAGATCATTTTATCAGTTACCATCATGGGCAAAACACGCTCAACTTAAAACAAAAATTAATTTATTATCAATCAAAATCAGAGAAGGAGAGGAGAAAAACTGCTAGATCTTAAAAACCTTCCCCCCACCCCTCCCTTCTTTCTGGGCTCAACTTCACTCCCAG
>NW_009258662.1:2110137-2116131 GCF_000687185.1 Egretta garzetta
GATCCGGTCCAGGCTCCCCATGGGGTCACAGTCTCCTTCCTTTGGGCATCCACCCGCTCCAGCGTGGGGTCCTCCACGGGCTACAGATGGAGATCTGCTCCACCGTGGACCTCCATGGGCTGCAGGGGGACAGCCTGCCCCACCACGGTCTCCACCATGGGCTGCAGGGGAATCTCTGCTCTGGTGCCTGGAGCTCCTCCTGCCCTCCGGCTGCACTGACCTTGGTGTCTGCAGGGCTGTTTTCTCTCGCATCGCCTCACTTCTCTCTCCGGTTACTGAGCCGCAGACAGTTTTTTTTTCCTTCTTAAATATGTTATCACAGAGGCGCTTCCACTGTCGCTGATTGGCTTGGCCTTGGCCAGTGGCAGACACAGGGAAAACTTCTAGCAGCTTCTCACAGAAGCCACCCCTGTAGCCCCCCCACTACCAAGACCTTGCCAAAGAAACCTAATACAGCTAGGCTAGACAGTATGGGGATCCTAAGTGCTGGAAGCACACCAGGTTCCTAAGAAATTCACCCCGGAGTGATTTCAGCATGTAAATCACATCAACAAGGAGCAAAACCAGCTTTATAGCCAACCTTGAACAGCTCCTGTACAGCCATATCGACACAACCAGTGAGGATAGGAGTAATTTCTCTTGGCTTGAGATGCCCCCAGCCAAGCTAACTACCCCTGCTTAGTCACCAGAAAACCAGTCCTGTCATCCTAAAGTAGACACTTGCCCAAAAGAACCAGGATTTACAGTAGTCTCCACTGTCCATAAAAGGATCCAAGGGCAACCAGCTCAGCTACCTCTGCCCACACTTAATCTTCCAAATCCCATCTGGAGTGACAGTGTGGTTCTGCTTCCCTCACAGTTTAAAAGGTCCATGTAATCTCTGAGAATACTAGCAATAGTTGTTAGCATTCACTGATAACCCAGACATGTATTATTTTCTCTGAACACCAATAAGTTTTGTTTGTTTTTCCTTGTACAAGACTCTTTTTAATCTTTGTTTTGACCTTAAAAAACCTGCCAGTGTTAGTCCATGAAATCAGCTTAACAACTTTCCCATCCTTTCACTTCTGGTTTATGAAAATAATTTCCCCATTGGTTCCACTTTCCTCCTTCATCCCCACAATTTCGCATTTGTTGTTGTTGTTATTGGTTATTTCTGTCTCCTGGTCCCTAGCAGTTCCGGTTCCCTGCAGAGAAATTACAGATTGCGGTAATAATTAGTTTGTAGTGTTATCTGCTTCTGTCCCTCTAATAGCTATCGGAATAAAGCTGTCACCCAGCACTGACCGTCTCATGTAATCAGAATAATATAAAAATAACCTTCCCCAGTGCTGGTAGTGTTTTTCTTGCCTTTTTTTCCTTAATTGTGTTTGTTAATCAGAAAACACAATTAATTTTCCTGTTTCCATGTTTGCAGCTTCATTTTTTTTCCCTCCAAGATGAGCTTGATTGTGTTCCTATTTATTTGGATATTTTCTACCGCCCTCCTGCTAAAGCAACTTGCATCAGTTTTGGGGGGAGGTAACTCCAAATTTTCATTTGAGTTTATTTGTTTGCTGGTTTTTACAGGTTATCCCTGTTTCATTCTGCCTGTGATTTTAACCCAGTTTAAATATGGGATCACACTGTTTTTAAAATCATCCCAAGTCAGTACAAGAGACCCTGGGTCATAGAATCATAGAATCACAGAATGTTTTGGGTTGGAAGGGACCCCTAGAGGTCATCTAGTCCAACCCCCCTGCAGGGAGCAGGGACACCTTTAACCACATCAGGTTGCTCACAGCCCCGTCCAACCTGGCCTTGAATGTTTCCAGGGATGGGGCCTCCACCACCTCTCTGGGCAACCCGTGCCAGTGTTTCACCACCCTCATTGTAAATAATTTCTTCTTATATCTAGTCCCTGGAGTCTGTTCTCACTCCATCACTCACTTCCCCACAGGTTGTCTGGCGTACAGTGCTCAGTGCCTTGGTTTCCTCAGCTGCATCACTGGTACTGACTGGTTGCATGGTGCTGTCTCTTGAGTTCTTCAAGACAGGCTCATGCTATGACAACTTTGGAGCCTTGATCAGGATTTTCAAGTCCATGCTGACTTCAGTAGGAAGCATATTGAGGAAATTCTGTGTCTTGTGAGCACAAAATATGTTCCTGTGGGGACAAAATATGCTTACTGTGGATGCTGGGTAATACAAGGTTTTCTGTGCATCAGTCCTCCCAGGAGAGGTTACCTGAAAGCCCCCACAAAATGGCTCACATGCATACAGTGTTCTGATCAAAGCAGTGCCTACAGAAGAAGTGCTGCCTTCCCTTGGAGTCGGTTGCATTGGTCTATAGTTCCCTTGGGATGAGCCTCGCCAGGATCAAAAGCCTCATCTGGCCTCCAAACAAGGAAGTAGGAGGCACACATGAAAGAAGGCATTTGGATTTGCCATTATATTAAGATGCATTTCCTTTTTTTTTTTGAACATGTTATGGTAACTAACTTACTGAGTGATTAACCAAGGAGGTTTCCCTTTCCATAGAATCAAGGGCACCAATTGCTCCTCAGGTCCACCCCTTGAAAGAGCTTCCACAAGTAGTTTTGTCACAGACTGTGCAGAGAAGAGCCAGTATTCACCCTGTGTAATCACAGATGTCTAAATTAAGGGTACAGTTTCCTTTAGCTGATAGACAGTGGAGAGATGTGCATGTCTGGGGTTGTTTAGTCTGGAGAAGAGGAGGCTGTGGGGAGACCTTATTGCCCTCTACAATTGCCTGACAGGAGGCTGTAGTGAGGTGGATGTTGTTCTCTTCTCCCAAGTAACCAGTGATAGATAAGAGGAAACAGCCTCAAGTTGCACCAGGGCAGGTTTACATTGGATGTTAGGAAAAATTTCTTCACCGAAAGGGCTGTCAAGCACTGGAAGGGGCTGCCCAGGGAAGGGGTGGAGTCCCCATCCCTGGAGGGATTTAAAAGCTGGGCAGACGAGGTGCCTAGGGACAGGGTTTAGTGGTGGGATGGCAGGGTTAGGGTAATGTTTGGGCTTGATGATCTTGAAGGTCTTTTCCAACCTAAACGATTCTATGATTCTGTGATTCTATGATTCTGTGTTCACAGGAGGCTTCAGTCCACTGAATTTCAGGAACAATGCACAGGATACTTGAATGTGAAGTATGGGGCTCTCTTGGCTCACAGAAGTGTGGGTAGTGGCACAGCAAGGCAATATTGTCCCAACCAAACCAAAGCTCAGACTCATATCTGCTTGGATGAAAGCAAGATCAAGAGTTGGAAACATAGGGGAAAAACACCTACCACAAAGTACATCTCTAAGCAAAGGAAATCTCCCAGTTTAGGACCTTAGAAGAACCATGGAGTTGGTCCACGGACACACCAGCAATAAAAGAGCCAAATTTCCTCTGCTACAAGACACACTACAGAGGGAACAACTCAGAGGAACTGAGCAGTAGTCCCTCATCACAGTCAAAGTGGTGGAAGCACATTTCAGGGCTGCCCACAAAGCCCTTGCTTAAACTTCAAACTTGATGCTTGGAAAACACTTGAGTCTGGGGCCATTCTGGGAACAGGACCATGGGAATTTCTTACTTCAAAGTAGCTCGATTGCACAGCTCAGCTGTCAAATGTGAGACATATTTCAGGAAACCACTTATGATCAATCCACTGAGTGAAACATCAGGAGGGTTTGCTTCAAATTCAAAGTAGTTTCAATCAACTGATAGACGAATTATTATTCTATTATTATCCACTTGGTTGCTGTTACAACCCCCGCGAGCATTAAAAGTCAACATCACTCTGTCCTGGTGCTAAACCTGATAGCAAAGTGAAAGATAAGGGAGCAGAGAAAATGGACTGAAAAAGGAAGTAGGAACAATGTCAACAGGGACAGGACATCTGTTGGGACAGTATGTCATGTATATACAGGGCAGGGCAGCAGTGCTTCAGAAGGATGCTTGAATGCTGTCACAGATCACAAGATGAGTGTCTGCAAGATATGGGATGAAATACTTGGGACTAATTCTTTTGTCTCAAGTCAGTGTGAGGAAGGCTTCGGCTAGAACTGTGTTCCTCCCAGAAAACATGGGTAATTGGGGAGGACCACAAAGGCCCAGAAAATAGATTCTGCTGGAAAAGTCAGTGCCGCTTAGTGTAAAAGACACAAGAGTGAGAGGTGGCTTAGTAATGGTCTTCAAACAGGCAAAAAGATCCATCATAATCAAAGGCAACAGACTGCTCCCCTTGCCTACCGTTGACAGGGAATGTCCGTGGAGGACACAATAATGAGCTTAAATGGCAAAGAAAGAAGTGCATGGCAGATATTAGGAGAATATCTAATGCTCAAGAAAATGCCTTTGACAGGTGTAGAGATCTCCTCATTGAAGGTTAATGAAAGTAGGTTATAGATACATCTATGAGAAAAACCCAGATAAGATAGGCTTGTCCTGGATCAGAGGAACAGACAAAATGAAAAGCCTCTGCCTTTCTTGATTGTCTTTAGGTTTCTACTGGCTGCCATAAGGATGCCTGTAACTTCCATCAGATGATGTGGCCTTCAAGATCAACTTGTGGTAGTCATCAGTGAACAAGGCACAAAGATGTCAATAGTCATGGCACAATCGAACATAAAGAGTCAAGAGGGTTGGAGTCACTGAACTAACGGAGCAGTAGCAACTGAGTTCGGGATGTATAAAACTCCTGTGTCTTGCTGCGAAGTTTGCAAGATACTTCCTCAGATCAACAGCTGGCTTACCCAGAGCCCCTGCCTAGCCAATGCAAGGGTAACCAAATACACCAGTTTAGGAGGATACTTGCCCTTCAGAGCACTCCAAGCAAACCACAATATTTTCAATACACACACCAAGGCCTCACACGAAGGCCATGGCTAGCTATGAAATTTAGGGCGCTTCCACACCGAAAATATATTTGGGAGCAACTGCAGAGAGCCAAAGGAACCAGTGCACTAAAAATAAATAATATTGTTTCATTTTATGAAAGGGGAAACTTAGGCACAAAGAAACTGTGTGAAACATTCTGGTAGAAAAAGTAAGCTGCTGAAGAACAGGGAATCCACTCTTTCAGTGTTGACTCCTACTTCAGTGCTTTCATACTAACGCATCCTGGCCAGCAGGCTGCAAATGGATGCTTCTTCCTTTCCTTCTGCAGTGCCCCATTTTTCACAAATAGGACAAGTGTCTGCCTAGAGAAGCAGAGGAAGGCAATGCAGCCTAGGAAACCTACCTTTCACATGAAGATTTCTTCCTATATGCTTTTCCTCTTGGCCAGCTGAATGTTGCCACCCTGTGTTAATCCTTCCAGTTTCCCTTGGAAGCCATCCTAACTCACCTTCTCTGCTCATTATTTTCCAGCATCACAGTCTCAGGGCAAAGATAACATCCCGGAAATAAGCTTCAGGTTGTAATTACAATATATATTGGTTTATAAATTCGATTGTTTAGCAGGGCAGTCTGCAGTCAACATTCATGGAAAGAGGAGGAAAGGAATCAGATTAGAAATCAGGTGGAACAAAAGAGGCTTGGAATGAAAACACAAAGGAAAAAAGAGATGATCAAGACAGAAATAGAAAGATACCACACATGGTCATTTTAATACTAAGGTCAAATTCAAGCCGGACTATATTTTTCTGGTTGTGAAAGTGAATGTTTTTTAAAAGTTGGTTTGGTATTGACACAAAATCAAAAAGTTCACAGGATTTTAGATACATAGTTTTCCCCATAAAATTAAGGGACAGGGCTTTTTTTCCCAACGGCTTTTTTTATGAGAGCTGTGATGAGATCATCTAAGCTGAATGGACATCTGTCTTCTTTCCTTAGCTGGCAAGTCAGTAACTCAGTGGGATGAGTCAAGCTGAGGTAGATGCCATGGCTGGTTGACCAACCTTAATCCCCTGATGAAGAAGCACAGATTTGGATTAAGGGTAACATGAACACACTTGCAGTCTGTGTGTATCTGTGATAGCTGGATCTTGGCAACTGGCTTTGCA
>NW_009258662.1:2116145-2119855 GCF_000687185.1 Egretta garzetta
GTAGGGAAAAGTGCTAGTGAGCAGCTGTGTCCACTGGAAGATGCCATGTAAACCTGCAGGAAGCATTGGTAAACAGCTAAAACATGCCAAATTTTCCGTTCAGTGTCTGGTTGGAGGATAAGGCAGGTTTGTACTAGTTCTCTCCTTCCTTCCAGCAGTCAGTTTGACACTTAGAAAATGACATCTACAAGCTTATCACTTCCATCATCTTTCTGCGTTGCCACCATTTATTAATGTCTTTGCCACAGAATGGCTTCTGGGAACCGGGGCACCAAGGCTCGTCTTATGTCAACATACCTAGCAAAGCTGAAATGCTTCTCAGTCACTACTTAGGGACCTACTGAAGAAACTTGGATCAGAATAGTTAAACTCTGCTGTTTGCAAAACGGCTGAGGTTGTAGTCACCTCTGGAGACAGTCTAGTCATACCCTGCTCTTCAGGCCGTGTCATCTAGACCAACTTGTTCAGGGCAGAGTCCTGATGGGTATTGAATATCTTCACAGATGGAGACTCCATGAACTCTCTGGGAAACCTGTACCAGTGTTTGATTGCCCTATCAGTGAAAAAGTTTTGGGGGTTTTATGTTTAAATAGTATTTCACATGTTTTAGTTCTTGCACATTACCTCTTGTGCTGTCACTGGGCAGCACTGAGAAAAGTCTGGCCCCCTCTCCTTTGCTCTCTCCCAGCAGGTATCTATTTATATGGAGAAGATCCTCCTGAACCTTCTCTTCTCCAGGATGCACAGTCTCAGCTCTTTCAGTCTCTGTTCATATGAGAGATGCTCCAAGCCCTTAACCATCATCTTGGCTCCTTGTTGGACTTGCTCCTGTATGCCCCTGTCTGTCTCATACTGGGGAGCCCAGCACTGGACCCAGCATTCCAGATGTGTCCCATCCATGCTGAGAAGAGGGGAAGGATCTAAAAAAACGCCACCAAACCAAACCAAACCAAACCAACCAACCAACAAAACAAATTTCTTAATTTTCTTTTACCTGTAACAACATACGCTGTCCAGCTATTCACCAAGATATTCACAGTAAAGTGAGTTTATATTTCCCCATCTCCGTACCATGTGCAGAGCAAAGGCATGGTGGAGCTGCCATAGACAACACAACCTATGTAGTAAAACAGGAATGGTAGTTTGCACAGCACCTGCAGTCCTTGCTCTGAAACCTGTGTGTCCTCAGAGGAAAGATGTTGTAAAACATTTGAGGTTGAGCTGCAGAAACTGTTTTTATTTCAGCTCAGAAGGACCAGATTTGCAGCCCAAGTGTGGGACAAGATTGCAGCTCCCATACTGACGTGAAACATTTATTTCCTGCTACATTGCTGCAAAATTAAAACTTTTTTTTCCAGGGACATTGCAAAAAAAATAGGCTGCAAACGTGGAGGTATCTGATTGCTTCAAGCATTTTAGGAGACATTGTTGCTGCAGCTCCAGCTATCTTGCCTTAAATACTGCATTTAAATCTGCTCCATAAATGACCTTTGCCAAGGAAGAGTCTAAAAGAGATGCCATGGAACTGGTTTTAAATTTTCTCTTCCATGTTTATAACCCAAACATAGCAACAGTAGGAGGCACAAGAAAATGTCTCTGAATTTTAATCTGCCAGACTCAGGAAAAGCCTCGTGCTTACTTCAAAACACTCATCCTGTACTAATTTGCATGCAGGCCCTCTCCCAGTCTTTCTGTGAATTTTGTGCATGCAGAGTCACACAGTGGTGACCCAGCCAGCAGGCATGGATACCTCTGCTCTTTGGCAGATGGCACTGAAACCTCCCAGTCCCATGGCAGAAGCCAGGATCTTGGAGTCAACAGCAGGTCTTTCCTGAGGGACCACAGAATCATACTTCTTTCTCAGATCTCCCAGATCTAAAACCAAAGCAAATCAATTCCCACTTCTAATCTGCTCCCTCACACATCAGCAAACCTTTGGATTTCACCCAGATACTTTGACTTGGAAACCTTCAAGTGACCCAGATACAAAGTGCTTTACAACCTGGTGCAATGGCTGAGAGAATATATTCACCCGTTCATCTGCAGCATGAAAGAAGGGAGAAATTATCTGTTACACCAACTCATGCATCTGGAAGAAATGGACAACCTTCAGGGCACACAAACCCTCCATCAGATTTTTTTCAAGCAATTAAAAAGACCAGACACAGAACAGATCTCCAGTGCTAAGAGCAGAGTCCTCTCCATTACAGCACTAGCGGTTGGACTAGAAGACTTCTAGGGGTCCCTTCCAACCCCAAATATTCTATGATTCTATGATTCTGCTCCTTCCCTCTTTACCAGTTGAGGGAGGAGGTCAAGGTGACAGAGCAGGCATGGGAAAAAGAAGCTTTCTTCTCCTGGATAGCAACACACCTTCAGAAGCAGAAGAGATAGTAGGATGGGAAGTTGACAGCTAGTGGCTGCCGAGCCTCCTATGAAATGATTATTTTTTCTCAGATCTGTTCTCAGTATGCTGCATCTTAGAACATCATTATGGTAGCTGGCAATATGGATACTCTTCCAGAGATGCTTGGGAAAGATCAAGAGCTGAGATGTCTTTGGATGATAAATGGGAAGGATGAGGAGGCAGTTCTGGGCAGTCTGCTTGTGCCCCTGCTGCTGCAGGGTATAAACCAGAGCCTCTTTCTCCAGAAACACTGACCTAGCACCTTTCACCAGCCTTAAATGATTTACCAAACAATTCCGCTTGAGAGATCTACAAACCTGAGCAAGTCATATGCATTATTTATAACAATTTCCTTGAATTCCAGATGCTCATCACAATTCATTTGCATCTCATTCAGCTCAACTCAAGATAGCCAAAGGCTGCACAAGGGCTTGAATTTCAACCATATGCTGGGCCATCATGACCAACATGACTCTGCTAGCACCTGGAAAGGTCACTAATGGTTTGCTCTCACTGCACGTTCCTGTGCTTCCTGCAAGCCTCATCTGACCTTGCTTGTACAAACACATGCTAGAGAAATGGTGGTGACTTTGGGAGACCTCTGCCTTGCTTACCCCAGGCAGGGAGAAGAGAAGAAGCAAAGCCACAGTATCTCATCCATGCTACAGCTTACCTCACTGCTTTCTGGTTCTTTCAGAGGCAGCTATCAATGAGATTGATGACTCTTCTTCCAGGCCTATCGCAACTATATGGGTTTTAACTCGGGTTCAAGTTACTTCAAACCATGCTACAGCTGAGTCCTGCAGCAGGTGAAGACAGCTGAGCTCCCCATGAGCTCAAGGCAGAAGGTTTGAGGCTTAGATGCAGCCTGTTAACAGCCACAATATGGAGATAAAAGCCTTTCACAAACTCTATATAATCATGTTACTCTGAGTGTCCAATGCAGAGCCTGTGAGTTGCTCTGTGTCTCAGTTTCCCCACCTCTTAAATGAAGCTGATGTCATTTCTTTTCTCCAAGCCAATGCCTGCAGGGCTTAACTGGTGTCTGAGATGCTCAGCCCTAGGTCAGGTATTGAGTAAAGACCCAAACAGGACTCTCGGTCTTGTCTGAAGCAGGGTAAATGGGAGTCATTTCCTCCTCATGATCTTCTCTGGATTTTCCTTCTCCTTACCAAAACCAAATGTATTTGGTTTCTGTGGCAAGGTCTTGGTAGTGGGGGGGGACTACAGGGGTGGCTTCTGTGAGAAGCTGCTAGAAGTATTACCTGTGTCTGCCACTGGCCAAGGCCAAGCCCATCAGTGA
>NW_009258662.1:2120165-2123210 GCF_000687185.1 Egretta garzetta
CAATTCGTGGAGAACTGTTGTCCATGGGAAGGACTCACGTTGGAGAAGTTTGTGGAGGACTGTCTCCTGTGAGAGGGACCCCACGCGTGAGGAAGAGTCTTCTCCCTGGGGTGAAGAAGCGGCAGAGACAACGTGTGATGAACTGACCCCAACCCCCATTCCCGTCCCCCTGCGTCTCTGGGGGGAGTAGGTAGAGGAGCTGGGAGTGAAGTTGAGCCCAGAAAGAAGGGAGGGGTGGGGGGAAGGTTTTTAAGATATAGCAGTTTTTCTCTTCTCCTTCTCTGATTTTGATTGATAATAAATTAATTTTTGTTTTAAGTTGAGCGTGTTTTGCCCATGATGGTAACTGATAAAATGATCTCTCCCTGTCCTTTATCTCGACCCACGAGCCTTTTGATTTACTTTTTCTCTCCTCTGTCCGGTTAGAGGGGAGTGATAGAGCGGCTTTGGTGGACTCCTGGCGTCCAGCCAGGGTCAAACCACCACAACAAACAACGCCCTACTTTGTACCAGTGCATCTCCCAGATGAGTGAACCACACACAGCTCACAAGGTCCAGACCTGCCCAGGACTGGTAGGCAACACCTGCCCGTGACACACCCCTTTGGACGATAGAGTCCTCTCCTGACTCTTCCCAGGCTCCCAGATCATGCCGTTATGTGGTCAGGATTTGATCTCTTGCAGATTTACACAGCCAGACCAGGGCATCAGATTGTGTCTATCGCTTATGCTCAGATATGATGGTTTTCTGGGATGCCACCTGATATACACACCTTTTCTCCAACGCCATCTCCTGTGCCTCCCCAGAAAAATGAACACTGAATCACTGTTAATTGAAAGTAAATTGAGTTTGAAAAAGAAGGAAGACATCTGCATATGATGCTGTTTTATTATTACAATTAGGCAAATGAGGTTTTCAAGCAAACTTGAAATAAATTTGGGAGAATTTATGCCAGCATTAGGACAAGCATAATAAAAAGCCATTAGCAGGTTTATTGCAGCAAAGCAAATACATTTAGTGCTTTACTGGGATAGGAACAGTAGGCTCAGGTACTCTTGACTTCAGGCAGTCAAAGGGCTAAAAGCCCCTTTACAAAGCTGGGTTTGCTTGGGGAAGATGAGTTTTTTGCCGTGTTTGTGGTTTTTTGGGAAAGAAAACCCAGATGCAGGCAGCTTAAATTCCCGGCCTAACCTCCCTGTTCATTAGAGACTAGGCGATGGTGAGCTCAGCCGCTCAGACAGCCTAAGGAAAGTGCTGCGGAGGGAGCTATCGAGAGCCAGCCCGCAAGGAGCGCTGGGCATAAGGACTTGTTGGGAAATGAGTCAGGCTGAACGAGAGCTTCAGATGTTTACAGGAAACTGGTGTTATTCTGTGAAATTGTCCCTGAAGGGCTGGAAACTTGCAAACACTGGTAAGATTTTAAAGCAACAGCATCTCCCAGCCAAAATTTGTGCCCGTGCACATACACAAGCGGACGGCCAGAAACTCTAGATTAAAACCAGAGACAAACTCCAGATATTTGAAAGATCTCTGTGTAAATGACTTAAAACCCTCATACATTTTTATTATAAATTATCTCCTTGCAGTAACATTTGTACTTTCCCTTTTCTTGAGGCCACTCTGCCTTACAGCCAGCCCAGCTCGCCCGCAGCCCCAGGGTGGGACTGAAGACCCCGGAGAGCTGCTGAGTTTCCGAGGACAAATCAGGGCTGTTCTCCATACACAAGCCACCAGGGTCACTCAACAAGCTGGTGTTGGGGTTAACAGGAGCCAGGCACACTGCCTGTGTCTGCCTGATGTCAGCAAGGTTGCCTTTGCTTTGTCAGAGCCTGGGTCTTTTTATTTGTGTTGATACCTGGAATGAGCTTGTGCACTGAGGCCCTTGGAGAAGAAGGGGAAATACCAGGAGCATCCGTATCCCTCTCGGTCAGGCAGCTGTGCACAGCTCTGCATTGCCAACGCTGAGCTCAACCTCATTTCACTGGGCCGTATTCAGACCACGCTGAACGGTGCAGCTGGCACCAGCCAGAGGTGATGGGTTGAAGGGAGAGATGCAGGATGCAACCCAAAGCTGCCCATCCACATCTTCCTCCACAAAGAGTGCAAAGTGGTTGGCACTGACAGCACTACCTCTGTGTTTTGCCTTCAGTGCCAAACAGTCTGACTTTTGCTGTTCTTTTACCACACTACTATAAAAGGTTCCTAAAGGCAGCCACTTTTTTTTTGGATAGATTTATAGGATAAGCTCTTTAGTCCGGAATCGGTCTCATTTTGGTTTTATCTTGTATAACACCAAGCATCATGGGACTGAGGTTTTTCTTTACTCTAGGGCCACGACACTCAATGTGTAAGCCCTAACACTATTTGCCTTTTCTGTATCCTTGCACATTCTCAGCCTCCACCACAAATAACACCGGCAGGGATTCACCTGTGGCTCTGGGGGAAGGTGGTGGAAAGCTCGTGCTGTGCAGGAAGGTGGATCTGCATGGGACTTTTGACACGAACCAGGCCTGCATTTGTTGCTAAACTTGGATGGACTTTGACATTAACAAAGCCTACAGTGTAGATCCCGATCAGCATTCCTTATTTCAGGGACTGCTTTGGGTTCAAGAAGTGGGAGCCATGTGAGGGAGAAAGTTATCTGCGGAGGAACGTCCTCGTAAAAATGTTTAAAAATTAAAGAAACATGGAAACATTATAAAAACAAACAAGCTGCCCGCTAGTATTCACAGTTGTACTTACCAGGCTGCCTTTTTCCAGCTCACTTACACCTGTCCTTTCAGCTACGATTTACAGGGCAAGCGGTCTAATGACGCAGAGCAGAAAGCACAGTTCAGGATGTTCTGCCAGCGCTGTCTCTGCCAACATCTGTGCTATTTGAGGTGGTCACAGATACCTGCCAGGCTGGGTTTCATGCCACCTAACACAGTTTACTTGATCTATTTTAGATGTAGATTTGGTGAGTCCACCCCTGGAATGTTCAGTGTTGGGCCCCTCCCTCCCCGAAGGACCTGGGGGGGCTGGAGCGTGTCCAGAGAAGGGAAG